>NC_081414.1:436866235-437180342 GCF_030272615.1 Cryptomeria japonica
TACATAACACATCACAAATTACCGCCAAATCTATCGGTTAGGAATAACTCATCACAACCGGTGATAACTCATCACACAATCAGTGAAACCAGTTGGAACACCGATACCAGTTAAGAGTTAACCTCTTCCAACTCATAGACCGATTGTCCTCCATTTGCTTCCTTGTCAATCTCTGCAGTATCCAAGCCAGTGTCAATGAAAATGACCAAAACCAATTGTCATTCCTACATATACCAACTGTCTACTTATATCGGTTAGACACCTACAAACCAGTTGGACTTCTCTATACAAATGATATTGATTTTCAATACAAAGACTTCGGAGTAGTACCGGTTTGTCTTAACTAAGATGACAATGACAATGTGAACATATGTGTGTGTATATATGTACCATCAATGACAACACATAAATTCATCTATTAAAAAAATCATCATCAAGCCAACAATATATATATATATATGTATATATATATATATATGTATCTACATACATAGATATATACATACATATATACATATATACATACATATATACATATATACATACATATATACATATATACATACATATATACATATATACATACATATATACATATATATATATATATACATATATATATATACATATATATATACATATATATATATACATATATATATATATATATATACATATATACATATATATATATATCTATATATATATATGTATATATATATATATGTATATATATATATGTACATACATATATATATATATATACATATATATATATATATACATATATATATATGTATATATATATATATATATATGTATATATATATATGTATATATATATGTATATATATATATATGTATATATATATATGTATATATATATATATATATGTATATATATATATATGTATATATATATCGAGTTGCATTTGTTTCGATGGCATATCACATAGTGGTAATGGTACCAATTACATTTATTTATTAATAGTATAGAGCTGTTTTAAACAACATGTTATCATCTTAAAACACCACATAGTGGTGATTAATAAAACTGAGGGTTACCACATTTCTACACCTTTGTCTATCTAGGCATAAAAAATGAAAATCTTGTCAACAAGATTAAAAAAAAAAGTCCCTCCTTGGTAAGATTTTAATTTTTGATGGCTGGATAGACGTTTCCCATTGCTACGTGGTAGTGAGGTGGAACGAGCACCTTTTTGGATCACACCCTACTCCATAGGGGAAGGGAGATGGTTATTAGAGCCTTCCACCTTTTGGTAGTACGTGAGAGAGACATGAATGTCGTGGGATTAAAAAAATGCCATGTGCACCCCATTATAATGAGAGGCATAGGACTCTATCACCCTGCGTGGGGAGTATTCCATGCATGGTGCAAACCATGTCAAGGGAAGCGCTACTCTATAGTAAGCACCATGCTATGTGCCAATTCTTTATCGACCCCCTTTCCACTTTTGAAGGAATGAATTTAAGGGGTTTGATAACATCGACCCACCTTATTTTAAATAAGAGTATAGAAGTCAATATCGAATAGGAGTGTGTAAGATAATTAAATAGGTAACAACCTAGTTATTAATACTTTTTAATAGGAATGTAATAGAGTTCTATTTGTATAGGTAAGAGGCGAGTTTGATTAAACACCATATTTGATTTAGTAAAGGATGACTTGTAGTATTATTTTGGTGGACTGTTATGCGTCGACCATGGAGCTAGAGAGTAGCCACATAGTCTTAGTGGTGGCGATAAGTAAGAGAGATGTGGAAAATTAGAGAGCTTAATTATAGCCTCAAGTCTCTCACACTTTCATAAAAATAGATGAGCTCATTTGGAGCATTGTATTCCATCCCATTTCATTTGTCTCATTTTGTCATATAGCTTAGGGATCATATCATCTCTCGCATTTTTCTCTCATCTCATCTTAATTTTCATCTCCATAATATTTTCCATTGCTTATTGTTCTTTGTTTTTAAGTTCTTCGTTGAGAGAAGAGGATAGTTTAAGAGTTGTGAGGAAGTGGGTTAGTTGCTATTGGGGAAGGCTTGGGAATTTATGCGTTAGTGGATACGTTGTGAAGCTAGTGTCAATGAAGGAAAGAATTAGTAATGCATGGTATCTATAATCCAGGCATGAGGATTATACCCTCTCTTTTATATTGATATGTTATATATAGATTATGATGTTGTATAGGCTCAATTGAAGCTATGATAGGAATTGTATTACTTGGAGTACATGCATTCTTATGTGATGAAAATTTGTAATCTTATGAATAGATTCAATTATGTGATTAATTATGCTTTATTAAAGAAATGATTGAAATTGAAATACTAATAGGATATGCATTCATTAGTTGAGAGAAACTTGATAATCCTTATGATTAGGTTTACATATATGTATGTATTAGCTAAGATAGTTCTACGCTATGAAGTGTATCTATAATACATAGGAATGATTGATGTGGTTTATCCTACGGATAGGATAATCCATAGATGGGAATAAACCTAGATAGTCATTATATTGTTTGACCTTATGAAAAAGGTGTGTATCTATAGTATATGAAAAGAACGAGTTGGTAATCTAGGGTTAGATTAACCAGGGTTGGGAATAACCTAAATGTTTCCTATTGGAACTCATGGGATAATTAAATGGCCACTTTACCAAATGGAGAAATGAAGTGGGTGGACATACGACTCTCACTCAAAGTACTAGGTGATGAATTCTTGGGCCTAATTAGTGTAGGTTGCCATTGTCTACACTATGATCCAGGTTTACATTCTAGGCAGGGAACGTCATACATGTAGGTTGTAGCCTATATATGGTAGCTCTAGTTATGGAGGACACACCACTATTCTTAGAATGCTATATTATATTATGAGGCTACCAAACTAAACTCTTTGACGAAGGGTTGGGTCATTTCAGTTAGAAGAGGCATAAGGGGCTATTAAGTCTTGGTTGGGTGGAAAAGCGCTTGGGTGATACTCTTCCTCATGCAGTTGGTGGTCTATATTCGAGGATGTATGCCAAGAAGGACATCTGGACCACTATGTTTAATTATGTAATTTTTAAGCTCAGTTGAAACTTTGTGTGTATTCAAGTATTCCTAAAGCAAATGGAAGTTTGAAAAGGATAATGTAAATGCATTTATATTTTTATGAATATGACATTGTATATATTTCATGATGATTGAAAATGAAAAGAGATTTATTTCAATTATGTATCTTGAATTGAAAAGGAAAAGATAATTTTTATTACTTGTATTATGGAAATGTTTTTCTTTCACTTGTGGGTTAAAATTTGGTAACATGAAAGGGCAGAACTACAGGGTTGTTACAAATTTTCTATATAAACTTGGTCCTAAGCATTCCATATTATTTTTGGCTTTCAAATCCATTATGTTTCTATGGGATCTTCGTATAATCAATCTTATTTTGATTAATTTTAAAATATTCTAACACAAGCAGAAGAAAAGTCAATTAAAAAAGGGCATCATCAAGTCTTTTGAGGTGTGCTTGAGGCACAAACATTAGTGGATAGTGACTCTAAGGAGCAAAAATAATCAAGCAATCCTAAAAAGTAATAAAAGAAAAAGAAGATACACAAAGATAGAGCACAATTAGATTCTAATTCTTTAAAAGGGGAATCATCTAAGAAGGAGAATCCTAAATGTGTATATTACAAGAAAGCAAGGGATGACAAACATCTATGTTATTCAAAATGGATTGATGGGTTAAAGAATTGATTAATGAAAAAAATTCAATTTTCTTTCAAATAAATACAATAGTTTCTCTTTATAATCTCAATTAATTCTCATATGTATATTTACGTCCTTTATTATAATATTATTATTCTTTTATTTTGGCTTTTTCTTTGTATTTCATTGAAGCATCTTGATCTTTAAAGGCTATCTTCATGTACAAATATTTTTTTTTTGATCGGGAAGTGGGAAACTATAGTTTCTTATTCTAGCAAGTTGAATAATAGGAGGAGAAGATAGTTGTTGCCTATAGTTCAAACCCGAGCATGTTACAAGATTAATTCCAGTATAAGTGGTGGGTGGGGGGCCATATAATTTATGGGGGGGGGGGAGAGGAATCTCTCTCTCCTACCTCAAATTCATGCAACCATTGCCTCAACAATAATAGGGAAGGGACATGTTGATTTTGCCAGGATGCAGTATACCGCCCACCCATTATTCGATTGACTAGCTCTTGCACCCCCGATGGAACCAATTGCCCTACTATTCTAGTGTTATTTCTTTGGGTGTAGTGTATTGGTGAGTAGTGGAATAAATAGATGATAAGAGGATAGGAGTATTCATAAGCTGACTTCTAATGATTGATGCGAATGATGGAATGGAGTGAGAAAGAATCCACATTAGGAGAGTAGTGGAATGCTGGTCCATAAATAATTTAAAAGACTCCTCCACAATAAATATCTCCTCCCACCCACCCTAGAGAATTAGGAAGGAGTGGGGAAGCCAACAAAGAATAGAGTTGTCCTGGAAAGGCCCCGATTGATAACTACTGAGGACTGATAATAATCTGATTAATAGCTAGAGGTCAAGTGCTGCAAAAAAAGAGGGCAGACGGTTTGTGAGGAGAGGAAGGGGAACAAAATCAGCTCAAACCAACTGACTGTATCCTTGTATGCCTCATTCTACTCCTTAGACCTAGAGCTAGGCCCTAGAGAGAGGAATTATCACCCTCTATTCGTATCCATCTCCTAGAATTGATTTATCAATGATAATTGATAAAAGGCCCACCCGAAGTCTTAAAAAAAGGAGAAGGTTGAGTGAGAGGTTTCTTTCCATCCCATCCAACTAGAGAAGTAGGTGAGGGAAGCCTGAATGCAGCATGAGTGCGATGGGGAAAGAAATGCCATCCATTCTATTCCTTGTTCCATCTATTTGTTAGGTCCTAGAGACAACTGAGAGGGGGGGGGTGAATCAGTTGTCTAATAAATTCAAACCAAAAACTAATTAACCAACTTAATGCTTAATACTGGTAAACCAGTTAAGTATGCCGGTAGATAGTGTTAACAGTAAATTGCTATATCGGTAAGGATTAATGCATGAAACATAAACATAAAGTCATCCACAACACATAACACCAATATTTGTACGTGGAAATCCTGTAAGGGGAAAAAACATGGTGGGAAACCTTACCCACAATCAGATGATACTAATACAAATGGTAAGTGTACATAAATGGGGTCCGCACATGCAGAAAGGCCAACAACCTAGAGCTCACTGCTCAATCACAAAATGGGAGTCACACTGACTACAGCTGGATGGTTAAATCCAATAAGAATGTACTGCACAAAATAGCATCTTCGTATGTTGGATTCAATACTAGTGTAATGCTGATATGCTTCTAACTTCACCTTCAAATGATGTCTTCATGTATATCCCTGCTTGATCTCGCATATACCTTCACTCAATTCTTTTTTCGCATTCCACATTTGATCTTACAAATAAGATCTTACATTTATACCATACCCTAAGACCAATTTTAGTAGGTTGGCTCTACAAGATATTACAATAAAACATTTTTCATACAATATAATATCTGATGCAATAACTAATTTAAACATGTCAGCTAAATGCATTTACAACAACAATAAATCATCTCCATAGCATGCCATGCTGATCTGGAAAAGATAAACCTGTCGGTGTAACCCTAGATAACCTGGACCTATTTGCCGGTAAAAGCAAATATGCAAATATGAATATACCAATGATTAATTCTTCAAAACAAAGTGTCCACATGATGTCTTTGACATTACCAAGTTTCCTCCATATCATTCCAGGTACCGGTGAACAATATAACCTGCCGGTGAACCATATACCAGTAACTGTTGCATAGTTTACTTGCTTGCCGGTGAATGTTGCTGGATCTTCAAAGTGCTTGTATTCAGTAGGTGTTGACATCAATGACAAAACCATACCAAAATACCAACAATCTCCCCCTTTGGCATTGATGGCAACACAAGATGGAAAAACCATCAAATTGCCAAAACAGAAATACCAAAAACCAACAATCTCCATTTCTCCCCTTGGGAGCAACATGTGTTTATCCAAAGATTTATTTTCAATACCAATCTCTCCTTAAAGGATAATGTGTTTTTTCATAGATATCTCTCCCCCTTTAACATCAAATGCCAAATTTACAAAAGTCAAGTTCATACAAAATACCAACTACTCCCCCTGAGAAGTAGCTTCCTCATCAAATACCAGAATAAAAGATTTGTCTTTTTAATTCTACCGGTTGATGACAATCATCAACTGTCTAAGTCTCTACCGGTGGTGGTATGACTCCAAGCTGATCTATGAGGTATTCAAAAGTCTCCTTAGGCAAAGGTTTTGTGAAAATATTTGCAAGCTATTATTTAGTACTCACATAAACCAGTTTTATCTCCTTTTCTTCAACTTTTTCCCTTAGAAAATTCAGTTTGAAAGAAACATGTTTTGTTTTAGAATGTAATACCAGATTCTTAGATATATCAATTGCTGTAGTGTTATCATAGTATATAGTAATGGGTTCCTTGCATTTTACCTTTATGTCTTTCAACATTTGCTTAAGCCATAATACTTGTGTATAGTTAGTTGCTGCTGCAACATATTCTAATTCTATTGTTGATAAAGATGTACAACTCTGTTTCTTACTCAACCAAGAAACTAATCTCTTTCCAAGAAAGAATGCTCCTCCAATGGTGCTTTTTCTACCATCTACATCTCCTGCCCAATTTGCATCTGTGTATGCACATAGGTCAAAATTTTCATCTTTAGGATACCATAATCCAAGATTTGCTATGCCTTGTAAGTACCAGAAAATCCTTTTTACTACTGATTCATGATTTTCCCTAGGATTACTCTGAAATCTAGAAACAATACATACTGCATTCATAATATCAGGCCTGGTTTGTGTCAAATACAGTAAACCTCCTATCATAGATTTGTATCTAGTTGGATTAACAGGTGTAGATTCATCCCTTTGAGATAGTTTGTCATTTGTAGTCATAGGCGTGCTTACCGATTTAGAGTTCTCCATCCCAAATTTCTTTAGTAATTCTTTCAAGTACTTGGATTGACTCAAAAATATATCTTTATCAGTCTGAGAAATCTGCAAACCTAAAAAGAATTTTATTTCTCCAATCATAGACATTTCAAATTCGCATTTTAATAGAAATTCCTTACATAATCCATCTTCTCCTCCAAAGATTATATCATCAACAAATACTTCAATAATCAAGATGTCATTATTAGTTATTTTGTAATATAAATTGCTATCTGCATTTCCTTTAGTAAAACCAATCTTCAAAAGATACTTATCCAACCTTGCATACCAAGCTCTTGGGGCTTGTTTCAATCCATACAGAGCTTTTCTTAACCTGCAAACCATATCATTGTCATCTGCCAAGGAAAATCCACTAGGTTGTTCAATATATACTTCTTCTTCAAGATCTCCATTCAAAAATGCACATTTAATATCCATTTGATAAACTTTGTAGTCCTTGTGAGCTGCAAAAGCCAAGAATAATCTAACTGCCTCAATTCTGGCTACTAGTGCAAAGGTTTCATTGTAATCAACTTCTTCTTTCTGAGAATATCCCTTACACACTAGTCTTGGTTTATTTCTGACAACCTTACCATCTTCATTAAGTGTTTTTCTAAATACCCATTTAGTTCCAATTACATTTTTATCTTTAGGCCGGGGAACTAATGGCCAAGTATTATTTTTCTCAATTTGTCCTAATTCTTCTTCCATAGCTTTAATCCAAAATTTATCTTTACATGCCTCATTGATAGATGATGGTTCAATTTGAGAAATAAGGCATACCTCTTCATTTGCCAATCTTCCTCTTGTCATAACTCCTTTAAATTTGTTTCCAATTATCTGATCTTCAGAATGATTCAATCTTACATACCGGGGTGTCTTAGTTTGCTGTTGTTCTTCAATTATTGTGGAATCGTCTGATGATACCGGGGTAACTGGATCTTCATTCTGTACTGATGGATTCAGTATAGGTTCATTTGTCACAATTTCTATTGCCGGTTCAGAGTCTATATATCTTGAAGTTCCTCTGAATTGTTCATCAATCTTTACATTTGTACTCTCAACAATTTTCTGCAATCTTTTATTAAAATATCTATATGCCTTGCTCTTAGATGAATAACCAAGAAATATTCCTTCATCACTTCTAGGATCAAATTTGCCAATATACTCATCTCTTCTAATATAACATTTACTTCCAAAATTTTTGAAATACTTAAGAGTAGGAGTATTACCAAACCATAGTTCATGAGGGGTCTTACCGGTTTCACCTTTGATGTGAACTTTGTTGAATGTCTAGACAACAGTGCTAACTGCCTCTCTCCAATACACATGTGGTAGATTTTCTTCTGATAACATACTTCTAGCTGCATCCAAGATAGTTCTGTTTTTCCTTTCAACAACTCCATTCTGCTGTGGTGTCTGAGGTGCTGATAACTGTCTTTTGATTCCATTCACTTCATAGAATGTATTAAATTCCTTAGATGTGAATTCTCCTCCTTGATCTGATCTTAAACATTTGATTTTCTTACCGGTTTCATTTTCAACCATTGCTTTGAATAGTTTGAACTTTCCAAGTGCTTCTGATTTCTCTCTGAGAAAAGTAACCCAACACATTCTAGAATAATCATCAATAATTAGCATGAAATATCTATCACCTTGTAAGCTTCTATTTCTAGCTGGACCACATAAATCAGTGTGAATTAAATCAAGAGCATTATTGAATTTTTTTGGAATACTTTTGAAACTAGCTCTAACTTGTTTTCCAAATTGACATTCCTTACAAGTTGTATTCTGAGGTTTCACAATTTTAGGTAGATCTCTAATTGCCTTAGAAGTACTGATTTTTATCATGCAATCAAAGTTTACATGACATAATCTCTTATGCCATAACCAACTTTCATCTATATGTGCAATTAAGCATGCCTTTTCACTGTTATTCAAATGAAAGATATTGCCTCTAGTCTGATTACCGGTTGCAATTTCCAAACCAGTTCTATTCATGATTTTACATTTTCCATTTTTAAATTGTAACTGAACTCCCTTCTCAACTAATTGACTAACACTTAAAAGATTATGCTTTAATACTTCAACATAGTAGACATTGCTAGTGTTATGCTTACCATCAAGAGATATTGAACCCTTACCTTTGATTGAATAGGCTTTGTCATCTCCAAACCTTACTAAACCTCCATTGTATTCTTGAAAGTTCAAGAATTTACCTTTGTCTCCAGTCATATGATGTGAGCATCTTGAGTCAATGATCCATTCATCCTTTGCTTCAACTTTAGCTGCTAGGGCTTGTTCTACCGGTTGAGCAGTAGGTGCTGGTTGATCTTCTATTATAGCTACAAAAACCCATCCGTTGTCTGCTGGATCCTCATTAGAATCATCAGTCACACCTTCATCAGCAATGTAACAAGATTTCTCTTTGTTCTTTTTAAATCTGTATCTCTGATATTCAGGATTAGGCTTGTATGTTCTTCTAGCTTCTTCTCTTAGTCTAGAATGTCTATCAGGGCATCTTGAAGCCATATGACCAATCTTGTTGCAGTTAAAACATTTAAAGGGTGCTTTACCTTCATACTTACTTCCAATTGGACCTTTTGGCATTTTTCTTGCAAATAGTGCTTCAAGTTCTTCAAGCTCTTCATTCTCCTTTCTGGATTCTTCAAGTTCTCTTGCATAAAAGGCTCTCTAGTCTGATTTGTCAAATGATGGAGCAGATGATGTTGATGCTTTAAAGGCCAAATCTGTCTTTATAGTAGCAATAGGACCAAATTCCTCAATTTCAAAAGCTGAAAGTTTTCCAATCAATGTATCCCTAGTTATTGATGTATTAGGCATTGTTCTCAACTCATTTATAGCAGTAACCTTCATTTTATATGCCGGTGGCAAACCTCTTAAGATTTTTGAAACAATTTCATCCTCACTCAAGGTTCCTCCACAACATTTAATACCCAAAACAATTTCATTTACTCTTTCCACAAAAGTAGAAATCCTTTCATCTTCTTCCATTTTCAGATGTTCATACCTGACTCGGAAGCTTTCAAGTTTTGCAATTTTGACTGTGGAATCTCCTTCATTCAGTGTTTCCAAGTGATCCCAAATAGCTTTAGCAGTAGACCTATCTGATAATCCCATGATTTGTTGATCTGATAATGCACTCAAAAGTGCTTCTCTTGCTTTGCAATCATTCTCTTCATCTTTAGCTAAGGTAGTTGGAGCAGTCTGACCAGCTACAACAACAATATAACCATTCTTAGTAACTTCCCATATGTCTTTACCAATGCAATTCAGATGTGTCTCCATTTTGATCTTCCATATCCCATAGTTGGTTCCATCAAGTTTAGGACTGTCCTTCCTGAAATAATTAGTAGACATTGGATCTCCTCAAGTTGTTAAACTTCTGCAAAAGAGGACTGAGCTCTGATACCAATTGTTAGGTCCCGGAGACAATTGAGAGGGGGGGGGGGGGGGGTGAATCAGTTGTCTAATAAATTCAAACCAAAAACTAATTAACCAACTTAATGCTTAATACCGGTAAACCAGTTAAGTATGCCGGTAGACAGTTTTAATAGTAAATTGCTATACCGGTAAGGATTAATGCATGAAACATAAACATAAAGTCATCCACAACACATAACACCAATATTTGTACGTGGAAACCCTATAAGGGGAAAAACCACGGTGGGAAACCTTACCCACAATCAGATGGTACTACTACACATAGTAAGTGTACATAAATGGGGTCTGCACATGCATAAAGGCCAACAGCCTAGAGCTCACTGCTCAATCACAAAATGGGAGTCACACTAACTACAGTTGGATGGTTAAATCCAATAAGAATGTACTGCACAAAATAGCATCTTCATATGCTGGATTCAATACCGGTGTAATGTTGATATGCTTCTAACTTCACCTTCAAATGATGTCTTTGTGTATATCCCTACTTGATCTCGCATATACCTTTACTCAATTCTTTTTTCGCATTCCACATTTGATCTTACAAATAAGATCTTACATTTATACCATACCCTAAGACCAATTTTAGTAGGTCGGCTCTACAAGATATTACAATAAAATATTTTTCATACAATATAATATCTGATGCAATAACCGATTTAAACATGTCAGCTAAATGCATTTACAACAATAATAAATCATCTCCATAGCGTGCCATGCTGATCTGGAAAAGATAAACCTGCCGGTGTAACCCTAGATAACCTGGACCTATTTGTCGGTAAAAGTAAATATGCAAATATGAATATACCAATGATTAATTCTTAAAAAAAAAGTGTCCACATGATTTCTTCGACATTACCAAGTGTCCTCCATATCATTCCAGGTATCGGTGAACAATATATCCTGCCGGTGAACCATATACCAGTAACTGTTGCATAGTTTACTTGCTTGCCGGTGAATGTTGCTAGATCTTCAAAGTGCTTGTATTCAGTAGGTGTTGACATCAATGACAAAACCATACCAAAATACCAACACTATTGGCAAGGTTATCCCTCAACTATATCCACTCACCCACCATTACCTGCCTAATTTTAGTTGTGGGAGGGCCTAATTTTATTAATATAAAATTTGAAAGTACATATCGAGATTAATTGAAACTGTTGGTGTAAATAATTATTAATCATGGATATTATTACACCTTACTTTAGTTTACTTAGGAAAAGTATTTTATTAAAGTTTGGGTATGAGACACTTGGGTGTTTGTGCCACATTGGGATAGTGTGTGTAGGAGAATTTCCACCTTTTATGGTGTTGATCTTATCTTGTTGTTACATTCCACCTCATATAGAATATTTTATTGTTTCTCCTACCTACCACACCTATTTCCTACCTACCCTTGTTTCTTATTGAGCCACATTTCATGTTTGTGTTCTCACATATCCCCAGCCTTGCCTATATAAGCAGACTCATCTACATTGTTTGTACGAACAACTATTGAACATCTTGTAATGATCCAGTTGATCATATTTTCATCTTGATAGAATACAGTTTATTCCTATCATATATTTTATCTCTCTTATTTGTGCTTTTCATTGCCTCTAGATCTTGGCAAAATCTCACATGGTATTAGAGCCATTAGAGTGTCATTGGTTTGCCAATTGAGAGAAATTTGGGGTTTTGTATTTTGGAGCTTTCTATTGCAGATTTTTATTGGAGCTTGTTGGGTCAAATCTGAGGTCACCATGGGATTGAGGAGGTCCACAAAAGTCATTTTTGCCTTTTGTTTCATCTAAATCAGACTTCAGAGGCCAAATCTAGAGGCATTTGAAGTTTGAAGCTGAGGCCGAAATTTTCCAGAAATTATAATTTTGCAGGCAATTTTCAAATAGTGATATCTCACTCATCCGGACTTCATTTTCCGAGAAATTTTTTTTGTTTTGGGGTAGAATTTCATGATCTGTATAGTTGTGTAGGAGTTTTCTAATTTTCGGATATAGGTTTATCAGAATTAATGAAATCTTGATTTTTACAAATTTGGAGGCTTCGTTTGGGCTCATATGGACTCCTTTTCAGGTGCCATTTTTTTTGAAAGTGCATAATTTTTTGTCTACTTTCATAATCTGCCATTAGTTTGTAGTGATTTTGAGTAGAAATTGTACTTTCAATATTTGGTCATTTTTTGGCCTATTTGGTACTTGTATTTTGCTTCGATCTCAGTTTAGATCACTAGCAGTATTTGTTGAAGTCTCTTATATCTCATTTTGAGAAGTTGTAATCATTGAAATTAGAAGTCCACTTTGCCATTATTTGCAAGTGCCAACATGATCTTTTTATGGGGGGTCAGTTGTTCATTTATATCTCTTGTCGAAATTCCATTCGGAGGCATCTTCTTCTGCAGTATTCTACATGGCTTCTTTATTGGTGGCATCATTTTCATGTTTCCACATTTGAATATTTATCATAAAGTGCCACACCTCTTTGTATCTTGTCATTGTTGACTATTTGATGTAATCTTCTTGTACATGTAGATTAGGAATATCTTGCGAGACTTGGTGCATGGCTCCAGTTGAGACTTAGATTGTACAAATTTGTGCATAGATCCCATGAGACTTGAATTGTACCAGTATTTCTACTATTTATGAGTATCTAGATGATGCTCAAAGCAATTTGTCTCGATGCCTAATCTTTATTTTGTTGCAGCGAGTGATTCATCATCATCGACTTGGTACCTGGTTTTGTCACACTTTGACATTATTGGTGCAACATTGGTTCTCTTTCTTCCTTATGGGGAGGTATTTTGGTCATCATCATTAGACCATCCTTGCAAGAGATTCGACATTGAGGGGGGGCTTCATGGTCTCTTCTTTTCCACATTGAGAGAATTGTTTGCTTTCATCATCTCTCTTTTGGGGGAGGGTTTTTTACCATTGGGTTTTTCTCTCTTTCTCTATTTATGAGAGATTTCATTTTCATTTGTACATGGGTTCCTAACATGGCCTCGTAGCCAGGACCCATCTTGCATTGCTTAGTTGCATTATAGACTTTAGTGCATTCTCCTAAGTTGCACTTAAGGGGGGTGTTGGTGTAAATAATTATTCATCATGGACATTATTATACCTTACTTAAGTTTACTTAGGAAAAGTATTTCATTGTAGTTTGGGTATGAGACACTTGGGTGTTTGTGCCACATTGGGATAGTGTGTGTAGGAGAAATTCCACCTTTTATGGTGTTGATCTTATCTTGTTGTTACATTCCACCTCATGTGGAATATTTTATTGTTTCTCCTACCTACCACACCTATTTCCTACCTACCCTTGTTTCTTATTGAGCCACATGTCATGTTTGTGTTCTCACATATCCCTAGTCTTGCCTATATAAGCAAGCTCATCTACATTGTTTGTACGAACAACTATTGAACATCTTGTAATGATCCAGTTGATCATATTTTCATCTTGATAGAATACAGTTTATTCCTATCATCTATTTTATCTCTCTTATTTGTGCTTTCCATTGCCTCTAGATCTTAGCCAAATCTCACAAAAACTACCCACCTTCACCAAGTAACATGCCCCACAAAAACCATAATATCGAGATTTAAACTTGGCTCAAACCATGTGGTGCTACAATCAGAGAGCCTTTTCCCAAAAATAACAAAGCATCAAAAAGAACAAACCCATTAATAGGTCAACAAATCACTTCTTGAGATTAACTTACCCTTGTCATGCGAGAAAATAAGCATGTTAAAGGTTCTATCTTCTTTACCTCTCTTGTCCCTCTTACTCTTCACCTCTATCCATACTTCCTCCTACCTTTCAAAATCCAACATCACCTTCATCGATACACCCTCAAAATACCTTTCCCTCTCAATCATACTCTGTTGGCAAGCTTACTTACCATCTTTATCTACCACAAAGCTACACCTTGCATTATCTTTATTTTTAAGAATTTCCTCTAACCTACCCAAGGCCATTTTAGTTTCAAAATTTATACCTAGTAGCTTCTCTCCTTCATATCTTCCTAAGAAATCCTTTGGTGATACCTTCCTCCACCATGTTGCCTACTTCAACTATTTCTTCCTTGCACAATGCAACAACTTGCCCTATTTTTAAACATCTTGTATTTTTGAAAGGAATGTGTTCATAATCAACTTGCTACACCAAATTGCTATTTGCAAATTTCAAAGATATCTACAGGTGGAGCTTTCATCATGTCAATCTTGACGAGAATGCATGCATAGGTGGTGTGCAAGAAATCTAAAGAACCCTCATCTTCTCCCAAAAATCTACCTAGAGAATTGCCAACCATTTCAAAAAATGATTCAAACCATAACTGTAGGGGAAGGTTTGGAAATATTAACCATGTTGGTATTTTGTCAAAATATTTAGTGGTAGGGTTGAAGGCTAGGTACCGGGGTTTCAACAATAGCATGTGTTTGTCCTCCTAACTCTATTGATACTCACATAATATTTTCTTCTTGTCTTGTTTGTTATCAAAGACAAGCACAAAAAACCCTCAAGCCCTAGGGCAAATCTGCACACCCCCTCCAAAATGGAACTCCAAAGCTCTACAATCCATTTATATAGTTCACCCAGACTTGGCCAAAAACCTTTAAATCTCCCTATCAATCCCATCTCAAAAAAAAAATTCTTATTTTCTTTCACTTCTTTTTCAATCTCATCATCTAAACAAACTGCTAGCCTATCAGATAATGTCTCAACCCAAACTTTGCTAGAAACCCCACTCATCTTTTTTTCCCTCTGACCATCCACTTCACATTTCCCAAACCCCTATTTGGCTTCCCCTTGGTATACACATGCTGTCTGCAAATTCTTCCTACCCTTATAGGTTTTGACATTCTTTTGTTTCTCCTCTGACTACAACATCCACTTGTTGTTCTAGCATTTTCATCCCCTATCACATTTCACAAGGAACTTGCCATCTACTGATTGATTAGGGCCAAAATGCGGACCTTTTCTCATAGTGCCAATACCACAAGCATCTAAAATAAATATGGAACAAACCACAAGTGTTCTGTCTAGACAAAGGGAAAGTGCCTAAAATATCCTAGACACCTCTATACCCATTATGTGCATAAACCCTAGGTGCAGAAGGGAAACACCAACTCATTGCGAAAGTGAGAAACAATTTCATATATCCAAATCTTATATAAAAATATATTTTTCAAATAAGATAAATTATTTTTATAATTTTTAAATATATACTTAGAAGCTACACACAAAAAATAAAAAATTACTAGTTTACATCATCTTCAAATTCTTAACAATTTGCTGCTATAAGTGACAAAAATAAATATTTGGCAAAAAATACTTTTTTGGTTGTCTTACTTAGGCCAAAAAGTGGGATACAACTTTATGCTTCCATCCTAATAGGAACATAATTAAACATTTATACACATTTCTTGGTTTTCACTTTGTCTATACATTATAAGCTGTGTTCTCGATCATACTACTATATTTTTTTTTTAAGTCTATTCTCCCTATATTAGGAAAGAGCCCTACAATCTACTTTCAAATTTTAAATGAAAATATACATAATAAAGGTGTAGAATATAAAATAAGGACTCAAATATGCATTTCAAATCCTCTTATATACCTATCAAGCACCTCTAATTAAATAAAAAGTAGCATAAAATATAAAAGAAAATAACTTTTCTCACTCACAACACTTTGTTGCACACAAAAGATGTGTGTGGTTGTTTTTCAATAGATTTGTGCTTGGAAGATGATAGGTGTATTTATAGATTGAAAAAGTGACTCATCAAGGTTTACGGTTAATCCAAGAGATTGATGGTTGAGAAGATAAAGAGAAGGATAAGTCTCCAAGTGACATCTTTTTTATTGACACACTTGAAGAGGGCCAATCTTGAAGAAATTTGGATTGTAAATATTCTCTTGGAAAGAGATATAGAGTGAGGATAAAAAAGTAACTTTTTGGAAGTCCAAAGTTTTTTTTTGAGACATGTAAAGGGTAAGGACTTTATTAGATAATGAAATAGATAAGATTTGATGGGAAGATTTTGTGGAGAAGTGGGAAGTGTTAGAGAACCTTGGAGAATAGTCTACACACCAAAATAAACCTCCACAATGCAAAGAGAATCAATATAGAAGATGATATTTCACAAGGAGTAAAAAAATTAGAATGAGATATTACACAATGTACAAGCATCTCGAATATAAGCGGATATGCAATGAGGTATGAGACAATTGCCAACAACTACCTTAACTGAAAAAATTTAATGAACCTAACATTATTAAATAATGACTAACTACTATCTAATAATGTAAAAATGGCGGTAGCTTAAGTAAACTTAAGCCTATACCAACATGAAGTTTGACCATAGCTTACACATTCTTAGGAATGTGAAAAAGGATTAATTAGCTAACTAATTGATTTTAGTCAACTAATTATTTGAGGGGAATTTACAAAGAATTAGATAGATAGTTATGTTTATTTAATTGAGGAAGACTATAGAAAAAAATGTGAAACAGTATAAATTAATTTAATAAATGGTTGGTATTTATTTAATAAAATTTAGGAATATTATTGACAATGGAAATAATTGGTCTTATTTAATGAATTCCAGAATGTGATAAGGTGTAGATTTCAGGTGTCTAGATTTTGCCCCTCTTAGAGATGCCATTATGATTAGATGGAACAATGTCATTTCAAAGAACAATAAAATATATTTTCTTTGAAGAGATGGGGACTAGTGGTAGGATACCGTAGTTGTAAGAATGAGAGGGACAATTATGAAGGAGGAAGGTGTACCCTTTTGAGAGGATATACAAGATTGAATAGCATGAGTGTGCTCTAAAAATAAATAAAGGGAGCAAAGGATAAAATATAGAATGAGAGGAAGAGATAGCTAGATTAGGTTAAAAAGGTTTATTAAAATAGGAAGGGGAGATGGGAAGGTGAATGAATAGGAGAGGATGATGATGTTGATTCAGTTTGAGAAACCCTTAATTGATATAGCATGACCTTATTGACCAATCATACAAATCATGGTGATGATGTGATAAGTACATAAAGAACTAAGCCTAAACAAAAGTTTGTGATGATTCATATAATGTATCATATCATGATGTGGAATACCATGATGTTGTTGTGGAAATATTCTACCAAGACTATTACAAACACAAATATATAGTAATTAACATAAGAAAGAAAGAAAGAAAACTAGTTGATTGATGATGATGATGGTAGAATTGTTGATGATAAGAAAAATGCAAGGATCCTAATTAATATATCTGAACGACGATGATTTGAGTAAATTAGATCAAGTTTTGTAGCAAGGTTGGGAGCAAAATTGGTAAATACTTTGTATGATGCATAAGATGGCTTGGTTAGATTACCTGGATTAGGATAGAGTACATTTGGATGGACTACATTGGGATTGTATGGGAGATGGAGGCTTGGAATCAATGACATGCAAGAATTAGTCTAGAGAAATCGAGGAAATGAGGGAGGAATAGTTAAGATTGAAGGTGAGATTGACAGATGGGGATTTTGAGGGAAGTGTTAATGTAGATTGTATCATAGGAAATTATTTTTTATGCCACAAATAAAGAAGATGGGATGGATTTGGGATAGTAAAAGGGGTTTGAGGATGAGATATCCATGAAATATTTTGCATAGGAATAATATTCCCCACTATAGATGTACTGCATGAAGGATAATTTGAAACCATTGTGGGAGAAAATTTCAATATTCACATGATATGGTAGTGATAGTGTTCCATGTTGGAGAGGATATTTTCATGGTTAAAGGTAATGGAGGATTCATAAAGTGCTACAAGGGTGATGAATGATAGAGAAATTAAAGATTATGTCCAAAATATGCTTTGAAAATATTTTCTTATCTTTGGGATAGGTACACAAGTTTAATATTTGGGTAGATATAATTGGATAGATTGGAAAATATCACCCTCAATTATAGGGTGCTCATACATAAGAGATTTATTCAAGATGCTTGTTTCCAAATTTTCATCATGATACTTGTGTGAGGTGCCAAGGATTGGTTTTATGAGCACTTTTTCTCTTTATTTTCTTTGTTTTTAATTTTTAAATATATTTGTTGATTTTTGAATGGGATGGATGATCATTTTAATTTTTAATGGAGGATATGGATGTCGATTATTGTGGATGGGGTATAGGGAGTTTAATAAAGGAATTGATTGCATATTTCCATGGTGATAGAATTTGTTGTTGAATAATTACTTTGGTTTACCATGGTGGGTTTCATTGTTATCATAGATGTTGGCAGAAACCTATTTCATTGATAATTTGGAGTTCACAAATTGTACACAAGATGGTAAATCCCCATAAAAGATAAATCCCCATAAAAGCTTTGACATTGAAGGATACTACCAAGGGAGATGGACATATGGTGGATGAAGGATGATAGAGATTAGGTGAAAGATTGGGATAAAAAAGATTTAATATATTGGGATTCAAGGACTTGATCATGAAGGCCTAATGATTTTCCTTGATACCATGTGCTCTAAAATATTTGATTTATAATGATATACATACGACTCTAGAAACAAAATGTAAACCCATTTTTAGATGGGCGAGGAATGATGGTGGTTGTATTTTCCTTGCTGTTGAGAGAAGTAAATTAGATAAGATGTACAATCTAAGGTGATATAATTAAGGTTTAAGGATGGGTTCAATGGGGGTTCTATGGTATGATATCATAAAAGGGATTAGTGGGGATGCTTGGATATTGATTTAGATGTGGATATGTTTGGGTATGCTTGGGGATAAGCTCTTAAAATATCTATATTTGTAGATGAGATAAAGGAGGAGTGGAATTTCTTGTTGGTAGTGATTAATTCATGGATGGAAAATTAGAGTTGCACACATAGATGGGGTAAGAGTCTTCAATGTTGACGTGTATGGAATTTGATGGATGTCATAATAAGAAGTATAGAATATTCACAACTTAGATTGTAATTTATGGATTAAAATCCATTATGAATATCTCTTAAAGGAAATTTGTAGGGGTGATATTTTTTAATTGATGTTTGAGTTAGGATAGATTGTATTGTAATGGTTTTGATGATTAATGGTTTGGATAGGAGGTGGTCACAAGGCACTTATGTGAGAGGGGAATTTGGGATATGAATGAGAAAAGAAAGCCTTACATTAAATACAAGGTTCCATTATTGAAGGTAGGGGAAGGATGACCAATAATTATGTATTTAGGTTTAGTAGGATGACTTGTATTAGTTCTTAGTTTGTGCATCCTTCATGGGTGATGTTTATGACACTAGGGCTTGTGGCCATATTTCTTAAGGAAATGTCATCTAAGGGTCTTTGAGTGATTTTTTCTGTCCAAAATATTTTGTTATTTTTATAGGGATCATATTTATCCCGATCAACAAAGGTAGCATCATCATCATCAAAGAAGGGTTTTTGGATTGATGAGGGGACTCATCAAAACAAAAGTGAATCATTTTTTTGTATCTAGTTTGGGACGTATGATGGGTGGATATAAAATTAATTTAGGTAGATAATCAATGGATCAAGACCAAGACCTTAGGATGATTTGATTTTATTTATTTTTAATAGTTAGGATAAACAAGTTCCTAAGAAAGGATTAGAGTTTGAGAAGATTTGAGATCACTATACATACAATACGAAAACTTCCTAAGAAATTTTAATTTATATTTGATATTTAGATTGCTAACTTATGTTTGGTCGATGTATTGAGAGAAATTAATTAGGATTCAATGATTGATTTTAAGGTCTTAATATTGATTATAGTTTTGTTTTGGATATTTAGGTGTTGATGTTTCATTTGATGGTTTGGATTAGTATGAGGGAACGTGAGGATTGAGCTTACACCATATTTTAAATTTTATTGGATTTGTATTGGATTATATTAATGTTTATATTATGATGTTGGACTAGGTTAGTGGATTATCATTTGGAAGTCAATATGGATTATAATGGATGGGTTTGTATATTAACTTTTATCTAGGACAATGAGATGATGCTTTCAACCTCTGTTTTACAAAGGTATTTTAAATTCTTCAAAGGTTTATTGTTTGATCATAAATGGTTAAGTGTGAAAAAGGTTAATTATTTTTGCATTTAATGGAGTGAACATAGGTTTGACAAGAAGACATGCCAAGCACAAGAGAAACCTAGACCCAATGGAAATGGAGGAACTCATTTGACCTATAAAAGGTTCATTAACAACTTCCATAGATATTTTGGGGTCATGAGGGGGACTAAGAGAAATGATGGGATCTTTAGGTGGATATGGAGGCATGCTAGGATATTTAGGAGAAATAGGAGGAATGATAGGTTCACCTCGAGAAATGGCATCTTGTGGAGGACATGGAGGATTATGACAGGGAAATGGAGGGATACTTTGATCTTGACATGGAACTGGACCATTAGATAAAGTGGAAAGGGTGTTTGGATATTTATTTTGTATATGATCATTTGAAAAGGTGGAAGAGGCATCATAATATTTCTTAGGAAGTCAATTAGGATTAGGTTATGGAAGGATGCTTAGCTCTTGAGGTGGAAGGAAATATTGGAAGAAATGGAAAGGTATAAGAGAATCATCATGGGATTCTAGGGAGATAGGATCTTGGTCAACCACTAGATAGGATTGGGGTGTAGTGTTCCTCCCTGAATTATCTTTTCCTTCTGTGATTCGATAAGAATATTTTGTCATAGTATAGACCATCTTGTGATGTTTGGATTAGGCTATTGTATATTTACATGTAATTTAGATGATTTATCTAGAATATTGGGCATATTATTGTCCATTTGACACTATTATTTCATGTGGATGATGACATTATGGATTTCTATATGGTTATTATGATGATAGGTTCTCATTTGATGACTTATATGTATCTCTTTCTATGTGTTGTTTATATTCTTTTACGATGATTTGAGGATATTTTATGATGAGCTAACCCTATTTCATGATGTGAGATTTATTATGATATTGCTTGCTTATTTGTGAGTGTCTTCTATTGTCTTTGTGATAGGGACGATGTCACATCACTCATTGCAAGCGGGATGTGTCATTGCGATTCTCTATCACTTGCCTATATTTTATATATATATATATATATATATATATATATCTGTTAGTATTAACCGATGACTCAGAGTGGGGGGTGAATCGGTCAAAATAGTTTATTCACAATTCAAACATTCAAACTGATCAGTCTGCAACTATCCTTTCAAATTAAACATTGTATAAATCATGAAAGCAAAGAACATTAAAGAAAAGAGATTTGCATGCACAAATAAGCATCACATAACACTAGAAATTATACATGGAAACCCTCAGTTAGAGGGAGAAAACCATGGTGGGGATAACCCACAATCTCTTTTACTATAGTGAAAAAGAGTGCCATGTTAAGAGCTTACAACCAGTTCTTTCTGAGAACATCACCCTATTAGAAGTGACTGGTATCTGGTTAAGAATACCCTAGAACCTATTAAAGTTCACCTTTCTAGAGGATTTGACAACTTCATATTCGAAGTGACTCAGTTAAAATATTTTACATAAAGAACCGGTTAAGGTTCACCCTGTTAAAGGATGATTGATATGTCTGATGACACCACCTCTGTCTCATAGATCCACTTTGCATTCTTTGTTCTTCTGATCGGTGTCGGCTTCACTGATTCATACCTCTATCTACTACACTCTATTCTGCTCCCCCTGTTTACATTCACACAGATCTTTTTCACATTGACAACTCTAACAATCAGAATGGATGATGTGAATATATTAGCCTTTAGTTCTGGTGCCAAATTTCCCTCCAAAAATCATTCAAAAATCTATTATCATGCCTCAAATTGCTCTCCAAAAATCATTTTGGAAATATCGGTCAACATGATAGTTCATGCCAAAAAGCTTTTGTCATGCCCAAAATTTAGGGCAAGAACGAAATAAATTTTATTTTTAAAAACATAACTTTAAACCATTAAATTTACAAAAATAAATATTTTTCTTAGCAGTAATTAAGTAGTAGATTAACTAAAATAACTAACAGGTCGATTATAATCGCAAATTGAATATTTTCCTATTCCAATTTAATCACGTGCACCTACGTCTAGGGGAGATAAAAATTTAAACCCTCTAGTTCAATAAATTACATTTAGAACTTAAATTCCTAATTGTTTAATTTACATCATCTAAGTCTATTTAATTAAAATTAATTATCACTTCACTGACTTTTAATTCAAAACAACTCAATCTATTGGAATTTAAAAATTAATTATTATCTTCATTGCTATATAATTTGTAACGTCTCAATCTAATTAAATCTAACATAAATATTACTTCATTGGTGATTAAACCTTAATTCCCATAATTTTCTAATTCAAGACTTCAAAAATAGTTAATCTAAAAATATTTAATTTAATTTAAAACTTCTCATTCTATTTAAATTAAAATAAATATTAACTGCATAAATATTTAATTTAAATCATTTAAGCCTATTTAATTTAAATTAAATATTAACTTCATAACAATTTAACTTAAACCATCTCAACCTATATATAATTATATAAAATATAATTACATATATACAACCCTATATATATATATAAAATTCCCTAGCGTTTTACCCATGCAAACCCTATCTAATAGTATACCCATTTAATAAAACCCTATTTTCTTATATAAAATAAGGCTACCCTTATTTTATTTTATTATTTTCCCTTAACACATTTTGCTTGCCCTAATCCCAAGTTTTGGGTTAGGGCTTCATTTTTTTTGAATTGCAGGCCCGCAAGGGAGAAGCGGCGTTCATGGCAAGGGCGTGTTTTACACAGAGGGGGGAAAAGGCGGTGGCGTCCCCATGACCGCCGCTCACTGTGGGTTCCACAGTGGCGGGAACCACTGTGGCTGCCCAAAGTGGCGGCCCCTAGGCTGTCCACTGTGGACGCCATAGTGGCTCCGTCCACTGTGGTGGCGACAGTGGCAGCCTAGGCCACGCCGCTCACTGTGCGGACCACAGTGGTTCAGCTTCCCAGCTGGCCATTGTGCTTCGCACACTGCGTTCGGCCGGGCCCCCCCCCCAAACCCCCATTTCAAAATATATATATATTTTTTTTAAAATTACTTTTTGATTAATTAAATTTTTTGTAATTTATTTTTTTATAATTTTTTATTTTATTTATATATATATATATATATTTAAATATATATATGCATATGTATATATTTGTATATGTATATGTATATGTATATATATTTATATGTATACATACATACATACATACATACATACATACATACATACATACATACATACATACATACATACATACATACATACATACATACATACATACATACATACATATATATATATATATATATATATATATATATATATATATATATATAATGGATGTATAAAATGCATAATGTTTTGGCCAATTTACTTTGCAAATATAGATTTTAGATATATATATTTTTTTGAAACCCTTAGATTAATTTAAATACTCAGATTTTTATCACTGTTTATTATTATAGGCATGAATATGATTTTGCTAAAATCTGAGGTAGGAAAAAAAAAAGTATATAACTATAGGTTTATCTCTTGCAATTAAATAATGGCAGACTTAAATAAATTTGTACCGCACTATATAAATATTGTTTTTATTTTTAAAAAAAAAATAGTTAGCCTATTTAACTTCAGATTTACTTTCTACACAAAAGTAATTAACAAAATTTATTAAACTTTAAACAACAATTATAGGGCTAGGAAACTATTTAAATCAACTATCTATTTTTCTAGATTTCTATTTCTGCAACTAAGTAAATTCCAGAAAACAATAAATTTAATAGCAACTTAATAAATCTAGAATTTATTAAATTAAAACTATAGAAATAGAAAATAAATACTTTAGATTTTATTTCTGTAATTAATTATGAAATTTTATTTTCTGCAACTATAATTATCTAGAATCCATAAACTTAGATCATGCAATTTGGAAGAATAAACTGCAATATTCACATTCAAAGCAACATGCATACAATCATTAAATTCTTTCTTTATTCCCTGGATTTATTTCACAAGCATATAGGGGTAAAATAAATTCAATTGCTTTCCCACTTTTTTTAATATGCACAACAATCATTAAAATTCAGAAAACAACACTTTAGAAAACTGAATCCAGATTTATTCATTTATGCTTTTGCAATATAGCAACTAAACTATTACATTTCTAGGAATTTCTTTAAAAGACACTATAGACATTATACAAATAGGTCACTCAAATGAGGACATTTTAAATCAGAATATTACATATTTCCAAAAGGATTCTGCAACAAATAATTCCATCAAACTTCCACTTGTCCTAATCCCTTTCTTTCAACAACCTACAAATAAGAGCAAGGATATGACCATGGAGTGCTCACCTCCCAGCCTAGGCTAACTGGTAGCCACCCCAGAGCTCAGAGAACCAACCCCTAAATGGGAAACAAACATGCAAACACAAAGGGATAGAATGCACACAAATTCAAACACTCCCATCCCGGCTACACTGCACCACATCTTGGTGATGACCTTTTTAAGGGTGGTAGTGGACCAATTACCCTGAGGAGAACTGCAAGTATGAAAAAGAACATGTAGCCACCTCATGGCAAACCAAATACATCAAGTATAGCAACCCCTTAAATCCTTATGCCCCCCAAGGCATTCATGCCTTATTTCCCTCCTTATGACCCCCATTGCACAAACAAGCCATGCAGCAAGGGTCACACAAAATCCCTTGTGATCACTCTCATAATGAGAGTCTCTCACTTGAGGGCTGTCACTGCTACCACCCACAAGATCCTCCTCTCTCCCAAGAGAAAGAGGTCTTGATGACTCCCAAAAACACATATTTTACATAACACAAAATACCAAATGAAATTCCCAAAAGAACATGCAAGGAAGCAAAATTTTTACACCAACATTACTTTCAAACACATGCAAAAAGAAGTCATTTTAAGAAGAATGCAACCAACCTTAATCTGCCCAAAGGTAGGTTAGTTTTGTTGAGGATGAGCAACCCAATTCCACGGTTCTTCTCCCTCTACCCTTAGCCAAAATTCTCTATTCAAAATCTAGTCTATTCTTTTCAAAACTTCTCTTGTCTCCAAAAATGGAGAGTGGGTGATTACCCACAAATTTTCTAATTCTTGCTTAAGAACCCCATTGTGAGAGTTCTCACAAGTTTCTAAAAACTAAAGAGGAAGGTAAGATAGAATGGGAAAGGGAACTCTCATTCGAAAAGGAAAGTTTACAACTAGGTTCAAATCTTCTAATTTCAATTTTCGCACAACTCAGAAAAGTCAATTTTTAGGGTGTCTAAAAGGTCACTTGGGAGTAGAAACTTGCCTTAAATTACCCCTAACCCTTAGGTATACGTTATGGGCTTTAGGAAACCCTATTAAACTACCCCTAGGTGTCCATTTAACCCTTTTTAAACCCCTCTGAAGTTTATTTTCGGGTCAAACCTATGTTGACCATCCCAAAGATTCTTTACCCAAGGCATTTATGACATCACGTTACATTAATTGAAAAGGCTATAGTTAAACACTTTCCCACCAAGAGACAAAAATAAAAATTCAAACTTAAATCCACACATGTGTCAAGTGACACAAGAAAACACTTTTACAATTTAATACATGAAATCGTCTCTTGTGGATTTTACACAAATCAATTAAATAACACTTAACACACATGCATCATATACTATTACGAATAAAATACAACACAAACAGGGTGTTGTCTCTCCAAATAGACAAACCCTGGCTTACGAACATACATAGGTCTAGGTTTGGTTCTCCATAATATTTCCATGGTCACATGGATAACTTCCTGCGCATCTCAATTTACACATTAGTAACTTTCAAATAATCACATATAATATAAATCACAAGAATAATAATACACATCATCACTTGCATACAATTTATATTTGAACAATTTAATACATCTTATATCCAAGCAATTTCACATAAGCAATTCATCCTAATTCTCATAATTTTGATCCACACTTAAACATACATCATAATTCTATTATCCTAGTAAAGTCCTGCAAATTCAATAACGACATTTATCACCACAATTTCATCCTATTCAAAAATCATGTAGTGTTCTAAAGCATATAAATAAATCCTCAATATATAGCAATGTTATCCGAATCATGAAATCATATAAGTTCTAAATCCAAAATGCATAAAAATAAGTATCCGTAATAGTCTCAATATAAAAACCACTGAAATGTCAGACTGAGTCGAGGTGGGGCCTCACACCCTCCCCCTCTAGGCATGAACTTCCTCTTGGAGTTCATCAAAGATGTGGGGGTACTCTGATCTCATACGTGCTATGTCCTCCCATGAAGCCGTAACCTCATCATAACAATCCCACTGGACCCTAACCTGGTCCAGCTCTCGACCTCGAAGGGCCAGCGTCCGGCGTGCCAAGTGTGAATGGGTTCCAAAGCTAGCTGCCCATCCGACTCCACCTGCAAGGCATCCCTATCTAAAATATGAGACTCATCATAGATATATTTCCTCAAAACTGATACATGAAACACATCGTGGATGCGTGACAGGCTAGGTGGCAATGCTAAATGGTAGGCCACTAGGCCTATTCTCTCAAGAATCTCAAAAGGTCCTACAAAGCGAGGTGTGATCTTAGAACCCTTTCCGTAACGGATTGGACTCTTATGCGGTCGCACTCTCAAGAAGACTCTGTCTCCAACCAAGTAGCTACGATCTATCCTCTTTGCATCAACATATTTCTTCTGTCTATCCTGAGCCTCTCTAAGATGCTGCCTAATCAAATCCACCTGCTGTTCCATATCCCGAACTATCCCAGGACCAATAACAACTCTATCCTCTATGCGATCCCAACTCAAAGGTTTCCTGCAAGGCCTGCCGTATAATGCCTGATAGGGTGGCATCCCCAAAGAAGTGTGATGCCCATTGTTAAAGGAAAACTCCACTAAGGGAAGATACTCTTCCCACCTGGTCTAATGATCCATGACGTACATGTGAAGCATATCCTCTAACACTTGATTAACCCTCTCTGTTTGACCATCTGTTTCCGGGTGATAGGCTATACTGAAATTGAGCTTAGTGCCGATAGCTGCCTGTAATGCCTTCCAAAAGGAAGAAGTGAAGAGGGAATCTCTATCAGAAATAATCTTGCGGGGCACGCCATGAAGTCTAACAATGTCTCGTAAGAACACCTGTGCTACTGCTGGTGCTGTGAATGTAGTCCGGACTGGTGAAAAGTGGGCCACTTTGGTCAACTTGTCAACTGTCACCAAGATAGCATCATGGCGATGAGAAGACATAGGAAGACCAATGATGAAATCCATGGATATAGTATCCCACTTCCACTCTAGTATAGCATGAGACTGGAGCAACCCACCTAGATGGCAGTGCTCCACCTTTACTCTCTGACACTCGAGGCATCAAGCTACTATCTCAGCAATGAGTTGTCACATTCCTGGCCAATGATATAACTGCCTCAAGTCAGCATGCAACTTTTTAACTCCGGGATGTACTGCATAAGGAGCTCTATGAGCCTCCGTGACAATGAACTCTTGCAATCCCCCAGAGGAAGGTACATAAATGTGCCCTCTGTGGCGTAACAGTCCATCGGACTCCAAAGAATAATCCACATATTTCCCCTCTAGAATAACCTGAGATCGTATTACCTGACCAGCCTCTGCATACCATCCATCCTCTGGCAAGTGCTGTAGTATATGGTCTCTCAAATCTGCGCCCATAGATATGGTGTAAACCTTGTGACGTCTCCTACTCAAAGCATCTGCAACTACGTTTTCCTTTCCTTTAATGTAGTGAACGTCAAAATCATATTCGCACAAGAACTCCATCCATCTCCTCTGATGTGCATTAAGGTTCGGCTGAGTGAAAATTTACTGAAGACTCCGATGATCTGAATGCAGCTCGAAGTGATGACCTAAAAGGAAGTGTCTCCACCTCACAAGTGCATGCACTACTGCCGCAAGCTCAAGGTCATGAGTAGGATAATTAAGTTCATGAGTCTTAAGTTTCCTAGACTCAAAAGCTATGGCCCTACCATCCTGCATAAGAACTGCTCCTAAACCCTCTAGTGAAGCATCTGTACAAACCATGAAGTCAGCTATGGGGTCTAGTACAACAAGGATAGGAGCACTAGTAAGTGCCTTCTTGAGTTCCTGAAAGGCCTTCTCACACTTCTCTGTCCACTCAAATTTCTTCCCTTTACACTGAAGAGAAGTAATAGGATGTGCGACTTTGGAGAATCCCTCGACAAAACGTCGGTAATATCCTGCTACGCCCATGAAACTCTTGACCTCTGTCACACTGGTTGGCACTGGCCAATCCATAATAGCCCCAATCTTTGATGGGTCAACTGAGATCCCATCACCGGAAATAACGTGCCCAAGGTACTTGACCTCTGATCGAAAGAAAGCACACTTCGACAAACTGCCAAACAACTGGTTATCCCGCAAACACTGCAATACCTGTTTCAGGTGCTCCTCATGCTCCTTCTCATTCTGAGAATATATCAGTATATCATCGAGTAACACAGTTACAAAACAGTCCAGAAATATACGAAATACCCCATTCATGAGGCTCATAAAAACAACTGGGGCATTCGTAAGACCGAATGGAACTACAGTGAACTCATAGTGACCATATCTAGTGCAAAATGCGGTCTTGTGGATATCACTCTCCACTATTCTTAGCTAATGGTATCCTGACTTCAGATCTATTTTGGAAAAGACTTTGGCACCCTGAAGTTGGTCAAATAAATCATCAATTCTGGGCAAAGGATATCGGTTCTTGATGGTTACTTTATTTAGCTGTCGATAATCCATACATAATCGGAGAGATCCGTCCTTCTTCTTAATGAAGATGACTGGTGCACCCCAAGGGGATACGCTAGGATGAATATGACCCTTCTCAAGGAGTTCCTCAAGTTGTATTTTGAGTTCATTAAGCTCATTTGTGGTCATCCTATAAGGTGCTCTGGAAACTGGCTCGGCTCCTGGTACTAGGTCTATATGAAAATCAATCTCTCTATGGGGCGGCATTCCAGGTAACTCTGAAGGAAACACATCTAAATATCCCTTAAGGATAGGATGGTCATCAAGTGATGTTTCATTTTCTTCCTCTTCTCCTCTGTCATTGATAGTGATAGCAAAAATCTGACATCCCTTTCGCATGCTCCGCTTAAGCTGCATTGTGGAGATCATATGAAGAGACACGGGCCTCTAAATCTCGGTGATAACTATGGGCAAACCATGATCATCCTCACACTCGATCTTCTTCAGGCGGCAATCCATCTTGGCTCTATGGGCATAAAGCCAATCCATGCCAAGTAAGATACCATAAGATCCAAGTGGTGTCACTCTAAGGTCTACTAAAGTGGTGGTCTTGCCAATCTGCAGCTGACATGCCCTAACCTCTGACTCCACTGACACTCTAGCCGCTGAAGCTAATTCCACTTCCCAATTGACACCCTGTCTAGTTGCCACTAGCCCGCAATGCTCCACAACCAATGGAGATATAAAGGAGTCAGTAGCTCCTGAATCAAACAAAATAGATACATTGTTACCTTTGATCATACCTGCAGACTCGATGACCGTGGCCTGATGCTCAGCCTGGTAGTTGTCAACCGCTGCGAATACTCTATGGGACCTGCCCATATCACCAACTATCAGCACTGAAGTGGCCATTCGCTGATTCCCTACCATCTGACCCTGAGGGAAATCCCACGCCATATGCCCCATGGCTCCACATGTAAAGCAAGCACCCTGTGCCTGAAACTGGGCGCCCTGAGGCCTAGAGAAAGCTTGACCTCCTGTCCTACTGGATCCGCTGTACCCACCCCTAGAGGACTGCTGAGTCCTTGCCGGAGGTGTGTACTGCACCTGCGCTCTCTAATCACGTCTCTGTCCCTGAGTTTGCCACTGTTTGGGCTTGGTGCCTTGCTGATACTGTGGAGGCTTCTGCCTCTGGTTCTGTGGTGTCTGTTGCGGAGGAGGAGGTTTGGAGAACCCCTGTGAGTTTCGGTTGTTTCCCTTCCAATGTGGTTTCTGGAATCCATAAGTCTGAGGTGTGGGATTTCGGTTCTGAAACCGATCCCTATTATCCTGTGGTCTGACTTGAATCTCCTCGGCTATCAGTGCCTTCTCCATAGCAACCTGAAGGCTCTCTGGAGGGGACATCCTAACTGGCCCGGTTATACCGGCATTTAACCCTCTAATGAAGCGGTTTACAAGAAGTTTCTCATCCTTAAGATAATCTACATAAGGCAATAGCTCAAAGAATTTGCTTTCATATTGGGTTACTGATAAGCCTTTTTGTTGGAGGTCATGAAATTCGTCTATACGACGTTATCTAAAATGTTCTGATAGGTACCTCTCGTAGAACCTTTCTGTGAATATCTCCTGAGTGAGAGTATCAGGAACTAATCCACATTTGTACTCTTCCTGTCTCCACCAAGTGGAGGTCGACCCTCTCAACAGATGAACTGCGACACATGCTTTTAGGTTGCTCTCGTAAGAACGCAATACAAAGCACCTCTCAAGACTCAAAAGCCATGCCTCAGCCTCTACCCCGTCTGTAAAACCTCCAAAAGATGGTGGCTGGAGGTGCATGACCTCCTTGATAAGAACCCTTGGATCCCGATGAGCTCTATCAAAATAAACTGGTTCCACCACTGGAGGTGGTCCTGGTATGTGCACAGACTCTGGCTCATTTCCACCCTGACTCTCTATAGGAATAGGAGCTGGGCTCCTGCTTCATTCTCTATCAACTGATCTATGACTCCCAGAGTCCTGATTTCTAACCTGAGGGTTTTCTGCTGGAATCCTTTCTTGAACTATGCCAATAAGATTCTGTATTGCTTCTAAGAGGTTTCGGTTAGGTTCATTTGGCTATTCGGGAGGTGCTCCTGGGTTCTCTTCTGGAACTGATTCCTCCCTAGCTACCTCTTCGCGTGCTATGTGTGCACGCCTAGGACCCCTTCTGCGCTTGCGAGCTTGTCACGTTGTCGAAGGCATCCTAAGAGGAAAATAAAGTAAAATAAATGATTAATTTCTTTCTAAAATAATATTTAATCAATTAAATTTAAATATCCTATAAAATCAATTTAACAAAAAATAATTTAAATAATCTAAGGTGAAACGTAAGTGGAGTAAGGTTCCTAGCGTGGAAACCTTGCTCTGATACCAAAATGTCATGCCCAAAATTTAGGGCAAGAACGGAATAATTTTTTTTTTTTAAAACATAACTTTAAACCATTAAATTTACAAATATAAAATATTTTTCTTAGCAATAATTAAGTAGTAGATTAACTAAAATAACTAACGGGTCGGTTATAATCGCAAATTGAATATTTTCCTATTCCAATTTAATCATGTGCACCTACGTCTAGGGGAGATAAAAATTTAAACCCTCTAGTTCAATAAATTACATTTAGAACTTAAATTCCTAATTGTTTAATTTACATCATCTAAGTCTATTTAATTAAAATTAATTATCACTTCACTGACTTTTAATTCAAAACAACTCAATCTATTGGAATTTAAAAAATTAATTATTATCTTCATTGCTATATAATTTGTAACGTCTCAATCTAATTAAATCTAACATAAATATTACTTCATTGGTGATTAAACCTTAATTCCCATAATTTTCTAATTCAAGACTTCAAAAATAGTTAATCTAAAAATATTTAATTTAATTTAAAACTTCTCATTCTATTTAAATTAAAATAAATATTAACTGCATAAATATTTAATTTAAATCATTTCAGCCTATTTAATTTAAATTAAATATTAACTTCATAACAATTTAACTTAAAGCATCTCAACCTATATATAATTATATAAAATATAATTACATATATAAAACCCTATATATATATATATAATTTATATAAAATTCCCTAGGGTTTTACCCATGCAAACCCTATCTAATAGTATACCCATTTAATAAAACCCTATTTTCTTATATAAAATAAGGCTTCCCTTATTTTATTTTATTATTTTCCCTTAACACATTTTGCTTGCCCTAATCCCAAGTTTTGGGTTAGGGCTTCATTTTTTTTGAATTGCAGGCCCGCAAGGGAGAAGCGACGTTCATGGCAAGGGTGTGTTTTACACAGAGGGGGGAAAAGGCGGCGGTGTCCCCATGACCGCTGCTCACTGTGGGTTCCACAGTGGCGGGAACCACTGTGGCTGCCCATAGTGGTGGCCCCTAGTCCACTGTGGACACCACAATGGCTCCGTCCACTGTGGTGGCCACAGTAGCAGCCTAGGCCGCGCCGCCCACTGTGCGGACCACAGTGGTTCGGCTTCCTAGCTGGCCACTATGCTTCGCACAGTGCGTTCGCCCGGGCCCCCCCCCAAACCCCCGTTTCAAAATATATATATTTTTTTAAAATTTACTTTTTATTTAATTAAATTTTTTGTAGTTTATTTTTTTATAATTTTTTTATATATATATTTATATTATATAGTGTATATATATATATGTATATATATTTATATGTATATTTGTATATATAAATATACATATATATATATATATATATATTTACATAATGGATGTATAAAATGCATAATGTTCTGGCCAATTTACTTTGCAAATATAGATTTTATATATATATATATATATATATATATATATATATATATATATATATATATATATATATATATATTGAAACCCTTAGATTAATTTAAATACTCAGATTTTTATCACTGTTTATTATTATAGGCATGAATATGATTTTGCTAAAATCTGAGGTAGGGAAAAAAAAGTATATAACTATAGGTTTATCTCTTGCAATTAAATAATGGCAGACTTAAATAAATTTGTACCGCACTATATAAATATTGTTTTTATTTAAAAAAAAAAAAATAGTTAGCCTATTTAACTTCAGATTTACTTTCTACACAAAAGTAATTAACAGAATTTATTAAACTTTAAACAACAATTATAGGGCTAGGAAACTATTTAAGTCAACTATCTATTTTTCTAGATTTCTATTTCTGCAACTAAGTAAATTCCAGAAAACAATAAATTTAATAGCAACTTAATAAATCTAGAATTTAATAAATTAAAACTATAGAAATAGAAAAGAAATACTTTAGATTTTATTTCTGCAATTAATTATGAAATTTTATTTTCTGCAACTATAATTATCTAGAATCCATAAACTTAGATCATGCAATTTGGAAGAATAAACTGCAATATTCACATTCAAAGCAACATGCATACAATCATTAAATTCTTTCTTTATTCCTTGGATTTATTTCACAAGCATATAGGGGTAAAATAAATTCAGTTGCTTTCCCACTTTTTTTTAATATGCACAACAATCATTAAAATTCAGAAAACAACACTTTAGAAAACTGAATCCAGATTTATTCATTTCTGCTTTTGCAATATAGCAACTAAACTATTACATTTCTAGGAATTTCTTTAAAAGACACTATAGACATTATACAAATAGGTCACTCAAATGAGGACATTTTAAATCAGAATATTACATATTTCCAAAAGGATTCTGCAACAAATAATTCCATCAAACTTCCACTTGTCCTAATCCCTTTCTTTCAACAACCTGCAAATAAGATCAAGGATATGACCATGGAGTGCTCACCTCCCAGCCTAGGCTAACTGGTAGCCACCCCCGAGCTCGGAGAACCAAGCCCTAGATGGGAAACAAACATGCAAACACAAAGGGATAGAATGCACACAAATTCAAACACACTCCCGTCCCGGCTACACTGCACCACACCTTGGTGATGACCTTTTTAAGGGTGGTAGTGGACCAATTACCTTGAGGAGAACTGCAAGTATGAAAAAGAACATGTAGCCACCTCATGGAAAACCAAATACATCAAGTATAGAAACCCCTTAAATCCTTATGCCCCCCAAGGTATTCATGCCTTATTTCCCTCCTTATGACCCCCATTGCACAAACAAGCCATGCAGCAAGGGTCACAAAATCCCTTGTGATCACTCTCATAATGAGAGTCTCTCACTTGAGGGTTGTCACTACTACCACCCACAAGATCCTCCTCTCTCCCAAGAGAAAGAGGTCTTGATGACTCCCAAAAACACATACAGTACATAACACAAAATACCAAATGAAATTCCCAAAAGAACATGCAAGGAAGAAAAACTTTTACACCAACATTACTTTCAAACACAAGCAAAAAGAAGTCATTTTAAGAAGAATGCAACCAACCTTAATCTGCCCAAAGGTAGGTTAGTTTTGTTGAGGATGAGCAACCCAATTCCACGGTTCTTCTCCCTCTACCCTTAGCCAAAATTCTCTATTCAAAATCTAGTCTATTCTTTTCAAAACTTCTCTTGTCTCCAAAAATGGAGAGTGGGTGATTACCCACAAATTTTCTAATTCTTGCTTAAGAACCCCATTGTGAGAGTTCTCACAAGTTTCTAAAAACTAAAGAGGAAGGTAAGATAGAATGGGAAAGGGAACTCTCATTCGAAAAGGAAAGTTTACAACTAGGTTCAAATCTTCTAATTTCAATTTTCGCACAACTCAGAAAAGTCAATTTTTAGGGTGTCTAAAAGGTCACTTGGGAGTAGAAACTTGCCTTAAATTACCCCTAACCCTTAGGTATACCTTATGGGCTTTAGGAAACCCTATTAAACTACCCCTAGGTGTCCATTTAACCCTTTTTAAACCCCTCTGAAGTTTATTTTCGGGTCCAACCTATGTTGACCATCCCAAAGATTCTTTACCCAAGGCATTTATGACATCACGTTACATTAATTGAAAAGGCTATAGTTAAACACTTTCCCACCAAGAGACAAAAATAAAAATTCAAACTTAAATCCACACATGTGTCAAGTGACACAAGAAAACACTTTTACAATTTAATACATGAAATCGTCTCTTGTGGATTTTACACAAATCAATTAAATAACACTTAACACACATGCATCATATACTATTATGAATAAAATACAACACAAACAGGGTGTTGTCTCTCCAAATAGACAAACCCTGGCTTACGAACATACATAGGTCTAGGTTTGGTTCTCCATAATATTTCCATGGTCACATGGATAACTTCCTGCGCATCTCAATTTACACATTAGTAACTTTCAAATAATCACATATAATATAAATCACAAGAATAATAATACACATCATCACTTGCATACAATTTATATCTGAACAATTTAATACATCTTATATCCAAGCAATTTCACATAAGCAATTCATCCTAATTCTCATAATTTTGATCCACACTTAAACATACATCATAATTCTATTATCCTAGTAAAGTCCTGCAAATTCAATAACGACATTTATCACCACAATTTCATCCTATTCAAAAATCATGTAGTGTTCTAAAGCATATAAATAAATCCTCAATATATAGCAATGTTATCCAAATCATGAAATCATATAAGTTCTAAATCCAAAATGCATAAAAATAAGTATCCGTAATAGTCTCAATATAAAAACCACTGAAATGTCAGACTGAGTCAAGGTGGGGCCTCACAGCTTTCCAGATGAAAAGGGAAGACTACCGGTTCAACTGGATGTTATGTGGATGTTTCTAAGTTTGTCGGTTGAGACTCTCGTAATGCTGGTTGTCACCTATGTAACGGTCCAATTCTGCCTAACCGATTATCTCATGTATATCGGTCTACTCACTGCTTAGCTGATTAACCCTTGTATACCGGTCTACTCACTGCTTAGCAGGTTAACCCCTATATACCGGTGTACTCACTGCTTAACCGGTTAACCCCTGTATATCGGTCTACAAACTACTTAGCTGGTTAACCCTTGTATACCGATCTACTCACTACCGATAGGAATAATGACTACTATTCTTCACTGGTTACTCTTTACTCCTTTATCAATGGACTGTAGAGATTTAGAAGCTGATGTTGCCAACAATGACTACCATTTCACCAGTCATACAAAATGCATCATAATGCCAACAAACTCCCCCTTTGGCATTGTTGGCAAACACTACAAAAAAGGTTCAATGACTTGGATGCAAAATAGTCATGTATGTGCCGGTTCTGATCCCCTGTTTATGTGCCTCATGTATATACAAACTCCCCCTTTTGACATCAATGGCAAATAATATACAAAAGAATTCAGGAAAGTAAAGAAGAAATGTCTTTGAAATTTTCCTTAGCAGCTTGCAAAGATGATTCCCATGAAGGCTTCACCTATTTCATGGTGTTGAAGTGTCCATACAAAACTATAACTAAATCCTTCATATCATCTACTGTCTTATAGTCAGGTGCACTTATGAGGCTTTCTGCTTCTTTGACATTCCTTTGCATGAAATCAATGATCGGTGCAAGGTAGCACTGTAGCTCTAACAGATTAAGAGCTCGTTTATCCTCTTCCTCTTTTAACTTTTTGATTTCATGAGTTAACTGTTTGACCTTTCCACTAAAAGTCGCTATAGAGCTTGTAACAGGATCAAAAGAACCTATCAAATTTTGGATTTCCCTTTGAGTCTGAGCTATTTTATCTTCAAGATCTTTGATTAAATCAGTGAAGCTTGATGACTTGACCAATAATTGGCCAACTTCTTGTAGTATAGATTTGACCTCTTTAGTGCTGGTGGAGAGAGGAACTTTGCCAATTGATATGTGTTCCATTAATTTTTCACCTCTCCTTGTTTCATAGTGTCTAACTACAACCTTCTCTAGATTGGTTGCTCTGAACCAATTTCTTTGACAAGAGTGCCCAACTTATCAATGATGGGTGCATTGTAATGAGATCAAACAAAATGGTCTTTGAAGTATTAAGAATTTTGGTCTTCTTTTTCTTTGCTCTAAGTTTTGCCTTTTCAGCTTGAAGTTTCAATTTTTCAGAAACTTTCATTAATTATTTGGGGGTCATCTTCTTTATGTCAATTACAAAGTCTTCCTCTTCTTACTCCTCTATTTCTTCTTCCTTTTGTTCAGTCTTAATCTGAGAGCTGGCTGCGGTGGTGAGTTTAGCTCTCTTCTTTTCACTCTCCTTTTCTAAATCTAACTTCCTCTTTACTGGAGTTGAGTCCACCACTATTTTCTTACCATCTTCAGGTTGACCGAATGAAGAATCCTCTTTCTTCTTGTGTCATTCCAATTCCTTGGTCTCCTCTGTTTCCTTCATCTCTTCTTCCTTCTTTTCTGATTCTTCAATAGGTGGTATTGATGAATTTATCACCTTTGGATTTCCTTCCTCTACACCTTTTTCTGACAAAAGAGGTTCATTGTCAGTAGGATTTATTGTTACTAAAGTTTTATGAGGTTTATCTTCATAAGGTATATCTTCAATTAAGACTTCATCTTCACCGGGATGCTTAGTTTTATCGGATCCCTTTACCAGTGTAACATCAATATCAAAAGTTTCAACTGTTGATTTGTGTTTGACCAGTTGCTCAACATCCTTTGTTAGATTAGGAATATCTGACATAACATTACCTATGATATCATCAACTGTGAAAACATCAAAACCTTTAGTAGAATCTTTGTCTTTACCTTTCCCTTTGTCAAGGGCAGCTACACCTTGGTCCTGTTTTGTTCCCTTTGCTATTTCTTCTTTAGCTTCCTTTTGCTGGCTCAAGATTCTTTTCCATATGGCAACACCCTCATCATACACACCTTGGACATCTCCTATGGCTAGTCTCCCTATCTTGTTCCTTATTTTGAAGCATTGAACACATGCTTTTGCCACTATTAAAGCTTGATTGAAATCAAAATCATGTTGCACTTCCATGAGTGCTTTTATCCTGTGCTCTTTCTCAATTGCTAGGGCTGTTTTCCATCTCCCTTCAATTTGATTTTGCAAGTCTGATGGAATTATTCCATATAGTTCACTAGGAGTTCTGCAGAACTTATGCATGTTCTAGATAAGTGCTTCTTCAATTTTTCTTTTTTCCTCCTCATTGCAGAGGGGACATTTTCTCCCAACACCATATAGACCTCCATACTCTTTGATCCCATGGACCAATTCATCAACATTTGGAACTACATTTCTACCACTTCTTTTGAATTCTTTTATTTTCACATCAGATTGGGTGTCAGTGTTATCACCCTCCTTTCCATCCTTCTTGGGCTTCCTTTTAGCCTTTGCGTCAACTATCCCTTCACTCTTTTTCTTTCTTGTATATGTCACTCCTACCAGTCCACCTTTACCTAGGGAAGATGCAGGAGTATCCGAGTCCTTTTCTTTTGTGTATGTTGTTGGCTTGCTGGATGCAGTACCCTTGGGTTTTGCCTTTGACATTTTCTTCTTTTCTCCTGTTTGTTTACTTTCTACTGGTGGAAGCAGTGACACCAGATGCTTCTCCTCCGTGCTTTTTGTCTAGGGTATCAATCATTTTCTTTACTCTCTTTTGTATGATAGGCTCCTTAAGTTCCTTTTTTTAATTTGGAGCTTGCCTCCTCACAACTTCCAAATCTCTTTGCTTTTCTGTCTACTGGTTTAGACAGTAACATGTTTGCATATACTTTAGTAATGTCTGCCCCAACCTCATAACCCATAGCAGGTACCCAAAAGGTTCTAGGTTGAACTGCTTGAATAATGCAACAATCAGTGTCAACAAGAAAAAAAATGTTGTCCTTAGACTTTTGAACTATACTGGTTGGGATTCTCTCTCTTTTGTGCATTCTAGTTTGAAATTCTTTAAAATATCCCCACATTGTTTCTCCAAACTTATCACCTAAATCCCTAATCATTTCACCTATCTCAACCATGATAGGCTTATCTTCAGATCACACTACATTGCCCTTACCAGGAAAGAAATTTTGCACATAGAAGAATATACATACCAGTAATGAGCCATACTTGAATGATTGCTTCTTTTCCTTCTTAATTCACTCCATGTTCACCAGAAATTGACTTTTGATCATCTCACAAATATCGTATGTTGCATCCTCCTTGATGATTCGATAGGCTGCATGGATAGCACCGCTTGACACATTGTTCATGCGGCTTGATTGATAGACCCTATAACCCAACACTGCAGAAGAAAACCTCACTTTTGCATCCTCAATGTGAGTGATTGTCATTTCTCTCCTGTCACATCGGGATTGAGTCAACCGAGTGACTTCAATGGATGATATTGTTCTTAGGGTTAGTACTTTACCGGTTGTGCTAAACCCTGTTACTCTTTGAATCACATCCATTATGATCTTGATCGGTGCTTCAGATTCCAGCCATATAAATTGATCATAAACTCTGCTTAACACATACCTAGCCCAATCGACATAAAATTGATTGGGAAAATCAACAACATTCGACAAACCCTTGGTCTTAAGATGCAAATATTCTTCCTTAAATAGATCATGATCACAAAACCCTTTGAATTCATTTCGAATGAATTTATCTCCAAGTTCTTCAAGCTTGCAATGGATGAAGGAGAAAAAATCTTCAACCAGTAACACACCGGAGGGCACATATGATAGGGCACCAGTCATGTCGATCTCTCCAGCCTTCATAGGATGCAGTTTGAACTCGGGTTATGGTTCCTTAATTTCTTTAGCCAACCCAAGAGTTGACACAGAAGCTGCCATGATGAACTTCAAACAAATTTTTCAAAAAATAGGGTTTGAATACCTTCTCCTCTAGGGTTTCCAATCACCACTATCACACTACTTGATCACTTCGCACAAATAGCACTAGCAAGATTTCGATCACCTTAGGTCGCACACGAGCTCAAGAAAGTTCACAAGAAAGCAAGGTAAATGAAATGTATTGACATTTCTTTATTTATTTGTTAAGGTTTATTGATGCTTCAATACAACAACTAGTTTGAACAATTTTAACCATTTACAACTTAAGGTACACTGATTTACTTCTTACCGGTTGCTTGTTACTGATATCGGTACACACAACATTTACACTAACCCTCAAAACATTTACCAAATAAGAGCTTTAAAAATTTTTTTATGCATCTAAACTATGCAGATAGACATGACCTCATATCGGCCGAGGGGATTCAATAATGATCTTACCATATGTGCTCCCCCTGAGAATCAGTTTCCTAGTTTGAAGAGGAACTGTCATCACCGGTGGATGATGACTTAGTTTCAGAATGATTCTCTCCTTCTTTGTTTTCTTCCTTCTTAATCCATGTCTTTTTCATTTCATTCCTCACCTCTTCAATTGTCTTCTTTCCTTTCAAGTCATTTTGCCCTTTCTTCTTGCCAAATTGGTTCATGTCTTCTGACCGGTTATAGGATCGGTTCCTGCATTCTTTGGCTAAGTGACCTATCTTATGGCAATTGAAGCATACCATACCAGTTGTCCTCCATGGTCCTGCATTATTTCTCTGACCCATTCTCATTCTACAATTTGCTACACCATGACCAAAATTACCACAAGTGGAACATGTGGCATTGAATTGATTACTCCTTTTATTAGGTCTAACTGGTTTGAATGGTGATCTTGATGCATTTGACTTGAACATGCATTCTTCAGCTTTGTGTCCATATTTATTGCATGTAAAGCAATATCCATTAAATCTTCTTCTATTAGAAATGCCGCTAGATCAAGATCTACACTTATAAGCAGTGTGACCATACTTGTGACAATTATAGCAATAACCATCAAAGGTGAAAGACTTCTTTTGACTGACTGGTTGATTTCTACAGACATCAGACTTATGACCCAGTTTACCACAATGATTGCAAGAAGATTTAGAAAACTTCATACCTTTCATTCCTGAATTGTTCCATTTATCATCCTTCATCCTTTTGGATTTAGATGATTCTCCAGTTTTCATAGGACCTATACCGGAGTAACCAAGACCGGTTGTCTCCTTTGTTCTCCTCTGAGCCTTAAATTGTTCATCTATCTTCTCAGAGCTTTCATTAAATTTTCTCATCTTTTCATTTCTCTCATGTGCAGCTTTCAACTCATTTTTGAGTTGTTCAATCTGTTTCACCATCTTCTCCTTTTCCTATGCTTCGTCATGCAGATGCTCATGCATGGTTTCATTCTCCTAAGTGAGAATTCAGATTTTTTCATCTTTTTCAATGATGACAGCATAATTTTCTCTTAGGGCTTTTTTAGCAAGCCTTTTGACTTTTTCAGCTTTTGACAAAACTTCTTTTGCATCTCTTTTTCTTTCATCTGCTATCCTGATGGCTTCTAGTATTTTAGTCATTCTTAGGGCTTGACTTTCATGCTCTCTTTTTAGATATGTGATTTATTCAGTCAACTTCTTGTTCTTTTGCATCAGTTCTTAGACTTCTTCTTTAGATCCACTCTGTTCAGAGAGTTGATCTATGATATCTTGACTCTCATTTAGCTATAGAGCTAGTTCCTTCCTTTTAGAAAGTGGTTTTCTCAGTCTCTCCTTCAACTGAGCAATCATTTCATTATCTTCATTCATCTGCTTTCGATGCCAGTATTCCTCCATGATCTTTTTCCTCAAGCTGTCAATCTTTTCTTCAGAGGACCTAGGATTTGATACCAATTGTCAGTATTAACCGGTGACTGAGAGGGGGGGTGAATCAATCAAAACAATTTATTCACAATTCAAACATTCAAACTGACCGGTCTACAACTATCCTTCCAAATTAACTTAAACATTGCATAAATCATGAAAGCAAAGAGCATCAAAGAAAAGAGATTTACATGCACAAATAAGCATCACATGACACTAGCAGTTATACGTGGAAACCCTTGGTTAGAGAGAGAAAACCACGGTGGGGATAATCCACACTCTTTTATTGCAATGAAAAAGAGTGCCCTGTTAAGAGCTTACAACCAATTCTTTCTGAGAACATCACCCTGTTAGAAGTGACTGGTATCCAGTTAAGAATACCTTAGAAACTGTTAAAGTTCACCTTTCTAGAGGATTTTACAACTTCATATCTGAAGTGACTCGGTTAAGAGATTTTACATAAAGAACTGGTTAAGGTTCACCTTGTTAAGGGATTTACAATGCTGCAATTGTTAGAAGGTAACAAAGATGATTGATCTGTCTGATGACACTACCTTTGTCTCATAGATCCACTTTGCATGCTCTGTTCTTCTGATCATTGTCAGCTTCACCAATTCGTACCTCTATCTACTGCACTCTATTCTGCTCCCCTTGTTTACATTCACACAAATCTTTTTCACATTGACAACTCTAATAATCAAAATGAATGATGTGAATATATTAGCCTTTAGTTCTGGTGCCAAATTTCCCTCCAAAATCAACTTCAAAAATATGTTATCGTGCTTCAAATTGCTCTCCAAAAATTATTTTTGGAATATCGGTCAAGACAACAGTTCATACCGAAAAGCTTGCCGGTTGAAAAGGGAAGATTGTTGGTTCAACTGGATGTTATCTAGATGTTTCTAAGTCTATCGATTGAGACTCCTATAATGCTAGTTGTCGCCTATGTACCAGTCCAATTCTGCCTAATTGATTTTCTCCTATATACCGGTCTACTCATTGTTTAGCCGATTAACCCCTGTATACCGGTCTACTCACTGCTTAACTGGTTAACCCTTGTATAATGGTCTACTCATTGCTTAGCCAGTTAACCCTTGTATACCGGTCTACTCACTACTAAGTCGATTAACTCCTATATACCGGTCTACTCACTTTCAATAGGAATAAGGACTACTATTCTTAACCGGTTACTCTTTACTCCTTTACCAATGGACTATAGAGACTTAGAAGCCGATGTTGCCAACAATGACAACCATTTCACCAGTCATGTACAAAATGCACCATAATGCCAACTATATATATATGTTGTATCATGGCTTTGTGGATGCAGGATTTGTAGGTACTAGACATCCACTCCACCTGGCTTCATAGGTCTAAACATGTCTTATCCCAATGGCAAGTTGATCGGAGATGACCTAAAATCATATTCTACACTCTAGGTTTAAGATTGATTACCCTTGTCAGTTTAGTATCTTGGCGTGAGTCGTGGTTAGTGTATGTAATTTTTTCTTGGATTATTTTTATGGTGACTTGCCTTATGTAGTTTGGTTAGTTATTAATTATTTTATTAAATTAATTTATATAGTTTAATAATGTTAAATTAAAATAAAAGATTAATATAGTTTATAATAATTAATTAAATGAATAGTTGGAATAATATTTAATAATAAGTATTGATAAATTAATAGTAATATCATCATTTGGTAAGGAAAGGCTTTATGATTAATTAGAATATTTATTTATATAAATAGTCTTTGATTTATTATTGTGGCTTTAATTTAATATAGCCTTGGTTTATTTATTTATTATTGGGCTTTATATTTATTTGTGCCCATGATTTTATGAGTTGTTTATATTATTATTATTCTCTTTTTACTCTCTTGGGTTGCTTGGTAGATTCTTTCTACCTACCCTATTATCCTATTGGTTATATTTTTGGGTAAGTAAAGTAAATAATATTTTATTATTCTTACCTTAGTTTTTGAGATGATTGGTAAGAAATATATTATTCGGTAATATTTTGATTGGCTGAGATTTTCTATAGTTTTAGTTTTGATTTTCTATTTATTTGGCTTCCTGAGGATGTTGTCGGGTTAGGCATTTTCTGGGATTTTTACTTGCGAGGTTGGCTTTCCAAATGCATTTTTGTTGGAGTAGGATTTTGGATCTTGAAGGAATTTGGATTGCTTGGCTTGTGGATTTTCTTCATCAAATTCTTGTTTCTGCGTATTACAAGGTTGGAGGTTTTTGCTTCAGCATTTTCAATTTGGAAAGATTGTCTTCTCCATGTATTCTCAGGAATTTGGGGAAAATAATTTATTAGTATAGTTTTGTATAGTTGGCTTATAAAATATTTCCTTACATAAAATTTAGCCTATGATTTAACTTTAGGAAACAGGAAAAATAATTTGGGGATATGGCTATTGTCATAAATATACGGCTCTGTTTTTTTGTCAATGATGGAGTCTTGCTATTTTCTCTAAATTATTGATTGAAATGTATTTAGTGGTGGTTTTGATGGAATATTGTCTTGTTTTGGGTTCTCTATGGGATGTAAGAGGCATTTGGTAACTCCATTTTTGTGAAGTTTGGGTATTTGCTGTGTAGTTTTGGAATGGGGAATTCTTCCTAATTATTCTATGTTATTTTGATTTGTTTACGTCTTTCTTTTGGTATTGGCTTGGCGTCACTTTTCAGTCTGATTTTAGGACTTAGATCTTTTTCCCTGATTTTAAATTTGAAGTCGTAACTTAGCCTTTTTTGACAATTTTTTTCTTTCTGTGTCATATGTGCTCAAACAGTAATCATATGCACTACTTAATCTGTCATATGCACTACTTAATTTATCATATGCACCAAACTGTTTTCCATATGCGCTAAAATGTAGATCATATGCACTGAAGCAGATGTTGAATGCACTATAATAGTTATTGTATGTGCTGAAGAAATAGTTATATGCATTGTTCTGCTTTTCATATGCGCTAGTATGTGTTATCTGTATTATTTCGCCCTATGGAGTTTTCATTTTGATCTTTTGGATTCTCAGTTTGTTTAGGGGGTCTTCCCAGAGGCTGTGTCTTGTTTCTGAGTGCTCTTGGTTGTCTGGAGTAGAGATTTAATATAATATTTGATCATTCATTTGGTTGCAAGATGTATAATACCTTGCTACGATGATGGTTCTTTGCTTTATGATATTTATGTAACCATGTTGGATTGTGTTATTGGCTCAATGTGTATTTATGAAGTTCTATCTTGGTTAGCCAAATTTTGGTTTATGAGCTTTATTGTTTGAGTAGGGGGAGTGGGCTTCCATGAGTTTTTAGAGGTCACGAAAAATAGACTGCTAGGATTCTTGAGTAAGAGAGCCGGGGTCTAGACTGGTTGGATAGCTCATTGGAGGTTTCCATTGTAATTGATAAGTGATAACATAATAATTAATCTTAGGTAGAGTAACTCATCTAAAGAAGATAATAAATATGTTGAGTGGTACCTATCGCATGGATCATATACCAAAGTGAGGTAGAGGATCTGGTAACCAGGTAAACCAAACTCCTTGATTTCCTCAAAGGTTGAGATGGTTCCACATGTGTATCCTTTGTGGTAGCATGTGATGACACTCTTTCCCTACATATTGATTCTAGTTGCTTTTATCTTGTTGTTGAATTGCCTCTGGAGTTCTCTTGATTGTTTGGTATGTTTCTCCTTGGTTGTGTTAGAGTTGTTTCCTCTTTGGTTGATAGGTGTCAACTTAGATCTAGAGTGTGTGTGGGATCTTGTGTCATCTCCTATCACAGAGGCTGGTTCCTTTGGTTCCACATGGTCAGGTGGTTGGTGCCCTTCTTCCATTGGGATGTTCTTTTGTGGATTCTTTTCTTGGATTCTTGCATGGATGTGGATCTCTTATCTCTTCAGTTCATGGATGGATATTTGTAGCAATTTATTGGTCATAATTCATTTGACATGTATATGTAACTGTAAAAGAGAGATTTTCTCATTATTGTAAAAACATTGTAATCATGTATCTAGTAGATGTTATTAAGAAAATGATGTGCTATATGTATCTTGAGAATGATTAATTGACTGGAAATATTGAGATTTAAATATGGATGTGTACATGTATCTAGATGATGTAATTAGTTCATAATGTTATGGTTAAGTGGTTTGGTAATTGGCATCGGTATGTGTATTTGATTCTTAAGGAAATGGTTGGTTTGGTTTAGGAACATTTGGTATTCGTGCTTTAAAATGAACTTAATGGGGAGGTTAGAATAAACATAGCTCTTTCTAGGATAAAGCTGTGTGAAAGGAATTAATAATAGTTAGTTAGATTGCTTTTGGATTATGGAAGTAAATATGTTATCATGTTTAGAATTGAATAAGTGGTTAGTTAAGTAATGGCGTTAAGATACCCTAGGGAAGGTAGATGATTATTGTGTTTCATTTCCACTTGCATATTATGGTTTGTATGTTATGTCTATGATGTGTAATTGTTGTTGTGTTAAATGCATATGAGTAGTTGATTATGTATGTTGCATTAGTGTATATGATGTTTAAAAAATTTGTTATCGCTATTTTGCATGTTAGTGTATTTCTCTAGGGTATTTTGGCAAGTATTACATTTGGTATGAGAGCCCATGTTCATATACTGGGTAGTCTGGTTTCACATGATCTGATTGTGTATGTTAGCACTTTAGCATGGGGTAGCCCAACGGTTTACCCCTTATTGTTTTATTGCATTTAGTTGCCTTAGATTTCATCTTATAGTATTTTGCGTTTTCCTTAGACAAGATGCCTGCTAGAGGTAGAGGTCGTGGCCGTGGTCATGGTGGTGGCATGGGTACTTGAAGGAATCCTCGGCCCGAGGTTTTTGAAGAGTCACGCCATGAGGAACAACAACATGAACAACATGTGGAAGGAGTGCAAAATAGTGATGCAATTCCACAATTGGTTAATGTGCTTTAGGGACTTCTTGATTGGTTGGTTCCATGACAGGAGGTTATTCAGCAAGAAGGATCTCATCATGATAGTCGTCAGGATAGAGAGGTAGATCAGGAATGAGTGAGGGAACATTTGCATTCACCTTGAAGGAGAGTTGATGCAGTACCTGATTAAGGTGTGGTTGCAACAGGTCATATGAGGGATCTTATGAGGACTCACCCTCCTACTTTTGATGGCTTAGGTAGTGGTATGGAAGCAAAGACATGGTTGCTGGACTTGGGTAGGTGTTTCACTATGCACTTGTGTAGCAATAACACTAAGGCAAGGTGTGCAATTATGCATCTTCATGATTTTGAAAAAAACATTGTGGCATATGGAGGAGCAGAAGTTGCACCTGGACATTGCGATAGTTTCATGGGAGTTATTTATGGAGCAGTTTCATGCTTGATTCCTTTCAGAGCATTGGAGGAAAAGGAAGGTTGATGAGTTTCATGATTTGAGACAATAGGATATGACAGTTGATCAGTACGAGCATAGGTTCTTTGAGCTTAGGCAGTATGCTAGGATAGTGGATGATGAGTCGATGTTGATTCAACACTTTGTGAGAGGTCTCAGTGATTGTATTGGTGGTGAGGTTCGGATGCATTAACCTAAGACTTTGGAAATAATGGTAGAGAAGGCGCATATAGCAGAGGAGAATCTTTCTTTAGCTTCAGGTGGTGTGATAGGTGGACATACAATTAGTGCTCCAGTTTTGGGGTCGGTTGTGATAGGTGTGCAGTCGTAGGTATCAAGATTTGCTATGAGTAATCCTCCATTGTGGAAGGGTGAACGTCATCAGCAAAAGGATAACTCTAAGGGTCAGGATGCTTCCCGCATATATAGATCACAAGCTTATAGAGAGCCTAGTAGGTAGCATGCTATTGATTTTCATGCTAGTCGACCGATGCAGAGTTCTCAACAGAATTCTAGTGCAGGTAGCTTTCATTAGCCTAGTACACCTTCAGTCATTTGTGGTTTTACTAGAGGGAGTTGTTTCACTTGTGGTCAATAGGGACATTACGTGAGAGATTGTTCTCGACAACCTACTTAGATGTCAATTCAGAGACCAGCGGCGTTAGAGCCGACTATTGGTGATGCAGGTAGATCTCATCGCATATTCGCAGTAGTAGATGACTGTCAGGGTGTGCGTTAGATTTTAGTAGTTGAGGCTTCACATCGTGACAGAGAAATTTTTTTTGGTGATCATGCATGTTCTACAACATCTAGAGTTGATCCTCAAGGTTCACGATAGGGTGATGGTAAGGGCCCAATGGGTCCTCAGTGTTGTATCTTCAGTATTTGGGAGGATGCAATGCAGTTAGAGAGAGTTATTTCCCTACTTGTTTTAGGCTTCCATGAGTAAGCCTGTGACAAGGGTGGGAGGATGTAGTGTCCCTCCTTGATTTATCTTTTCCTTTTGTGCTTTGATGGACCATTTTGTCATAGCATAGACCATCTTGTGATGCTTGGATTAGGCTATTGTGGATATACATGTGATTTAGATGCTTTATCTTGGATAATGGGCATATTATTGTGCATTTGACACTATTATTTCATATGGATGATGACATTATGGATTGTTATATGGTTATTATGATGATATGTGCTAATTTGATGACATATATGTATCTCTTTCTATATGTTGTTTATATTATTTTACGATGATTTGACAATATTTTATGATGAGCTAACCCTATTTCATGATGTGAGATTTATTATGATATTGCTCAAGATTGATTGCGAGTGTCTTCTATTTTCTTCATGATAGCGATGATGTCACATCACTCATTGCGAGCGGGATGTGCTATTGTGATTCTCTATCACTTGCATGTATATATATATATATATATATATATATATATATGATAATATATATTGTATCATGGCTTTGTGGATGTAGGATTTGCAGGTACCAGACATCGACTCCACCTGGCTTCACAGGTCTGAGCGTGTCTTATCCCAATGACAAGTTGATCGAAGATGACCTAAAATCCCATTCTACACTCTAGGTTTAAGATTGACTACCCTTGTCAATTTAGTATCTTGGCATGAGTCATGGTTTAGTGTGTGTAATGTTTTCTTGGATTATATTTATGGTGGCTTGCCTTGTGTAGTCTGGTTAGCTATTAATTATTTTATTAAATTAATTTATATAGTTTAATAATGTTAAATTAAAATAAAAGATTAATATAGTTTATAATAATTAATTAAATGAATAGTTGGTATAATATTTAATAATAAGTATTGATAATTTAATATTAATATCATCATTTGGTAAGGAAAGGCATTAATATTAATTATAATTTCTATTTATATAAATAGTCTTTGATTTATTATTATGGCTTTAACTTAATATAGACTTGGTTTATTTATTTATTATTGTGATTTTATATTTATTTGTTTATATTATTACTATTATTATCTTTTTACCCTCTTGGGTTGCTTGGTAGATTCTTTCTACCTACCCTATTATCCTATTGGTTATATTTTTAGGTAAGTAAAGTAAATAATATTTTATTATTCTTACCTTGGTTTTTGAGATAGTTGGTAAGAAATATATTATTTGGTAATATTTTGATTGACTTGGATTTTCTATAGTTTTAGTTTTGATTTTATATCTATTTGGCTTCCTGAGGATGTTGTCGGGTTGGGCATTTTCTAGGATTTTCACTTGCAAGGTTGGCTTTCTAAATGCATTTTTGCTGGAGTTGGATTTTGGATTACTTGGCTTGTGGATTTTCTTCATCAAATTGTTGTTACTGCGTATTACGAGGTTGGAGGTTTTTAATTCAACATTTTCAATTCGAAAAGATTGTCTTCTTCGTGTATTCTCAGGAATTTGGGGAAAATAATTTATTAGTATAGTTTTGTATAGTTGGCTTATAAAATATTTCCTTACATAGAATTTAACCTATGATTTAACTTTAGGAAATGGAAAAAATAATTTGGGGATATGGCTATTGTCGTGAATATACGGCTCTGTATTTTTGTCACTGATGGAGTCTTGCTCTTTTCTCTCAATTATTCATTGAAATGTGTTTAGTGGTGGTTTTGATGGAATATTGTCTTGTTTTGGGTTCTCTATGGGCTGTAAGAGGCTTTTGGTAACTCCATTTTTGTGAAGTTTGGGTATTTGGTGTGTAGTTTTGGAATGGAGAATCCTTCCTAATTATTCTATATTATTTTGATTTATTTACACCTTTCTTTTGGTATTGGCTTGGCGTCACTTTTCAACCTGATTTAGGGACTTAGATCTTTTTCCTTGATTTTTAATTTGAAGACGTAACCTAGCCTTTTTCCAGAAGTTTTTCCTTTTTGTGTCATATGCGCTAAAATAGTAATCATATGCGCTACTTAATCTGTCATATGCGCTACTTAATTTGTCATATGCGCTAAACTGTTTTCCATATGCACTAAACTATAGATCATATACACTGAAATAGATCTTGAATGTGTTGGCTTGATGATGATTGTAATGTATTCATCACTTGTTGTCATTGATGAAATACTCTCACACACACATATGATTACATTGGGTACCAGTGTAACTTCATTGGTTTACACTAACAACTGATATGTTTAAGGTTCATCTCTAACCGGTACTCTGTGTCAACTGGTATGTGTATAAGAGATAACCTGTGGTTACACTAAGTCGGCATCAAAATGAAGATGGAGATGAAGATGGAGATCAAGTGGAAGATTCTAGGACAACGGTTCACATGTTTTGTTCCAACCGGTATTGACTGTTCTACCCGGTATTTGATTTTGTGATGAGTTACCAACACCGTTTTCTTGGCGGTCATTTCTTGTGATGAGTTATGTTTACTTATCTAGATACACTGCACCTAGGAAATTGTGTTTTGATTTCCTATGGCCAACATAAGATTTGTATGTCTATTTAAAGACATCTTAGTGAATCATTCAAAATTGATAACTGACATAGAAGAGGAGATTATTCGAATACTGATATGCATAAAGAGTGAAAGCTTTTGTTGAAGAGCGATAAGTGTTAAGATGAAGAGCAGTGTTGAATGTACTTAGAATGATTTGATCAAGCAAACATTGTGCTACTCAAAATAGATCAAACCATTCTTGTTGTTTTCTAATCATTACAATAGAATCAAATCCCCTAACCGGGTAAGCTCTAACAAGCTTCATTGTACAAATCCTCTAACAAGGTGATCCATTAGTTTGGATTCTCAAATCCTCCAGCGAGGTTACTCCTAACAGGGTAGTACTCTTAACATGGTATACACTTCTAATCAAGCTTGGGATCTCTAACAAGATTCGCTCCTAGTAGAGCACTTTGTAAGACCTTAACCGGTCAGTTATCTATTACTGTAGATAGTTAACTTGTGAGTTCCATCTCACCGTGGTTTTTACCTATTTGGGTTTTCCACATATAAACACTTGTGTTATGGTGGATGTTCTACTTTATGTGGATGTTGTTATTTCATTTTGGATAGCATGTATTTTGTTTAAATGCATGGTTAAGTTCATCTACTGGTTAGTGTTCAAAGTTGTGTTTGTTTTGGTGTCACTGATTCACCCCCCCTCTCAGTGTTTTTCAAGTCCATTAGAATGCGTGATACCAATTATTGTATGCACTGAAGGATCAATTATATGTGCTAAAGAAATAGTTATATGCTGTATTATGCTTATCATATGCACAATTATGTGTTTTCTGTATTCTTTCTCCTTCTAGAGTTTTCGGTTTGATCTTTTGGATTCTTAGTTTGTTTAGGGGGTCTGCCCAGAGGCTGTGTCATGTTTTCAAGTGCTCTTGGTTGTCCAGAGTAGATATTTAATATAATATTTGATTATTCGTTTGGTTGCAAGATGTATAATACCTTGATATGATGATGGTTCTTTGCTTTATAATATTTATGTAACCATGTTGGATTGTGTTATTGGCTCAATGTGTATTTATGAAGTTATATCTTGGTTAGCCAGATTTTGGTTTATGAGATTTATTGTTTGAGTAGGGGGAGTGGGCTTCCATGTGTTTGCCGAGGTCATGAGGAATAAACTGCTAGGATACTTGAGTAAGAGAGTCGGGGTCTAGACTGATTGGATAGCTCATTGGAGGTTTTCCATTGTAATTGATAAGTGATAACATAATAATAAATCTTAGGTATTGTAACTCATCTAAATAAGATAATAAATGTGTTGAGTGGTGCCTATCTCATGTATCGAATACCAGAGTGAGGTAGAGGATTTGGTAACTGAGTAAACCGAACTCCTTGATTTTCTCAAAGGTTTAGATGGTTCCGCATGTGTATCCTTTGTGGTATCATGTGATAATACTCTTTCCCTACATGTTGATTCTAGTTCCTTTTATCTTGTTAATGAATTGCCTCTGGAGTTCTCTTGGTTATTTGGTATGTTTCTCCTTGGTTGGGTTATTATTGTTTCCTCTTTGGTTGATAGGTGTCAACTTAGATATATAGAGTGTGTGTGGGATCTTGTGTCATCTCCTAGCATGGGGGGTGGTTCCTTTGGTTCCACATGGTTGGGTGGTTGGTTCCCTTCTTCCATTGGGATGTTCTTCCATGGATGCTTTTCTTGGATGCTTGCGTGGATGTGGATCTCTTATCTCTTCAGTTCGTGGATGAATATTTGTAGCAACTTATTGATCATAATTCATTTGACATGTATATGTAACTGCAAAAGAGATCTTTGCTCATTGTTGTAAAAAAATTGTAATCATGTATCTAGTAGATGTTATAAGAAAAATGATGTGTTATATGTATCTTGAGAATGATTCATTAACTGGAAATATTGACATTGAAATATGGATGTGTACATGTATCTAGATGATGTAATTAGTTCATAATTCTATGGTTAAGTGGTTTGGTAATTGGTATCGGTATGTGATGCTTAAGGAAATGATTGGTTGGGATTAGAAACATTTGGTACTAGTGCTTTATAATGAGCTTAATGGGGAGGTTAGAATAAACATAGATATTTCTAGGATAAAGTAATGAATTCCTGTATGGTTGTGTGAAAGGAATTAATGATAGTATGTTAGTTTTCTTTTGGATTATGGAAGTAAATATGTTATCATGTTTAGAATTGGATACGTGGTTAGTTAAGTAATGGCATTGAGATACCCTAGGGAAGGTAGATGATTATTTTCTTTCATTTCCACTTCCGTATTACGGTTTGTATGTTATGTCTATGATGTGTAATCATTGTCGTGTGAAATGCATATGAGTAGTTGACTATGTATGTTGCATTAGTGTATATGATGTTTAAAAAAAAAATTGTTATCGCTATTTTGCATGTTGGTGTATTTATCTAGGGTATTTTTGCAGGAATTACATGGGGGTTTTTGGTGTCTTGATCTAAATTTATTATAGGACTTGTTTCTTCATTCTTTGGATTATCCTCTTGACATGAATCCACGTCTAAGAAAAGGGTAGGATATCAGATATGGATGTGGGATTATTGGAAGGTGTTCACGTTTTGGCATGATAGGGATGCATTTTTGATGGGACTCTCTAGAATGGGTATGATCAGAGTTGGAGTGCATGATGGAATAGGATTTGGGATTTTTAAATCAGTAAAGGAACTTTTATCAAGATTTGGATTAGCTTGGATTTCCTTAGGAGATAGCCCTTGAGGGTCAACATGAAAAGTGTCATCATTAGGTTCATTGTTTGAAGGAGATGGTATGGATTGTTGTTGAGAAGTTTGAAGAGATGAAGGAATGGTTGAAGAGATGGAGGCTAAATGTGGAGCCTTGCTAGACATAGGTGTATTATTTTGATCGAGCTTAGGAGTAGTTCCTTGTTACTCTTTAGGTGAATCATTAGGATCTTCAATTCCAATGAAACCATTATCAAGGTGGTCTTGAGTCTCATGTTTTAATTTCATACAATAGATGAAGTCTTATGTTTTTTTTGTCTATGATACTTGCTATAGTTACTCAAAAATTTATATCCTCATGGGGTTGTGTTAGGCAATGTGATAATATTGTGCTCAAGAAGATCTTTCAAAGATGACTCAATAGATTGTTCCAAAGGTGTAAATTGTCTATCTGAGGGATATTTGGAAGAAATGTCTTGTTGTCTTGGTGGAGTCATGTGATATTTCTTGAGGTTTGGATTTTGATTTTCAATTACTTGTCATTCCACCTTATATAGTCATTTTAACAGTCTTGATATCATGAATTTTCCTCTCAAGAGGGGTCATGGATTCCCTTTGTTGGACTTGAATGTCATATATCTCTCTTGAGATCTTGAATTTGTTGAGCCAAGGTAGCCATGGGCATATATGATAGTTTTGATATTTGACCTATATGAAAATATATATGAGACTCAAATTTTTGAATGAAATCCAAGTTCTAGAATGCAAGGACAACCTAAGGAGTGCAATAACTAGAATTCAAATGGATTATGAAGACCAATGCTGGGATTTGGATTGACTCAAATGATGAAAACTCTAAAATAAGATAAAGGTAACTCTAGGTCTGAAAATGATTATGTAGGCAAGATTTAATTTGTGCTATGATGGATAAACACATGGATAATTCTCTAGAAAAGAGCGTATGCTAAGGTAGGAGATGATGGACTCCAAGAAAGTTACCCTATCCCATGATATTGATATGCTTCCCAAATCAGGTATGATAGACCTCAAGTGGTAAAAGGTGATAAGATAGCCAATGTTTGATTTAAGACCAAAGAGAGTGACCTAATTGCAAGCCAATAATGATCTATTCAAGTAGGTATGTAGATGATTGTAATCCCACCAATATGCCTTATCCAAATCCAGATCGCAAGGCCCACAATGAGGTGTTAATAAATTTTTATCGAATGTTTCTTGATGGTGTGAGGGGAGAGTATACATGATGTAGAAATCCATTTTAGGGTCACAAGTTGAGTAACTTCCTAGGATAACTACTTACCAATTCATTAGAACAAAAATGATCAATAGTTCTTATTTGTGATGCACAATGTTGCTAGTTGATGTCCTTTATATAATCAAAGGCATGTGAGACATGATTTAATGAAATGAGAGGGTATATTTAATGGCCTTAAGATAGAGGGTAACCCATTCTCCATCCCATTTCAAGTTTTAATGTTCTTACAAGCTTATTTGCAATGACAATGTCCTCCCAATAGGGAATATTTTAAATTCTCTCCCAAATTTACATACCCTTCTAAACCATGAGGGTTTAGGTCATCATTTTTTTGATGAAATCCAAGCTATTTCTACTAAGTAAAATAAATATGAATTGATTTTGATATCCAAGTTAACCTTGTTCTACAAGGAGAGAGAATGAAAATTTGACTCTCTTGGGATTGAAAATGATAAAAGATAACAAAATAGTATTTTAATCTCTAAGATCATATTTGAATGAAAAAAGAAAGAGAATACATACCACATTGTACTCACAAACACAACAAGACAATATTTATTCACCCTAAACAAATTAAGTATACAACTAGATTTATTAAAAATGATGGGTCCTTTGACAAGAAAATATATTACAAAAGTGTTAGTACTTTCTGAATGCGTGTGGCATTCAACTACCCAAATATATGTGTGAATTACACATGTGATTGTAGGATTACGTCATGCATCCTCATACTAACCATTATAATAAAACCTAAGCAAGCTTAATAATGTGTGTAGGAAAAGTAATTATTCCCTAACATTAGAGAATAAAAACCTACACTAACACCCCCCCCTTAAGTGTAGCTTAGCTGGGTGAAAACACACAAAGATGGGTCCTAGCTACAAGGCCATGTTAGGTACCCATGTAAAAATGCAATCTCTCACAAATGGAGAAAAGGAGAAAACTAAGTGGGACATAATTCCATCCCAAAAGAGAGAAAACAAAAAAAGTTTTCTAGCACAAGAAAGAATCCCATGCAAGGAAGAAGCCCTCTCTGAAATAGAAAGTATAAGAAAGACTATGTATCCTTCCTTTAAATAACCAACTGTACCAGTGGTTGATGCTCAAAACTGGATATAGAAAATGGACCACAATCGTCAAAAAACATTCCTCTCCTTAGGAAGAAATAAAATGAAAGGTGTATGTAGGCTATCTTCCCATTCTTGAAATGAATATGAAGGAAGAAAGTGTAAAACGTATGAAGTCTTTGAAATTTGCTCATGTGTCTCCATGTCCATGCCAAAAAATTTCACAATGAAATCAGGTGTTCTACGTCACACTGATGGAGATGATAATATAACCTAGTAGAGATATATGTAAAACAAGATCGAAAGACTCTAGTGTCTCCTCAAAATAAAAAGATGCCTCCTCCAGATGTTGATCAAGACTATCCACACTCATGTTAAGCTGCAATGAATGATCATGTGAAGAATGAACAAGAGGATCCAAAGGTTCCTAAATAAAATCTAAAGATGATTCAACTTCATCAAAGAGAAGATGTTCATATCATTAATATTGTCTCCCAAGTCAGAAATATGAGACTCCACAAATAAACTTGCAATATCTGTCAAGTAGTTATCCCAAGTAATTATATCTGGAAGACGATGTATGACTTGCTGCACTAAATCACAAGTAGCCATGAATGTAGTGTCCTCAAAATAAACAATAGATGGAGGAGAAGGAATGTAAGGTTCAAGAATTGGATTTGATGTGAGAATATCCAAGTTCAAGTAACCAAAGTTCTCCTAAAAATTATAATTCACACAAGGAGTGTGATCAACAACTAAAGGATCAGAACCATCATCAAGTACAAAGTCTATAAAGGTATATAACAAAGATGCATGATCAAACATCCCAATAAAAATTGTCTCTCTTCTTTCCAAGTCTCAAATAATGATTAAATGAAGTGTGAATTCCACAATCTTCCTTGTACCACCATGGGTGATCTAATAGATGGAAAGAAAATTATTTGATAAATGAGGTGTACACAAAATATCATTGAAGTTGCCATCCCCAATATTAATAGAACCTTTTTCCGATTACACTCATGTATGTGTTGTTGAGCATCAACATAGGTGGTATAACACAAGGCTCAAAAGAAGAGAACATAGATTGTGAAGAAGACATATAATGTGAAGCTTCAGAATCTAGGAGCGATCTCCCTGATTCACAACATGTAGAAGAACAAAGAGCTTTACCTTTATTCTTAGATAATATAGAAGAAAGTCCAGTAGGACCTTTTATCTTATTAGATCCTGATTGTTTTAAATTAGAAGAAGAAGTTGACTAAAACATTCTAGAAGGAAGATCAAAGTTCTTCTTCTTAAGAAGATGTTTGAGATCTTTAATGTCCTTCTTATATTAAGAATGTTCTTCATGTCCACTCCTTTTGCAATATGCACAAGTAGAATTTTCCTTCTTAGATGAATCATCTTTTGAAAATGATTTATTATTTTCTTGATGTGTATCTCTTTTTCTTCAAATTCTTTTGATTCTTGTTGGGTTGTTTTGACTCTTTCTGTCCCCCAGGTTGACTAACCAACAAGGCTTGATTATTTCATGAATTAATGAGACCCATATAAAGAAGATTTTTTTGTTCATGTATCAACATCTCAGAAAACAATGCAAATGAAGGTTTAACATAAGTTGATCCCATAGTTAGCCTGTGAGTATGAAAGCTAGAAACTATAGATGCATATTCAGGACCCAGTTTGTTCAATACATTATAGACCAACTAAATGTCCTTTTTTGCAATACCACATTCTTTACATTGTGCTCTGAAATCATTAACTTTAGTTATGAAATCTTGGATGTTGTCAAAGTTCTTTGGATCAAGGCTCATCAAATCATTATTAATCTAATAGCGTCTAACTTCATCAGTTGTACCATACAAAGCTTTTATCTTTTCCCAAGCTTCATGTGAAGTTTTACATGCTTCAATTTGAAACATTAGATTAAGGGGAAAAAAGATACGAAGACATCCAAGAGCTTATATTTTATTTAAGTATCCATTTAAGCTTTTCCTTATCTTTTGGAGGTTCAACTACCTTTTCTTCAACATATGGAGTATATCTAAGTTGCATTAAGGCATTCCATGCATAGTGATGCCAAGTAGCATAATTATATGGTGTGATCAAAGGAACCTTAGAATGATTCATGTGAATAAGAAAAGAAGAGTAAAAATAAGCAAATAAAAAACACACACACCAAGAGAGACCCCCTCTTTTTCACTCAATCAAGAACCCCCCTCCCCCACCTTTTAAAAAAAATGATTGTGACACTTTATAAATCAGTGCGTTTACAATGTTGGAGATGTTTTCCAAATTTTTACAATGCCCAACTATAGACTCAAATACTGAAAGTACAATATAATCTCAAAATGAGAACCTCAAACCAACACAAATGTGTAGTGCTTGGAAAAATATCAGCTTTCAGAAAAAAGAAGCACCTCGATCTAAGATCGTTGTGAAAGTTATAGTCATTTGAAGTTGCAAAAATGAGGATTGTCCTTCAAATCTATTGAGAAAACTTAATTTATGGAAAATAGGGACCACTTGAGAAAAAAATGGATCACACCACTACAAAGAGTGCAAAATTCTATCCCCCCCCCAGAAATAAATAAATAAAAAAATAAAATATTGCGCTGAAAAAAGCCTTTTTATGCTTCAGACATTGCCTTCAGAAGTTTGAGTGCAAAACAAACAAAACTTCAATGATGAGGGGTCACTGAATTTGCAAAAATACAAATCGTTCGCCAAATTTGACCATCACTAGATCTAGAGAACCGCCAAACTTGTCTGAAAAACAAGCCAATTTAAAATCTTTGCTAATTTTGGAGTACTTTCAAACAAATTTAATGATTGTTGAAAAGTAGATCTCCTTCCAAATATATGAACACTTCCAAATAAATTTGATGAATCTATTTAAAGGCCATTGAAGATAGTGGTGGCATGAAGGCTAAAATAGGCTTAATACTGACACAAGAGGTATAACTCAGCAAACACATGGAGCAAGGGCCACATAGGCACAAGGGTATTTGCATGACGACATGTGGTGAATAAAGAATGGGGCTTCAATGTAATGACTCAACACAAAAAGCATGCACCCTACATATTAATGTTCATGAGCCCTTAATTGAAGCACAAGCTTCAATGGCATTGATTTCAATTTTTTTTGAATTTTCAATAATGCAAATGCCACAAAGAAAGCACAGACTCCAAAGGGGTCCATCGTAGGGGTCACGCAGGGTTTAAACCCCACACATGGTTCTTGAAGAAAACTACACAAGGCCCAAGGCCCAATGTGAGGGACGCATCTATTCTGGCTCCAAAAGTGACCTGTCGTACCAACGACATGCATTGCAGACATGTTCGAGACATGCATAGCCCATGCATACCATAGCCCATACCGGCTATAGCTATTCTGGCTCCAAAATGACATGCCTCCATATGATGCCAAATGCATACCATTCAAGCACGACAGGTCCATGAGAGCGACATTCTTGGGACCCACAGATGACATGGAATTCCTCGCGGCTATGATGACATGGATGATGTTGCCGTTTTGTGTTTGACAGAAAAGATTGCTCATGGTTAACACTTTCTCAGCCGTTGTCACCGCGATGTGATGGTTACATCGAGCGAGGCAGTTAACAGACCACCGACGAAGCGTTTTACATTTTCGGTGACCGCCAATTTCGATTTTGCCATGTGGCAATTTTTTTTGGCTAACCCACTTTATTGCGTCGACGATTCGACTAACATGACTAACATCGGGCGACGGTCATGTGTTATGGGCATAGTTTTCAATTCATTTTAAAATTTTTTTTGAATGAAAACTCGATTTCGCGAAAATTGAAAATATATTTCGTTCGGTAGCTGCATGGAGAACGCAGTGGTGGAGGCGAAACAAAATATTTGACCATGGAAATTCAGGCTGTAAATTCATGTGCCTGGTTGAATCACTGAGCAAAGGAGCTGCACTTCAATTGTAGTTATAAGGTATGCATTCTTAAAATATGTGTGGCTTCGAAGGGGAGGAGAAAAGCCGACCGCATGCATAACCCAAGTTTTATGGGTATATTGTTAGTCATATTGTTATTGCCTGTTAACACGCAGGTTTTTTTTCATGTGTAGGGAGGAGGTATCGAAGCATACAGGGGGTGGTACGATTCGATACCTTCAGGCTGTAAATTCATGTGCCTGGTTGAATCACTGAGCAAAGGAGCTGCACTTCAATTGTAGTTATAGGTATGCATTCTTAAAATATGTGTGGCTTCGAAGGGGAGGAGAAAAGATGACCGCATGCATAACCCAAGTTTTCTGGGTATATTGTTAGTCATATTGTTATTGCCTGTTAACACGCAGGTTTTTTTTCATGTGTAGCTGCATGCAGAACGCAGTGGTGGAGGCGAAACAAAATATTCGACTGTGGAAATTCAGGCTGTAAATTCATGTGCCCGGTTGAATCATTGAGCGAAGGAGCTGTGCTTCAATTGTAGTTATAGGTATGCATTCTTAAAATATGCGTGGCTCCGAAGGGGAGGAGAAAAGCCGACCGCATGCATAACCCAAGTTTTCTAGGTATATTATTAGTCGTATTGTTATCGCCTGTTAACACGGGGGTTTTTTTTCATGTGCAGGGAGGAGGTATCGAAGCATACAGAGGGTGGTACGATTGAAGATTGTTGTGTAGGGTTATGGCGGCATCGGTAAATTCAAACCCTAATAGATAAAGATAGTTTTATGATTCCTTTGTCAACCTAGTGTTTGAAATTGTAAATTTCTATATCATTTTTGTATCACAGAGGTGGTTGTGAGTGTGCCCTCAGGAGGTGTGAAGAGGACAACGATTTGGGTGGAGGCTTAGATGGATGCGGTAATTTGAAACCCTAAGACATTCAATAATTTTTTTTTTATTTCCTGTGTCATTTTGTGTTCTGTCTGTGTAAATTAGGCATCATTTTGCAGCATGGTCATGTCAGGATAGCAAGGTTTCCTGTTTGATTGTTGACCGCTGATTTTTGGGATTTTGTTGAAAACCGTCAGGGTTTGCATTGTTTGTTTGCGGTTTGGTGTGTGTTAGTATATATATATATGAAGCAATACACACACACACACACACACACACACACACACACACACACACACACACACACACACACACACACACACACACACACACACACACACACACACACACTCGCAGAGAGACAAAGACACACACAAACATGTCCTCTACAATAAAAAGGAAAACAACAGAATAAAACATAGATAAAAGAAACTATGGAAATATTATGCTCTGTTTCCATTATTCTTAGGTGCTCATTAGATAAAAAAAAGAAAACCTATAGTCCCATAAATCCCCCTTCAACAATGAGCCAGAATAGACGGAGGCTGCTTCAACAAGGAGCCCTTGAACAATAATGTTTTTGTTCATGCATTAGTCTTACTTTTTCCACGTTAGGCAAATAAAAAAGGTGCCATGTTTGCTATCATGAAACAAACAATAGATCAACTCCTAAACAAGAGCAGGTCACACACAGTCAAGGAATAGTTGCATGAACCAGTCAACAACCTAATTTTGAGGAGTCTGTTTGCATCAAAAGGCAAACCATAACATGTAAACGAGGTCAAGACCAAGTAAAATAAGCTCAATTTGAAACAAAACATTTTACCTCACTTTGTCTTTCATGTGGCTATTAGGTGCCTGCCACTTGTATTTGCATATATATATATATATATATATATTTATTCTCGGACATGTATGTTGATTCATGTCATTGGCACGATATGTCCTTTTTGGAGCCAGAACATGTATGTCGATTCATGTCATTGTTAGAATCTCATTTTGAAGCCAGAATAGACATGTTTGACACAAGTTGGAAGCACCTAATCACACTGGAAAAGTGCAGAATAAACATATATGCATATATATATGTGGGAAGCTATCTGTATTGTGGCTCGACAGTGGACGTATCATACCAACAACATGCATCAACATATATTTCCAAGACATGCATACCATGCCAACTTCTCGTGGTGCTCCACCCCATGGTATGTGATGTGGAGTTGTTGTCGAGTTCTCAGTTTCAGTCCTCGACGCCCATGCAAAATTATGTGGAAATGTCAGAGGATGGCTGCAGTGTGCTTCGTGGTTACTGCCGGTTTATTGTGCATAAAATGCACATTAAAAGCTTGTGAATGAAGGAATCCAATTTGGAGGGCATCCTGGCAGGAAGAAGAGGCCACAGGCTGCAAAAACTTGGTACTTTTGTTAGAGAAAACACTAGCACAAAACTCATGTTACTCTCGCAGTGGGACGCCTCTATTGTGGCTGCAAAAAACAAAATGGGGGGACTAACACCCCATGTTTGTGGCAGGTTTTTAATCATAGGTTTTGCATTTCATGGTTTCTTCTATCTAACACAACGCTATTAGTCTGTATGATTTTTTTATTTTAGAACCAGAAGAGACACAACCTCTCGGACCAATGTTCATGTATGAGTTGTGATTTGATGCAGCTAACAGCGGTAAAGCCAAAGGCTAACACGTGATGCAATTTAACATAGGAGATGGAGTTAGTCAATAACAAGGCTTGAGAATAGACAAATGGTACTGTATGTTAGTGACATGTTATCCAATTGTATCCATTGAATGTAAAATATAGTGTTAGTTGTATTGTTATCCCCTGTTAACACGCGGGTTATTTTTCATGTGCAGGGAGGAGGTATCGTAACATTGATTTCGAGTCTAAGCTGCGTGTTAGTTAGACCATAGCATTGATTTCAAGTCTAAGTTGTGTGTTAGTCAGACCATAGCGTTGATTTCGAGTCAGAATAGAGGTGTCTGTCCTTGAGCGCACAACAATAGTACGAAAATAGGTGGTTGATATAGACAACTCTTGTATAGCTCTAGTACTATGGCAAGTTGACATATATAATTTAGGTGATATAAATTAGTTAGTGCTAGTTTATATTGGATGTTAAACTGAAATTTCATATATGAACATGTACGTTCCTTTTATGTCTTTTGAAATGCATGTACTTCCCAATGTAGACTACCAGTAACATTAGTTATCCATGCAGGTTGTTGATTTTCAAGGATTATTGAGTAGTTCCCCGGCAAACGTCCAGATGTTCCCAAGTTGTTGCTCTGTCTCCCTTGTTTAATACTACTTGCACTATAATGTCCCCTTATTAATAATCTTTGGGCTTGTGCAACTTTTTGAAAGGCGCTTGTTATATATATATAGTTTGTTGTATATAATTTTTTTTATGCGGTACAAATGTATGTATAAATTTCAGTTCTTGATCATGTAATATTAATGTCCTTACTTTTACTAAATTTGATAATAATGAAAATGAACAATGCAATTGGCTGATGCATTTTATTATATGCTATAGATGCACCATATTAGACAATAAGATATAATTTTCGAACCTGAGAGCAGTACGATTGTTATTTATGGATCTTCGAGTCATGAAACCAGTGTTGAATATATGAACCACAAATCCTGATTCCTGCGAACTATGTGTTATAAATTTATATATATTCTATTGATTTGCATGAGAGTGTAAATGTTCATTGTAGTGTATTTGTATTTCTAGATTATTGATGTTCATGATGTTTGAGAAGTACATGTGTTTGATGATCCAACTCCAATCTGAAATGTGATTTGGGCTTCTGTTTGAGGTGTCTCGGGTTGGCATGACGAACTCCTCATGTGTCTATCCTTCAGAGTGTTTTTTTCTTTTTTCTTTTCGTAACTTAAGAGTACATTTTTAATAAGTACTATTTCCATGTCAACAAAGAGATGGAAGCTTTAGAATAGACACTCGTTTCAAAAGACTTGTTTCTTTCAAAAAATGAATTGGAGGTCTCTGTACCCATTAATTATCATCAAAGACTTTGCTAATGGTAATGAATCGCTGTTTATTCTCTGACATAGATTGACCATCTTAATTGCTGTACACTCGTTTTACAACATCGATTTTGCAATTAGCGGCTGCGATTGACTAACCTGTCGGTAACACGTTGTAGGAAAGGTCCGTTTTGGAGCCGAAATAGACACAGCCAATCCGTTAAGCATGTTTTGCATCCTTCTTTATCAATCCTTAAGAAAGTCTAGTTTTTGTGTTGTATTTTGGATGGGGTTAACACAGGAAGCCTTTTTAACAGCGTTGGCGATGGATCATAGTCATTATTTCGTTGCAATTGCAACCAAATATGTTCTAGAACGGAATGCCATGGATAGTTTATGGCTAAACTGTTAGCTGGGTTGTACATAACATAGCGACATGCTGACTTTGTATTGGAATGTGGGCATAACCAGTCGTGTGTTGGCTGTGTCATTTGTAGTGAATGTGTGGTTTTATTGATAGTGTGACGAATTTGAATTGCATTTTTTTTTATGTTTCGGTTCAATCATGTCAATTGTGTTGCAAAAAAGGTTGAGGGAAAATGCTGATCTTGATTATGGGTTGTTGGAGCTAAAGGTAGATGATCTCCTGGGAGTTGGCCACATTCGCTTCCCAGTGACCTGTGACATCGCCCTGCCTGTAAGCTAAGTAGTTTTAATGGATTATGTAACATGTAGTATTGCTTGGTGTTGTTACTGTTTAATGCTTGTGACTAGAGAGCTAATTTTTATACCCAGGAGAGAGGTGGGCTCTCATATGCAGGAAGAGTTCAGTACTCATATCTGAAAGATTCAGGAGTTGGGCTTTCACATCTAGGATTAGTTGAGGATTCGAATCCGAAAGAGTCGGGAGTTGGGCTTTCAGATGCGTGACCAATTGGAGATTCAAATATTAAAGTTTTAGGAGCCAGGCTTTTGTATCTAGGACTAGTTGACGATTCAAATCTGAAAGGGTCAGGAGTTGGGCTTTTAGATGCACGACAAGCTGGGGATTCAATTCTAAAATATTTAGAAGTTGGACTTTCACATCCAGAAGTAGTTGAGGATTCAAATCTAAAAGACTTAGGAGTTGGGCTTTCAGGTGCACGACAAGTTGGGGATTCAAATCTGAAAGCTTTAGGAGTTGGACTTTCACATCCACGAGTAGTTGAGGATTCAAATCTAAAAGACTTAGGAGTTAGGCCTTCAGATGCGGGACTAGTTGGGGATCCAAATCCAAAAGAGTCAGGGGATGGGCCTTCAGGTCAGGGACTAGTTGGGTATTCAAATCTGAATGAGTCACCAGTCGGGTCTCCAAATTTGAATCCATTGTCAAGTCGGCCTCTCAGCGACTGCGCAACCACACTGGTAATTATTTCTCATTGCATTATATATTTTTTCCATCATTGGATGGTATGGTTGGTGGAAGTTGGGATTTATAAGTGGAAATGTAGATATATACACGGGCATAAAATGGATCGATGATGTGTGCTATTTTATTGAACAATAGTATGATAGTGGTTGTGCTGGTGAGGAAGATGAGGCTGGTGGAAGTGTAGATGAGGCTGATTATACTGATGCTCAAGGCGGTGAGAGTGAAAAAGGGGACGTTTGTAGTGAGCACGAGGTGAGCATAGAGCAGGAGGCTAAACGACAACATGATTCTGTCAGCGGTCATGAACAGGAACAAGGAGGGGCGAGTAACAAGGAGGTCCACTATTAGTCATTATATGTTGGATTATCTTTATAATGCTTGATTAGTGCAAAATTGAATGTGACTCTTTGTCTCTGTTGGTTGTGTGCAGCAATAGGCCGATCACAAAAGAGAACATATTAATGGCAGGTTGCACTACTTTTTTCTCTTTTGTTATTGTTCCGAAAATGGAGGTCATCAGTTTTGGGATCTGGGGAGGCTTAATATGCATAGAGCCAGAGAACATCAACTACCATTTTTGGGGGACTGCACGACACAGTCGTCAACAATGTGGAAGTGGAAAGCGCAGTGCCGATCATGGGAAGAAATTGCCGTTGGAGTAGAAAAAGAGGGAGTCTAATATTGAATACCAAATGGGCGTACGATGCAGTATGCAAAAAAAATGTGTCACTGACTGGGTCTGTATGAAATATGGCAAGAAAACACATGATGAGCTTCCTACCGAAGGGAAGGAAGAGATAAAGGAAGCAATGCGAGTGTACGACAATAGTTTGGTTAGGGAGGGGAGAAGGAAGAAGGTTTTAGAGTTACTGCAAAGAAAGAATATTGCAATAGAGGTAATTTTTTAGTGATCATATTTTTTTATAAATTACTAAATTCCTTTAAACATGTGAAGAATGACTTATTGAGGTATCCTATCCTGGTGCCCAGATTTTAAGTGACAGTGCAAGCCATGGCGAGGAGGTTCTGTCATCGAAGGCTAATCATGAAACAAACGTGCCAGTGAATGAGGTTGGATCTATTTCGTTGGGGAAGCAAAAAAAGAGGAATGCTGCAAAAAAATCAAGGCGGGCTTCAGGTCATCAAACAAAAGAGGGTGCACCTGTTTTGTCAGGGAAGCAAAAAAAGAAGAATGCTACAGAAAAAAGAAGGCGGACTTCACATCCTCAAACAAATGTGCCAGCCAATGAGCCTGCATGTGATTCGTCGAGGAAGCAAGAAAAGAAGAATGCCGTAGAAAAAACAAGTCTGACTTCAGATGACGTGACACGTTTTTCATCGAAGGTGACTGTCTGTTGGCTTGTCCATATGTGTGTTTTCATTGCATGGTATGCTTTGCACTACACTAAGTAGTATGTTGACTATTTCATCCATGTCATTGTAGGCTGATGGGGTCCATGGAGGGAGCATGGACTGTCCTATGGTATTGGATGACACAGAATGCAGTGTGTGAAAAAAATTAAGTTGAAAACCTCAGACGTCTATTATGTATAAGTCCGTTTCATCAAAGAAGCTGAAGGAGATGTCAAATGAAAATTGGGTGCATGTAGTACCGAGAAGATTATGGAGCAGTCTCCTAACTTGGGCCAGACGATGGACGATACGAGCAAAGAATAGTCAATGCAGTTGCTTGATGACACCATGTGTACTTGTAGTGTTCTCGAAAAACCAAGTCCAAAATTTTGGACATCTGTTAGGAGGAAGAAGGTGAAGGAGACGACGATTGAAAAACTGAGTGCATGCAGTGGCGAGACGATTGCCGAGAACTCTCCTCAATTGGGGCAGAGGTTGGAGGATAGCTGCAAAGCTGAACAGGTAATGTGGTGCCATTGTGCATGACATGTAGTGCTATATCATGACATGGTGTGTTATACTATACAGTAACTCTTTTTTAATGCAGTTGGTGGCGGTATTGGACGAGAAACTTCAGAAGTCTATTTTGAGGGAGAAACTGAAGGAGACAGTGAATGGAAATTTGAGTGCATGCAGTGGTGAGAAGATTGCAGAGGAGTCCACTCAATTGGGTCAAACATTGGAGGATAAGAGCAGAGATGAACAGGTATTGTGCTCTTCTTTTGGATAACAGGCGGTGAGGGGCAGTGTTATACTGGAGCATTTTTAATGATGTTGTGGTTTTTGTCCATTATCTGTGTTCCTGTTTTTGCCTTAGTTGTGTAAAATTCGTCGGCCTTGGTCCAGTACTATTCGTAGGTGTATGGGTTTAATGTGTAACACTCCTATACAATGTGTCACGTTTTGCAGCATAATCTGATAGAAACAAGCATTGAGAAAGAGTCTGGGGGAAATGATGATGGATGTACAAATGCAGACCGTGACCATGATGGGGGCAACGGGCCAGGAGAGACAACTACTCCGGTACTGTTGTACTGCATTGGCATGAATTCATTTGACTATGTTTGATCGAGATGTATAAAGAATTTTATTTAAGTGATCGTGTCCACTCATTACTGATGCAGGCAACCGTGGAAGACAAAGAAGAGTGCGCCAATGAAGATGCTCATGCTGTTGCTGTTGGAGTTGAAGTCCACCTACTTCTGGATGGGGCAGTGGTTGGGGAAGGCATTGTTGATGGCCTGGGGAAGGGTGTAATGTGTCATACTATTCCACTCCCATGACATTGTGCTAAAGTTTTCATCATCAAAGTCTTTGATGCAAATGCCCAGCTGCCTTTCCCAGGTCCTTTCACTGATGTCTTGTTGGATTCCCTAAACTCATGGGCGGTGTGGCCCATTGAAGACCTAGCCTGTTCCCCACTCTTGGTAAGTTTCGAAGATGACAAGATCCCTTCCTCCGTCTTCTCATTCCATCCTTTACCTTATTTCAATGGAATGAAATAGGCAACACTCGTATGATGTCGTTTCTATGTGGCAGGATAAAGTTGGCAAAACTGTCCAGCCACAAAAAGAGGATGTTAAACGTGGCCCTATGTTCAGACGGGTAAGTCGCAGGATGCGATCACTTGGCATCACCCCTCCCGAGTTGCATAAGAATGAGAAGAAGTGTAAAGCATTTTATAGTGCCGTCAAATCCATTGCGCAATCTAGACAGCGGAGGCGATAATATTCTTTGATCATAGTTGTTGTTCCTCTTTCCAAATATTTAGAGCGAGATACTGTTGTGGAATTTCAGTCTTCATAGACTTTATTCAGATGGGATTTGGAGATGTTATATTGACATGGCTTTTACCTTAGCATAGTTTAAACCCTCTGAATTATTGTTTGTCTTAGATGAATTGTACATTATTATTCAACCTTTCCTGCTATTTTAAGCACCTTTCCTGTTATTTCAAGCAAAATAACTGTAAAGGCTTGATTTCTTTGACTCTTTCATGGTGATCCTGCACCATCAACTACCCTTTAATAACTTCACAAACCTTTCTTTGGTGCGCAACATTTTTAATAATGATAGTGGATGGTACAATAAAGTCGATGATAGTCGTTTACTGTTCAAGTTTTGTTGTAATGCCCCACCAGGAACCCTAAAGGAAAACAACACAACTAGGCAACTAAAGGGTGTAATAGTTTTTTTTTTTTGTTAAAGACTAAGTGTACTAACTATAATCCTTGCACGTTTAACAACACAATGAAAGTCTATCATAAGTTTTCCTAAGGGTAACCAACAAAGATTAATCTCATAGGTTATATTAACACCATAGTTAATCCATTTAATTAGATAAATTGAATACTTAAGTTTAAAACTACACATACATCCAAATTTCACAATAAGAAATAAAAGAATTCCAATGTATCCAATTTCCATAAACCATTTAAACATAAGATCAAAACAATAACATTCATTTCACTAACATAATAATATTACAATATCCATAATTACATGGCTTCCAATAATACCACTGGTTACAAAGATACAATATCAAGATTACATAAAAGTCTGATACAATGATCACAAGGTCTCAACTGAACAATGATCTCGAACAAGAGCTGGTACATAAACCACGAACCAAGAAACACCAACGAAGCCTTTCCTCGCCTGAAGATACAATCCAGAACATCCGATGGGAAGTGGCACTACCACCCGACCATGTGATCCCGAAATGGAACCACCCCACCGTGCTAGGAGATAGTAGAAACCCTCAAGCAAGCAAAGTAAGACAAGTACTAAAGGACTACAAGACTCTGCAACCATCCATTTAACACAACTCACAAAACACTAGTGACTCTAAGAAGAGAGTGTCATCGTATAGCTTGATGGTTACCATGGTACAGCCTCCATAGGTCCCAGCCCCCATACTTGGGTTTCTCCTGGTAACCTCTCCCGAGCCTCCAGTTCCAACTAAGTCTCATGCGGACCCTACCAATCCTTTTGTGAAGACAAGGTGGTAAGTTTGCCATTCCAGGCCTTCTCGTAACATCATGAGCCCTGTACAAGCACTCATCTATGCACGAGGCACATTTATCTTAATTAATATTTAATCTACCCACCCCCTAATCAATTATTATGTTATCACTTTTTAACTAACTTTCGACAAGTTATCCTATCATCCACTTCGGGCACGACCCCCGCTCGAAAGCCACTCTCTCTCTTAAGACACTAACAAGAAATGTTTCTCTCTATGAGAACTCTATGGTGAAACAGGCAACCATAAACAATCCTGACAAGCACAGGTGATGGATACACAAATACCAACCCAAGATTGACCATTTGGACAAAAACACACCATGGCTCATATCAAATAGGTTATACAACAACACCTGGTCTAGAAGAAATAATAACATAGGACCCAATGACAATTTAATCAAAATTGCAATGAAATAAAACTTGACTGAGAACACAATATATGCAAGATCGTATTATAGACAATCTTTCCTTAAAAACAACCAAAGCATAAATAACATGCAATTTACAAATTTCCAGATAACAAGAATTTACAACTTTTTAATACCAAAAACATTCACTTTGTCATTTGTCCAAAAAGATTTAAAAATACAAATAATTCTCCTAAAGTAGTTTCAACATATTTATTTAAATTAACATTCCAAACTGTAATTAAATAATATTTCAAATAACATTTAAAATATTATAATAACTACCAAAAGAAATATATATATATATATATATATATATATATATATATATATATATATAAACACATATATGAATATACATATATTTATTTATATACATACATATAATAATATCTAATTTATTTAATTCCCTGGGTATGAAACCCGAAATAGTGGACAGGGTTTAAAAATTAATTAAAATTATAAAAACCACTTTAATCATTGCAAAAAGGTCTGTCACGGTAGCCTATGCTACCGCCAGTAGCTAGTACTACCGTCCGGTAGCACTACTACCGTCAGTAGGTAGTACTAGCGTCCGGTAGCACTACTACCGTAGGTAGCTGCTACCGCCGGTAGCATTGCTACCGTCGGTAGTACTGTGTACTACCGCCGGTAGCGGATGCTACCGTAGGTAATAAATTTTTTTTTTATATATATTTTTTTAATTTATATTTTTTTTTATAATTATTTTATATATATATATATATATATATATATATATTTTATATATTTTTAAACAGAAAAATAATTAATCAATATTTTTTTTAATAATTTCATTTTAATAAAATTTTAACAACAATAATAACAAAAAACAATATTTTTCCCATAATTCCATTTTAACAAAATTTCAATCCTTCTTCATTTAAAAAAAATAAAATTTAATTAACCTAAATAAATTTAATGTATAATTAAATTTATTTCCTTAAGGTAATTAAAACCATTTCTTAGGTAAATACCCTTTTTACACAAATCTTGCAAATTTTCCATGCATCCTAAAATCCGACAAATTTTCTATAACAAATTTTCTAATTTTCACAAAATTACATTCTTTCCTCAAACAAGAAATACACATCAGGCATGAATTTTTCAAACACAACTCGAATTCACCAGAAGAAAGTTTTGGATTTGACAATTATTTTACACACACATCAAGCAGAGAAAAATATAAATATTTTTAATAAAACACAAAACTAAGAAATCATCCAACCTGGTAAAGCTTTCCTGGAAGAATTCTATAGAAGAGCCCTAATACCTTCAATAACTTCCAATAAAATTTCTTCACCTAAATTTTTGACCTGTTCCTGTGTGTTCCTGTGTGTGTTTCTAAAATAAAAACCTAACCCCTATTTAAACTAAAATTCTAGGTTCAATAGCTTTTTCACAAAAAACCTAAATTTAGAATAATAGTAATTTATTTTATTTTATTTTCTAAATTTATCACATGTAATAATTAAAAAACATTATTCCTTGTTTACTTTTCCCATGCATATTAATTAATTTTCTAAATAAAGAATTAATACAATATTTTAATTCCAATTAATTAATTTTCTAAATAAAGAATTAAAACAATACTTTAAATCCAATTGATTAATTTTCTAAATAAAGAATTAAAACAATACTTTAATTCCAATTACTCCTTTTATTCATTTATTTAATTATAACTTTAGAAACTAATAAATACAATTAATCTAATTTATTTTTAAAAATAAAAAAATATTTTTAATACCATGCAGCTTAATTTAATAATTTCTTTAATTAACTAAATTTATAATCTCAATGCATAAACAATACAATAATAAACTTAATTAATTAATTAATTAAATCCACTAAAACACTCAAATTAAACAAATCTCAAGCGATTACCCATAAAAGATAAAATGAAAAAATACGAAGACCGAACTAACTGACAAAATGACTAACTGACGACACTCATACGAGTGTAACTGAGTAAAAATAGGGTCAACTACTATCTCCTCCACTTCCATCAGAAAATATAAGGCACGCTCAGACCTGTGAAGCCAGGTGGAGATGATACCCCGTACCTACCTGGTACTTGTACCTACAATATCCTGCATCACCGAACCACACATGCACATATATATAATATAGAAAACACGACATACACACTGATGAAGGAGAATCGCAACGTTCCCTGTCTCATCGAAATGAGTGAAGGAAAATCATCCGCTTGCATCCAATACACTCACAAAGACACAACATATAATTCCATATTGCATAAATAAAGTAAAATGTCAGTATATAGCAATAATACATAAAATGCCATAAACCAAAAGTACTAAAATACTGCAAATAAATTATACATCTCATCTCCAAATAAAGCATAATGTCATAAAAATCTGAATAATATGTCATGGTAATGTATCCACTGAAAAACAACCAATAATAAAATATGTGTCTAATGAGTTCAAACTAGTAGGGGTACTACATTATTGTTTCTCTTAGATGAATTGTACATTATTATTCAACCTTTCCTGCTATTTTAAGCACCTTTCCTGTTATTTTAAGCAAAATAACTGTAAAGGCTTGATTTCTTTGACTCTTTCATGGTGATCCTTCACCATCAACTACCCTTTAATAACTTCACAAACCTTTCTTTGGTGCGCAACATTTTTAATAATGATAGTGGATGGTACAATAAAGTCGATGATAGTCGTTTACTGTTCAAGTTTTGTTCAAGGTCTCTTATATGTTGCATATGCATAGGTTTTGTTATTGCGTACCAATTGGGTCCCTGCAACTCTTTTACATATACAGATGAAGCGGAATGTTTGATTGAAATTGTGAACCATGTGCTCTTTCCACTGTAGCTTATGACAGTTGAATATACCATTGTTATTGTTTGTTTTTGAACACTGAATCTGAAATGAATTAACAACAAAAAAATAACCAAAAAAAAAAAAAAACTATTAAAATACACCAGACTTTCGTTATAGTTTCATGGCATATGTGTAATAAGTTGGATGCAGGACAAGGATTGCTGACTGATGGAGTTATCTTTCCAAAACATGGATTCCCAATTGGTAGGTAACCTGGCACCCAAGTGCCCAGTTTAGTGAATATGTCAACTTTACCGAACATGTTAACTTTTTGTATCGTACATAATGGTATTCATTCCAAAAAATGCAACAGATAGCAGTTCCTTTCTTGTTGGCATAAACTATTGTTTCCTGGATTTTTTATGTTGTCTTGCCCACCTGTCTACAGATACTTCTTTTTGGCATTGTTTGCAGGGATGGCAATGGGAAGACCACGAACAGGAAAAAGAAAGGGTGTGGAAACATCTATTCCGCAGAAAGGAACACCTACTACGAATTGAAAGGCGAATGGGACGGCCGATGTTCTCACCTCCGATGGTGGTTTAGGGAAGTCTGCAAGACAACCACCACCACCCTTTGCAAATAGGAACGATGGGATGGACACAATGAAGTTTGACGCCATGCAAGTAGAACTGCTAACGTAGAAGGTCAAAATTGCCCATGCTAAAAATGAAAGGCTGAAGGGGATTGTTTCTGATCTTGAATGGAGACTCACTGAAGTGAAAAGGAGATGCACCAAACTCAATAAGAAATGCACTAAACTCAATAAGAAATGCATGGAACTCAATAACGAGGTCATGGACTTGGATGATAAGAATACGGACCTTGAGCTGGAAGTGCGTGGTTTGCAGATGGCGAATGAGAGACAAGAGGTAGTTTGTGAGGCATGTGCTAAAAATAGCAAAATCATAAGTGAGCAGATGCAGGGGATGCTAGATGTATGTGCGCAATGCACTCCGTACTAGAAACAGAGGTACGCGGAGGTGTTTGCCTCTGTAACCGATGAAGATGATGGGAATGATGTGCCTCCCCTTACTCCGACCACTGGGGGAAACAAAAGTCATTTAAATACTCAACCTCTACCTCTATAATAGGCTTGCACTGTTACAAAAGTTTTCCTCTTCAATAAAACGTCATCAGTGGTGCAGACTTTTTGTCATCAGACATATTGTTTCATTTAGGAGGACACTTTGTATGCTTCATGAATGGTTATTTTCAATAAACTTGATTGATCGAAGTTTTTCTTTTTGGTTCTTTTCTTCGAGAGCCCTTCTTCAACCAGTCCCTTGAACCAGTTGTAAAAATATATTAAGTGGCTTTGGCACCTTGTCAAAAAAAAATAAAAATAAATAAATGTGATTGACTTCACTTAAACATCAATGGTTAATGATTGGTTTGTTGTACACTTTTTCATGTTTTCTGAATGGTTCTATGTGGCTTCTATGATGAATGGAGTTCTCTTAATAAGTTAATATGACTTCCCAATCAGTGTTAGCAAACCAAGTTGGGTGAATCTATACCTGAAACGTAACTTTAGATTAAAAGCTTTTTTATAGTGGATTTAAAAGAACCACTATTTGTATGATGGCAATTTTTTTTATAGACTGAAAAAAATGCTTATTTATAAATGATGGATAAACTGAATCACAACTACATAAGATAGACTGTTGAATGACTATTATTCTTCATAAATATTAAATATAAATCAATGAGTATTAACTATTAAAGCTTTATGACACGAAAGGTCTGTAACTATTAATCTTGCTTGCAGTCTTTGCTTGTCTTCATCACTTTAAATATAGATCAATGAGTATTAACTATTAAAGCTTTACAACATGAAAGGTATATAACTATTAATCTTGGTTGCAGTATTTGCTTGTCTTCATCACTTTTTTTCATATTGCCTCTTATATGTAGAGTCCTCCCTCAACATAAACTCTATTTGATCTTCATTCAGTTTAGCCACATCTAAGTTTAGTTTGCTAGTGATTCTACGGTCAGTCTTTCCAACTTGTCGTATCATCAAATGTCCAAAACCTTATTCTCTGTCAACCACTGTGGGTGTGTATCTTGGCTTTATGATAGATAGCCCATTGTAGAAGGGACACGTCTATTCTGCCTCCAAAAACATGCGTGTTAGTCACACATTTTACACCTTGTTTTTGCAGTTAATGGTTGTGATTGACTAAACTGTCGTGTGTTAGTCATGTGTTTTACACCGTCGATTTTGCAATAAATGGCTGTGATTGACTAACCTATCCCAACATGTTCTAAGAAAGGTCTGTTTTGGAGATAGAATAGCTTCAACCATTAGCGAAAAGTTATTCAGTCGCAACCGTTAATTGCATTATCGACGGTGTAGAATGCGCGACTAACACGCGTCTTCGTCAATCCATACTATCATTTTCGAGCCAGCCAGTACTCGACTCGCAACTGTTAGTTTCACGTGTTAGCTAAAGGTTAGTCAATCAAAACCATAAATGTCGCGTGTTTGTGCACGGTTAGTCATTTGCAGCCATAAGTTTTGCGTGTTAGTGACAGGTTAGTTGCAGCAGTAAATTTCGCGTGTTTGTGACAGGTTAGTCAATCAGAGCAGTAAATTTTGCGTGTTTGTGACAGGTTAGTCAATTGGAGTAGTAAATTTCGCATGTTTGTTATAGGTTACTCAATCACAACACTTAGTTTCAATGGCATGTTAGTCTAGCTCGCCGTTTCGCGTGGCAAAAGGAAAAGTCTGCCACCCACTAGTCGAATCACAACCGTTAGTCAACCGCAGCCGTTAGTTTCACACTTTTTTGTAGGTTAGTCAACCACAACCGTTAATATCGCATTTGTGTGATAGGTTAGTCAATCGCAGCCGTTAGTTTCACTTTTCAGTGATAGGTTAGTCAATCACACCCGTTAGTTTTACGTGTTAGTGAGAGGTTAGTAATCAGCCTTCGTGATCGTTAGTAATATAACTATAGCATTCAAGAAATGTAAGACATAAGAGTATCAAGCACTCAAAAAATGCAAAACATAATCACACCATAAGAGTATTAATTATTTAACTAGAGCATTCAATAAATTGAAGACATAAAAGCGTAATAGACGCGTGCTGTTTAGAGAAAGGATTATTTTTATTACATTTAAATTAACATATAAAGTGTATTGCTTTGTAGACAGAGTGCATAGAGACAAACATATAAATTGTAAACATAACCGAGAGAAACATATAAATTGTAAACATAACCGAGACAAACATATAAATGGTAAACATTCGAGACAAACGATGTTCAAAGATCGGCTATGTAACCATAGAAATTAACTGTTTTATAAATAATAGCATAGTCATAGAGGACTAGTTAAACAATTTTAATTAGAGGACCTCCTTTGCGATGGGAATCTACTCTGTATCCTCACAAACCTCCCTGCTAGACGTGGACTACCATAACCCATGAAAATGGGGGTGTAGTCCATAATAAGCAGGTTCCATGGAAAGAATGCTGTGACATCCTCGATACTGTCATCAGAGTAAGGCACCAGGGACCGTCCACGTCTCTAATGGGGTCTGTCAGCACAGATTATGTGAATTCGAGGGAGAGTGACTGGCTAGTATGCAAGGACAAAATACACTAGCCATAGTCGCCTATACAAAGCGACCGTCAACGGAGTCGACAATCTGGCGAAGGAGATCACGTCTTGTATGTGAACCATGTACATATTGTCGTCGGTATAATATCTTCCCATTCGAATGGTCCACTTAGCGGTCCAACAGGGAGTTATTGTTCAGATAATATCCGAAACAATGATATCTGGGAGGTGCTGAAATAAGGCAGACTCGTCGTCGTTCTCTGCCAATCTCTCTAGCAGTCTGCAGATACATATGATAAGAGTGTTAGTAATATAACTATAGCATTCAAGAAATGTAAGACATAAGAGTATCAAGCACTCAAAAAATGCAAAACATAATCACACCATAAGAGTATTAATTATTTAACTAGAGCATTCAATAAATTGAAGACATAAAAGCGTAATACTGAAAATTAAGTTACATAAAACTTGCGCCTGTCGCCCAACGTGTATGTGAACGCCATTTAGTGATAAAACAGGGCGAAAAAACAACGGACCTGCATACAAAGATACATTATAAAAGATGGTTAGGGACAATTATAGTAAACATTACAACGCAACTACAATAAACAAAGCTATTCCATATTACGCAAGAGGTTGAATTAAGAATGGCTAAACATCAAGGGACATCAAGCACATATATGACATAGTTAGAAACCAAAAAGCTTGATTTGAACAAATAATACCAAAATTAGTATCAGCGAGGATCACTGTGTGATCCTTCTCCATGTAAAAGACCATCAAAAGCCAATCACCAACGAGGAGTCCTATGGCCAGGTGTTGAGGGGGTGTCCAACACTGTCACAGATAAGTGTGTATCACTTTCACTGAGTACAAGACACAATGAATAAATAAACACGTGCAGCATTCACATGTTTACAAACCACTTACAGGTGACACTAGAGTACCAACCTGTATCAGAGACAACTAATGCAGTGGCAAGGACATGCGGTTCCCATTATTGGTCCAATTGCCTCTTTCCACTTCTCCTCCTAGAAGTCTCAAAGGGAAACTCAAAGGTGAGAGGCTGCTAAACATCATGACAGATCTCACTCCTACTACTATGCCTATGTTGCCACCGATTGCGACGATGGAGCTGACTTGCACCGAACCAAGGCCGCATACGTTTGGTGGTTGTATTGGCTGGATCGGTAGATGGTCTAAAATCAAATGACATGGCACCGACATTCTGAAGATCAGCCATGAACTTATCCAGACAGCCTACGAATGCCATTAGTTTATCTCTTGAAGCCGACATTGTTTGCAACAATATGTTTAACTTTCTGTTTGCTTCGTTCCACATTACGGTGTCCACATCCTCTAAATTTGTATGTGCATTATAAATGGTGTAGACGACAGGTTCAGGTGTTGGGTTTTCATTAGTATTAGCAGATGTTGGAGTCGACATACGAATAGGATCTGTATGAAACAAGATCTTAGGGTGAAGTACACATCTTTTAAGTTAGCAAAAATCAACATTCACGAACATCCACTTACCAGGAACACGTGAATCATGGAATGAATTGTTCATCATTGCAACAACCTTCAACGCATGCTTGCACATGTTTCCTCGTAAACTTCGTGGACATTCATAGATGTAGAAGTGATCCCCAAATTTCCTAACCACATACCAGTTGCACGAGGATTGACTTTTCACCCAGTACCATCCAGGAGTAGTGTCGTCTGGAACACAATCGGCATCAGGAATTGCCTTTTCCCTCTCCATACTAGTTTGCAAATGTGTCAATCTATAGTTTTTGATAAATCCAAAATGCTGCAATTCTCGCTTATGCTAGTAGAATGGTTCCACTTTATACACAAGTATAAAATACATATTGTCCATCCTCCTCGAGCACGTATTTTTATCATCTCTTAGGTGCAATGACTTCAACTTACCATGGTATGATTCGATGGCATTATTTGTGTCCTGGTTAGCATGAGCGAAATTCCCGAAGTTTTTCGCCCACATAGCTGGCCAAAAAAAAAATAAATTGAAATAAAGAAATTAAAAATAGGAGTAGGATGTCAACTACCAAATGACAACCAAAACGGGTAACAAGTCATAAAGCCACCACTCGAATGTAATGTCGAACTCACCGATACGAATTTATCCTTGACACCATGTGCTATAGAAGTACTATAGAAAATGTGGCTGATCACTAAATTCGGCAAAGAAAGTGTGCAGCTCCTCCACCGTGCTCTCTTCACTTTCATACATTGTCATCATTATCGGCCCTAGATGGTGAAAAATTTCCATTGCTCTTTCCTTCGTCGCATACTTGTATACGTTCTTCAACCATGCTCGATACACGTGCTAAATACAAAGTATGACACGTCATTCAAAAATAGTCCTGTTATGAACAAAACATTTAATTGGGCTGAGGCAAGAGCGTGGTCATTTAAAATAAAACGTAAAGAAGTGCACCATACTGTTTGATTTCATGTAGCCAAAATATCGCTCTTACACTTACTGTATGGCTTGAATCTCTGCACTCGCATCATCCATGATAAATGCATTGATCCTCCAATCAGGCCTCTTTTCCTTTCCTCGTCTTCGCAACTCCATCAACCACACTTGGATATCCTGGATCTTGTTCCTTGATGTCATAGCCCATGCAGCAGGCACCCCCGATTGCTGCTTGTCGAAGACGAGACACGAATACAATTGATACTATTTTAGACAACAAACAGGAAGATCATGATCATCCAAGGATCAAATGGGCTGCATGAAAACAGGTTAAGTTCGAAGAGACATACCCCGTATTTGTTTGTTGCGAATGTTGAATCCATTGAGATGATTGAGTCATGCAAGAATCGTACCATCATGTCAAGCATCCAAGCCGTTTTTATTCCCCATAACGAAAGGTCTATCGGCACCTTGTGGCTGCTGGAATTTTTTTTTTTTGCCTCATCCTGTTTTTTCCATTCTAAGATGCTAGTGGCATCGTGCACATGCTTTTGTGACCAGATAGAATGGACCCTCGTTGCCGCGTTGATAACATCCTTGCACGTCACGAATGAATCTCTCTTCTTCAACATGTCATGAAAAATGGGATCATCAAGATGTCGGTCCACAATAGCATCAACGCTCACATCCATCAACAACAGACTCTCTATATATGCTTTGCATTCATCGGAAAGGTTTGGTACAAATTCAGAGCGCAAATCATTGCTGGTATCATCGACGCCATGACAAACTTCACCATTGTTGCCTATATGCAACGGTTGCTTGAATATCAAGATGGCCACATCTTGCCTACCATATAACACCTTAACAATGAAGTGGCATGTACAACTTCTTTTTTTCTGATATGTCCGCACGTGCTTCTTATTCGGTGACTTCTTCCTATTGTCTTGTGGTCCATATGAACACCAATACCTTCAAAAAACAACTCCCCTATTATCAACAACAGTCGTTATGTCATTAAACATAGACAAATAATATGAAAGAATGTGTCTACAAACCTACTGTACATCTTTGTTGTGTGCGTGTTGTGCAGAGCACTATCGTGCTCACTATGCTACTTTCGGAGGAATTGGGTTTCAACACCTTCGCGCAACAATTCCCCTCTCCTGAATGCATCCAATCTATCCAGTGGAATTGCTGCACACAGGTCTATCATTGAATCATTTTCGACACAAATTGGCTTCCACTGAATATCCCTTGAACAGAAATGGTGATTACAAATTGATGAGCAATGGTGATGGTAGGGAAAATGGTCCCTTTTCCCCTATTTGTTAACTCTGCCTCTTGAAGACCCCCGATTTGCCTTAGGATCTCTACAATTCCTATCTTCAATGGGACTTGATAAGGAAGCAAATATGGAGTTCCTCCGAATCCATAAACTCTAAACACTGTAGAGACAGGGTATAAATATACATCACCCCAGTTGTGCGCAATCTTGATACCTTCAACAAATTCTTTAGGCCTAAGGAACTCTATGAGGGCCTTAGGGATCCTAGGATTTGTTTGGCACAAGAGAATCCGAAGCCTAGATGCAAAGCATCTGTCAAACTTCAAGTAACTAGCGTGCTCTCTATCCCAAGACAAAATTGTGCTCCATAATTGCACAGGCATCTCTTCACCATCCTTTTCCTTAACCAAATCCATTCCATTAGTGAAGTAATCAGCACCTTTAAACAAAAGCATATGCATGAGAAGAGAATACCACCCAAAAGGTCTATCTACCTTGCCATTTTTAATCCCTATCAGCCCTGCATGGATTGCATCAGTGAGATAAGATGCATAATCAAAAGTTACTGCCAGAGAGGGGTTTAAGATCTGCGCTATCATTAGCATATAGTGAGTTGGCACACTGGTTTGGGAATCTTCCCCAAAAATCTGACAAAGTGACCAATACATGCCTTTAGCCCTCAGAGTAAACAAATTCACAGAGAAGGGTTCCATGGTACTAGGGCCTACAACAGTTAACCCTCCTATTTTGACAAAAAATTCTTTCAAAGGACCACTCCTGAGATGATCTCTCTGGACATTGTAGACCTCTGCAAGTGTATCAAAATTGATTGGCTCTAAGTAGTTTGATACCTCACTGAGCTTAAACACCTTCCTAAACTCATCATCGTTAATCTCAATTAAGTCTCCCCCATTCACATTTCTCACACATTTAGATACAGGGTCATAATTATTTGCAACCTGGGTTAATAAATCTACATCCATAAAAACCCCAAGGACTATGAGCTTTCCCACATCTAATTCCCATAGACTGTTCATTGGAGCAGCGGAATGTCTTTGGCCAAAACCCACCTTGAAAAGTCCCAGCCCTGATAGCCCTGTCTGTGAATCCCTCAACCAATTCCCTTTGTCATACAAACCATCTCCAATTCTCAAATGGGGGGCCTTGGGCACTAATTCTTTGATCTTAGCAGCGACATTTGTAGACATGGTTAATTGTTCCAAGAAATCATCACATATAGCTCTATCCTGATAATTCACTTTCCTTGTGAAATCTCTTCATGGTGCCATCTTGAATTATAGGTATTTCAATTTAAAACTCAAACAGACCTCTCAGAATCTAAACACCTGATGAAACCAATTCGAACTATAACTTTCAAAATGAGTGCAGAACTTACTTGTTGCTTGAAGAAATTCGCTCTACGCAATGCTTCCTCTGCAAAATTACTTGAATTGATACTAAAATTCCGTTGATGTGAGGCTTAATAGGGCAACAGAGCGTTGAATTGCGACATAATCTACAAGCTTCACCAATGAATTTGCAATTGAATTTAAGAAAACCTCCAACGGACCACAAAGGAAATCTCATTGTCATGGCTTTTCATTGTTTCGCAAAGATTAAAAACCACGCATTTGCTCAATCTGTACTCTCCATGGTGACCGCAAACCCTTTTCACTAACCGTATGAAGTCCTCACCGCAAAGGGTTTTCGCTGTTTAGCAAAGTTTAAAAACCTTGCATCTCCAGGCTGCGAAACAGTGCTCATCGTTGGATCTATTTCGAGATGTAAAACCTTTAATCCCTAGTCCAATCTGCCAGGCCCACCATCCTTTCGCCGCTTTGTGAAAGATAAACTCCATGCTATTTCGCCCACAGAACTAACACAGACCGTCGGATCCTTTTCAAGATGCACCTTCTTTACTTTCCACGTCATCCTCCCACTAGGCCCACTTCCCTTTCATTGCTTCATGAAAGATAAACTTCGACCATCTTTCCTTTACGAAACAATGCAGGCCGTTGGATCGACCGGAAGATATCATCCGTTAACCTTCATTCTGGGCCCGCCACTCTTTTTTCAAAACATAAAAAGGGTAAATTTCAAAAAACCCTAAACCTTTAGAATAGACGCAGCATAGACAGATATGGATTGACTAACATGCATATTAGTAGCACATTTTTCACTGTGGATTTTGCAGTTAATGGTTGCGATTGACTAACATCTCACTAACATGCTGTGCGATGGGTCTATTTTGGAGCGCCACGACTATTCTGGCTCCAAAACAGACCTTTCGTATAGCATGTTAATGACAGGTTAGTCAATCGCGACCATTAAATGCAAAATTGACGGTGAAAAACATGCTACTAACACGCATGTTAGTCCCTCCGTACTGCCTTTTTGGAGCATTTGGAGCTAGAATAGCCTCGTCTGACCCCTCTCGATAGCCGAAACATAGTCCGATATGTCCCATCGTGTATCAACATAGTTCAATTTATGTCCCTCCAATGCCCCGATGATCTCAATATACCAGTTCGCATTGTGACCAAGTCGCCCGCATTATCGACATAAATCACTTCGAAGAATTCCTAGCAACTCTACATCCGCCTTAATAGTCCTATCGGGACTCGGCATAGCATAAAATTTATTCTTCCGATGACCTAATGAGTCCTAATGCATGTTTACTTTATCAGTATGATTTACACCGATATCCTCGTAGGTGCTTTTATCTTCATAGGGGGTCAGAATAGCATTTTCCTATTCCTCCCGAAGTCCCGATGAGTCTGCGATGCACTTTTATGCTTTATGCTTCGGAGTTTGATTAATTGGTTTAGGTAATACCGATGGTTCCGCCTTCCGATTCTCCATGTCATCGGGAATCGATCTAACTATCTTTTGCAGTATCCTGATATGGTCCTTTTCTTCGATGGGCCTACCTTCGGTTCCCTTCAGTCATCAGGTATCGGGATAGACTTTTCTCATTACTTCCGATCTGCCGATGCTATAACTCCATGATCCACATTGCCTTATCCTTACAAGTTACAATGATAGGTTCATAAGTGCCTCTTCCCAATGAATCCGCCCGCTGATTTATTGATACATGTTATGCCGATATTCTATATTTTGCTTGCCAATGCTGTTTCATGGAGAGTACTTATGCCGATAATTAAAATTTTACATTTTTGAACAATGAACCATCCACCTTCAACCGATAGAGGTTGTGCCTGCCGATAGAGATCGTAGATTTTCTTCACACCATTTCATCAGTCAGATTTAAACTGATGAGTATGAAGAAAGGTCAAGTGAATTGGAGGCATATTTCAAATGGCCTTGGCTACTGTAGCTCCAAATCAGACCTGTCGAACACTCAACATATCACTCAACATTCCCTTCAATATGCCGAAGTGATGCTTTTTCATGAAGTTACTGCAAGATATCACCTGTACATACAATCCACCACTAAATGCTCTTATTAAAAGTGTCCACATATAGCACAAAACTATTTTGTAAATAAATGTGCTAACAGGATGGGCAGGATGAAGGTCTAACAATAAAGTAGATTTGGTCATTTGTGCGAAGCGACCAATATCATGGCAAACACATTTGACATCAATCAATATCTGAAAACAGTATCACACTGAAGATATAATCACTGTGGCTGTTTACTATTTACGATATCTCTTTCTTTCTCTGATATGTGCAAGACGAGAATGGGAAAACACCGGAAATGGAAGGACATTATGGTATTGGAAGTTCAAGATGGTGGTAAAGGTTTGCATCATTTCTGTTCAAGGGATATTCAGTGGATGCTAATTTGTGTCAAAAATGATTCAACGATAGACCTATGTGCAGCAATTCCACTGGATAGATTGGATTCATTCATGAGAGGCGAATCATTGCGCGAAGGTGTTGAATCCCAATTCCTTCGAAAGCGGCACAGTGAGCATGATAGTGCTCTGCACAACACACACACAACAAAGATGTACAATAGGTTCATAGACACATTCTTTCATATTATTTGTCTACGTTTAATGACATAATGACTGTTGTTGATAATAGGAGAGTTGTTTTTTGAAGGTATTGGTGTTCATATGGACCACAAGACAATAGGAAGAAGTCATCGAATAAGAAGCACGCGCGGACATATCAGAAAAAAAGAGGTTGTACATGCCACTTCATTGTTAAGGTGTTATATGGTAGGCCAGATGTGGCCATCTTGATATTCAAGCAACCGTTGCATGTAGACAACAATGGTGAATCTTGTCATGGCATTGATGACACTAGCAATGAGTTGCACTCTCAATTTGCACCAAACCTTTCCGATAAATGCAAAGCATATATAGAGAGGTTGTTGCTGATGGATGTGAGCATTGATGCTATTGTGGACCGACATCTTGATGATCCCATTTTTCATGACATGTTGAAGAAGAGAGATTCATTCATGACGCGCAAGGATGTTATCAACGTGGCGACGAGGGTCCATTCTATTCGGTCACGAAAGCATGTGCACGATAACACTAGCATCTTAGAATGGAAAAAATAGGATGAGGCAAATTTCTTTTTTTTTCCAGCAGCCACAAGGTGCCGACAAACCTTTCGTTATGGGAATACAAACGGCTTGGATGCTTGACATGATGGTACGATTCTTGAATGACTCAATCATCTCAATGGATTCGACATTCGCAACAAAAAAATACGGGGTATGTCTCTTTGAACTTAACCTATTTTCATGCAGCCCATTTGATCCCTGGTTGATCATGATCTTCCTGTTTGTTGTTTAAAATAGTATCAATTGTATTCGTGTCTCGTCTTCGACGAGCAGCAATTGGGGGTGCCTGTTGCATGGGCTGTGACATCAAGGAACAAGATCGAGGATATCCAGGTGTGGTTGATGGACTTGCGGAGACAAGGAAAGGAAAAGAGGCCTGATTGGAGGATCAATGCATTTATCATGGATGATGCGAGTGCAGAGATTCAAGCCATACAGTAAGTGTAAGAGCGATATTTTGGCTACATGAAATCAAATAGTATGGTGCACTACTTTACGTTTTATTTTAAATGACCATGCTCCCGCCTCAGCCCAATTAAACATTTTGTTCATAATAGGACTGTTTTTGAATGTCGTGTCATACTTTGTATTTGGCAAGTGCATCGAGCATGGTTGAAGAACGTATACAAGTATGCAACGAAGGAAAGAGCAATGGACATTTTTCACCATCTAGGGATGATAATAATGGCAATGCATGAAAGTGAAGAGAGCATGGTGGAGGAGTTGCACACTTTCTTTGCCGAATTTAGTGATCAGCCACGTTTTCTAGAGTACTTCTACAGCACATGGTGTCAAGGAGAAGGCCGTATTAGTGAGTTTGACATTACATTCGAGTGGTGGCTTTATGACTTGTTACCCGTTTGGGTTGTCGTTTGGTAGTTGACATCCTACTCCTATTTTTAATTTCTTTATTTCAATTTTTTTTTTTGGCCAGCTATGTGGGCGAAAAACTTCAAGAATTTTGCTCATGCTAACTAGGACACAAATAATGCCATCGAATCATACCATGGTAAGTTGAAGTCACTGCACCTAAGAGATGATAAAAAGATGTGCTCGAGGAGGATGGACAATCTGTATTTTATACTTGTGTATAAAGTGGAACCATTCTACTAGCATAAGCGAGAATTGCAGCATTTTGGATTTATCAAAAACTGTAGGTTGACACATTTGCAAACTAGTATGGAGAGGGCAAAGGCAATTCCTGATGCCGATTGTGTTCCAGACGACACTACTCCTGGATGGTACTAGGTGAAAAGTCAGTCCTCATGCAACTGGTATGTGGTTAGGAAATTTGGGGATCATGTCTACATCTGTGAATGTCCGTGGAGTTTGTGAGGAAACATGTGCAAGCATGCGTTGAAGGTTGTTGCAATGATGAACAATTCATTCCACGATTCATGTGTTCCTGGTAAGTGGATATTCGTGAATGTTGATTTTTGCTAACTTAAAAGATGTGTACTTCACCCTAAGATCTTGTTTCATACAGATCCTATTCATATGTCAAGTCAACATCTGCTAATACTAATGAAAACCCAACACCTGAACCTGTCGTCGACACCATTTATAATGCACATACAAATTTAGAGGATGTGGACACCGTAATGTGGAACGAAGCAAACATAAAGTTAAACATATTGTCACAAACAATGCTGACTTCAGGCAATAAACTAATGGCATTTGTATGCTATCTGGATAAGTTCATGGCTGATCTTGAGAATGCCGATGCCATGTCATTTGATTTTAGACCGTCTACCGATCCAACCAATACAACCACCGAACGTATGCGGCCTTGATTCAGTGCAAGTCGGCTCCATCATCGCAATTGGCAACAACATAGGCATAGTAGTAGGAGTGAGATCTATCATGATGTTCAACAACCTCTCACCTTTGAGTTTCCCTTTGAGACTTCTAGGAGGAGAAGGGGAAAAAGGCAATTGGACCAAGAACGGGAACCGCATGTCCTTGCCACTGCATTGGTTGTCTCTGATACAGGTCGGTACTCTAGTGTCACCTGTAAGTGGTTTGTAAACATGTGAATGCTGCACGTGTTTATTTAGTCGTTGTGTCTTGTACTCGGTGAAAGTGATACACACTTATCTGTGACAGTGTTCGACACCCCCTCAACACCTGGCCATAGGACTCCTCGTTGGCGATTGTCTTTTGATGGTCTTTTACATGGAGAGGGATCACACAGTGATCCTCACTGATACTAATTTTGGCATTATTTGTTCAGATCAAGCTTTCTGTTTGTAACTATGTCATATATGTGCTTGATGTCCCTTGATGTTTAGCCATTCTTAATTCAACCTGTTGCGTAATATGGAACAACTTTGTTTATTGTAGTTGCGTTGTAATGTTTACTATAACTGTCCCTAACCATCTTTTATAATGTATCTTTGTATGCAGGTCCGTTGTTTTTTCACCCTGTTTTATCACTAAATGGCATTCACATACACGTCGGGCAACAGGCACAGGTTTTATGCAACTTAATTTTTAGTATTACGCTTTTATGTCTTCAATTTATTGAATGCTCTAGTTAAATAATTAATACTCTTATGGTGTGATTATGTTTTGCATTTTTTGAGTGCTTGATACTCTTATGTCTTACATTTCTTGAATGCTATAGTTATATTACTAACACTCTTATCGTATGTATTTGCAGACTGCTAGAGAGATTGGCAGAGAACGACGAGGAGTCTGCCTTATTTCAACGCCTCCTGGATATCATTTTTTTGGATATTATCCGAACAATAACTCCCAGACGGACCACTGAGTGGACCATTTGAATGGGAAGATATTATACCGATGAAAATATGTACACGGTCCACATACAAGACATGATCTCCTTCGCCAGATTGTCAACTCCATTGATGGTCGCTTTGTATAGGCGACTATGGCTAGTGTATTTTGCCCTTGCGTACTGGCCAGTCACTCTCCCTCGGATTCACATAATCTGTGCTAATAGACCCCATTGGAGATGTGGACGGTCCCTGGTGCCTTACTCTGATGACATTATCGAGGATGTCATGGCATTCTTTCCATGGAACCTGCTTATTATGGACTACACCCCCATTTTCACGGGTTATGGTAGTCCACGGCTAGCAGGGAGGTTTGTGAGGATACAGAGTAGATTCCCATCCAGAGGAGGTCCTCCAATTAAAATTGTATAACTAGTCCTCTATGACTATGCTATTATTTATAAAATAATTAATTTCTATGGTTACATAGCCGATCTTTGAACGTCGTTTGTCTCAAATGTTTACCTTTTATATGTTTTTCTCGGTTATGTTTACAATTTATATGTTTCTCTTGGTTATTTTTAAAATTATATGTTTGTCTCTATGCACTCTGTCTACAAAGCAATACACTTTATATGTTAATTGAAATGTAATAAAAATAATCCTTTCTCTAAACAACACGCGTCTATTACGCTTTTATGTCTTCAATTTATTGAATGCTCTAGTTAAATAATTAATACTCTTATGGTGTGATTATGTTTTGCATTTTTTGAGTGCTTGATACTCTTATGTCGTACATTTCTTGAATGCTATAGTTATATTACTAATGGTCGCGAAGGCCGATTACTAACCTCTCACTAACACGCGAAACTAACTGGTGCGATTGACTAACCTATCGCTGAAAAGCGAAACTAACGACTGCAATTGACTAACCTATCACACAAACATGATATTAATAGCTGCGGTTGACTAACCTACGAAAAAACATGAAACTAACGGTTGTGATTCGACTAGTGGGTGGCAAACTTTTCCTTTTGCCACGCGAAACTGTGAGCTAGACTAACACACCATCGAAACTAAATGCTGCGATTGAGTAACCTGTAACAAACACGCGAAATTTACTGCTCCGATTGACTAACCTATCACAAACATGTGAAATTTACTGCTCCGATTGACTAACCTGTCACAAACACGCAAAATTTACTGCTGCGACTAACTTGTCACTAACACGTGGAACTTATGACTGCGAATGACTAACCGTGCACAAACACACGACATTTACGGTTTGGATTGACTAACCTTTAGCTAACACACAAAACTAACGGTTGCGTGTCAAGTACTAGTTGGCTCAAAAATGACAGTATGGATTGACAAAGACGCGTGTTAGTCGTGCGTTCTACACTGTCGATATTGCAATTAACGGCTGCGACTGAATAACTTTTCGCTAACGGCTGAAGCTATTCTACCTCTGAAACAGACCTTTCATAGAATGTGTTGGGATAGGTTAGTCAACCACATCCGTTTATTGCAAAATCGACGGTGTAAAATGCATGACTAACATGCGACAGGTTAGTCAATCATAGTCGTTAACTGCAAAAACAAGGTGTAAAATGCGTGACTAACACGCGTGTTTTTTGAGGCAGAATAGACACATCCCTTCTACAATGGGCTATCTATCATAAAGCCAAGATACACACCCACAGTGGTTGACAAAGAATAAGGTTTTGGACATTTGATGATACGACAAGTTGGAAAGACTTTCTGTAGAATCACTAGCAAACTAAACTTAGATGTGGCTAAACTGAATGAAGATCAAATAGAGTTTTTGTTGAGGGAGGACTCTACATATAAGAGGCAATATGAAAAAAAGTGATGAAGACAAGCAAAGACTGCAAGCAAGATTAATAGTTACAGACCTTTCGTGTCGTAAAGCTTTAATAGTTAATACTCATTGATCTATATTTAAAGTGATGAAGACAAGCAAAGACTGCAAGCAAGATTAATAGTTACAGACCTTTCATGTCGTAAAGCTTTAATAGTTAATACTGATTGATTTATATTTAATATTTATGAAGAATAATAGTCATTCAGCAGTCTATCTTATGTAGTTGTGATTCAGTTTATCCATCATTTATAAATAAGCATTTTTTTCAGTCTATAAAAAAAAATTGCCATCATACGATTAGTGGTTCTTTTAAATCCGCAATAAAAAAGATTTTAACCTAAAGTTATGTTTCAGGTATAGATTCACCCGCCTTGGTTTGCTAACACTGATTGGGAAGTCATATTAACTTATTAAGAGAAGTCCATTCATCATAGAAGCCACATAGAACCATTCAGAAAGCATGAAAAAGTGTACAACAAACCAATCATTAACCATTGATGTTTAAGTGAAGTCAATCACATTTATTTATTTATTTATTTTTTTGACAAGGTGCCAAGGCCACTTAATATATTTTTACAACTGGTTCAAGAAGGGCTCTCGAAGAAAAGAACCAGAAAGAAGAACTTCGGTCAATCAAGTTTATTGAAAATAACCATTCATGAAGCATACAAAGTGTCTTTCTAAATGAAAGAATATGTCTGATGACAAAAATTCTGCACCACTGCTGACGTTTTATTGAAGAGGAAAAATTTCGTAACAGTGCAAGCCTGTTATAGAGGCAGAGGTTGAGTATTTAAATGACTTTTGTTTCCCCCAGTGGTCGGAGTAAGGGGAGGCACATCATTCCCATCATCTTCATCGGTTATAGAGGCAAACACCTCCGCATACCTCTATTTCCAGTACTGAGCACGTTGCGCACAAACATCTAGCATCCCCTGCATCTGCTCACTTATGATTTTGCTGTTTTTAGCACACGCCTCACAAATTGCCTCCTGTCTCTCATTCGCCATCTGCAAACCACACACTTCCAGCTCAAGGTCCGTATTCTTATCGTCCAAGTCCATGACCTCGTTATTGAGTTCCATGCATTTCTTATTGAGTTCAGTGCATCTCCTTTTCACTTCAGTGAGTCTCCATTCAAGATCAGATACAATCCCCTTCAGCCTTTCATTTTCAGCATGGGCAATTTCGACCTTCTGTGTTAGCAGTTCTACTTGCATGGCATCAAACTTCATTGTGTCCATCCCATTGTTCTAGTCTGCAAAGGGCAGTGGTGGTTGTCTTGTAGACTTCCCTAAACGACCATCAGAGGTGAGAACATTGGCCGTCCCATTCGCCTTTCAATTCATAGTAGGTGTTCCTTTCTGCAGAATAGATGTTTCCACACCCTTTCTTTTTCCTGTCCGTGGTCTTCCCATTGCCATCCCTGCAAACAATGCCAAAAAGAAGTATCTATAGATAGGTGGGCAAGACAACATAAAAAATCCAGGAAACAATAGTTTATGCCAACAAGAAAGGAACTGCTATCTGTTGCATTTTTTGGAATGAATACCATTATGCACGATACAAAAAGTTAACATGTTCGGTAAAGTTGACATGTTCACTAAACTAGGCACTTGGGTGCCAGGTTACCTGCCAATTGGGAATCCATGTTTTGGGAAGATAACTCCATCAGTTAGCAATCCTCATCCTGCATCCAACTTATTACACATATGCCATGAAACTATAACGGAAGTCTGGTGTATTTTAATAGTTTTTTGGTTATTTTTGGTTATTTTTTTGTTGTTAATTCATTTCAGATTCAGTGTTAAAAAACAAACAATAACAATGGTATATTCAACTGTCGTAAGCTACAGTGGAAAGAGCACATGGTTTAGAATTTCAATCAAACATTCCGCTTCATCTATATATGTAAAAGAGTTGCAGGGATCCAATTGGTACGCAATAACAAAACCTATGCATATGCAACATATAAGAGACCTTGAACAAAACTTGAACAGTAAACAACTATCATCGACTTTATTGTACCATCCACTATCATTATTAAAAATGTTGCGCACCAAAGAAAGGTTTGTGAAGTTATTAAAGGGTAGTTGATGGTTCAGGATCACCATGAAAGAGTCAAAGAAATCAAGCCTTTACAGTTATTTTGCTTAAAATAATAGGAAAGGTGCTTAAAATAGCAGGAAAGGTTGAATAATAATGTACAATTCATCTAAGACAAACAATAATTCAGAGAGTTTAAACTATGCTAAGGTGAAAGCCATGTCAATATAACATCTCCAAATCCCATTTGAATAAAGTCTATGAAGACTGAAATTCCACCACAGTATCTCGCTTTAAATATTTGGAAAGAGGAACAACAACTATGATCAAAGAATATTATCGCCTCCGCTGTCTGGATTGCGCAATGGAGTTAATGGCACCATAAAATGCTTTACACTTCTTCTCATACTTATGCAACTTGGGAGGGGTGATGCCAAGTGATCGTAGCTTGCAACTTACTCGTCTAATCACAGGGCCGCGTTTAACATCCTCTTCTTGTGGCTAAACAGTTTCACCAACTTTATCCTACCAGATACAAATGACATCATACGAGTGCTGCCTATTTCATTCCATTGAAATAAGGTAAAGGATGGAATGAGAAGACAGAGGAATGGATCTTGTCATCTTCAAAACTTACCAAGAGTGGGGAACAGACCAGGTCTTCAATGGGCCACACTGCCCATGAGTTTAGGGAATCCGACAAGACATCGGCAAAAGGACCTGGGAAAGGCAGCTGGGCATTTGCATCAAAGACTTTGACGATGCAAACTTTAGCACAATGTCGTGGGAGTGGAATAGTATGACACATTACACCCTTTCCCAGGCCATCAACAATGTCTTCGCCAACCACTGCCCCATCCAGAAGTATGTGGACTTCAACTCCAATAGCAACAGCGTGAGCATCTTCATTGGCACACTCTTCTTTGTCTTCCACGGTTGCCTGCATCAGTAATGAGTGGACACGGTCGCTTAAATAAAATTCTTTATACATCTTGATCAAACATAGTCAAATGAATTCATGCCAATGCAGTACAACAATACTGGAGTAGCTGTCTCTCTCGGCCCGTTGCGCCCATCGTAGTCACGGTCTGCATTTGTACATCCATCATCATTTCCCCCAGACTCTTTCTCAATGCATGTTTTTATCGGATTATGCTGCAAAACGTGACACATTGTACAGGAGTGTAAGTACACATTAAACCCATACGCCTACGAATAGTACTAGACCAAGGCCGATGAATTTTACACGACTAAGGCAAAAATAGGAACACAGATAATGGACACAAACCACAACGTCATAAAAAATGCTCTAGTATAACACTGCCCCTCACTGCCTGTTATCCAAAAGAAGAGCACAATACCTATTCATCTCTACTCTTATCCTCCAATGTCTGTCCCAATTGAGTGGACTCCTCTGCAATCTTCTTGCCACTGCATGCACTCAAATTTCCATTCACCGTCTCCTTCAGTTTCTCCCTTGAAATAGACTTCTGAAGTTTCTCGTCCAATACTGTGGCCAAATGCATAAAAAAAGAGTTACCGTATAGTATAACACACCATGTCATGATATAGCACTACATGTCATGCACAATGGCACCGTATTACCTGTTCATCTTTGTAGCTATCCTCCAACCTCTACCCCAGTTGAGGAGAGTGCTCTGCAATCGTCTCGCCACTGCATGCACTTAGTTTTTCAATCGTCGTCTCCTTCACCTTCTTCCTCCTAACAAACGTCCAAGATTTTGGACTTGGTTTTTTGGGAACACTACAAGTACACACGGTGTCATCAGGCAACTGCATTGACTGTTCTTTGCTCGTATCATCCATCGTCTGGCCCAAGTTAGGAGATTTATCCACAATCTTCTCGGCACTGCATGCACCCAATTTTTCATTCGACTTCTCCTTCAGCTTCTTTGACAAAACAGACTTATACATAACAGACGCCCGAGGTTTTTGACTTAATTTTTTTTGCACACTGCATTCTATGTCATCCAATACCACGGGACAGTCCATGCTCCCTCCACGGACCCCATCGGCCTACAATGACATGGATGAAATAGTCAACATACTACACAGTGCAGTGCAAGGCATACCATGCAATGAAAACACACATATGGACAAGCCAACAGACAGTCACCTTCGATGACAAACATGTTGCGTCATCTAAAGTCAGACTTGTTTTTTCTGTGGCATTCTTCTTTTCTTGCTTCCTTGACGAATCACATGCAGGCTCATTGGCTGGCACGTTTGTTTGAGGATGTGAAGTCCGCCTTGTTTTTTCCACAGCATTCTTCTTTTTTTGCTTCCCTGACAAAATAGGTGCAGCCTCTTTTGTTTGATGACCTGAAGCCCGCCTTGATTTTTTTGCAGCATTCCTCTTTTTTTGCTTCCCCAATGAAACAGATGCAACCTCATTCACTGGCATGTTTGTTTCGCGATTAGCCTTCGATGACAGAACCTCCTCGCCATGGCATGCACTGTCACTTAAAATCTGGGCACCAGGATAGGATACCTCAATAAGTCATTCTTCACATGTTTAAAGGAATTTAGTAAACTGTAAAAAAATACGATCACTAAAAAATTACCTCTGTTGCAATATTCTTTCTTTGCAGTAACTCTAAAACCTTCTTCCTTCTCGCCTCCCTAACCGGACTGCTGTCGTACACTCGCATTGCTTCCTTAATCTCTTCCTTCCCTTCGGTAGGAAGCTCATCATGTGTTTTCTTGCCATATTTCGTACAGACCCGGTCAGTGACACATTTTTTTTGCATATTGCATCGTACGCCCATTTGGTATTCAATATTAGACTCCCTCTTTTTCTACTCTAACGACGATTTCTCCCTATGATCGACACTGTGCTTTCCACTTCCACACTGTTGATGACTGCATCTTGCAGTCCCCAAAAATGGTAGTTGATGTTCTCTGGCTCTATGCATATTAAGCCTCCCCAGATCCCAAAACCGATGACCTCCATTTTCAGAACAATAACGGAAGAGACAAAAGTAGTGCAACCTGCCATTAATATGTTCTCTTTTGTGATCAACTTGTTGCTGCACAGAGCCAACAGAGACAAAGAGTCACATTCAATTTTGCACTAATCAAGCATTATAAAGATAATCCAACATATAATGACTAATAGTGGACCTCCTTGTTACTCGCCCCTCCTTGTTCCCGTTCATGACCGCTGATAGAATCACGTTGCCGTTCAGCCTCCTACTCTATGCTCACCTCATGCTTGCTACAAACGTCCCCTTTTTCACTCTCACTACCTTGAGCATCAGTATAATCGGCCTCATCTATAATTCCACTGGCCTTATCTTCCTCACCAGCATAGCCACTATCATATTGCTTTTCAATAAAATAGCACACATCATTGATCCATTTTATGCCCGTGTATATATCTACATTTCCACTTATAAATCCCAACTTCCACCAACCATGCCATCCAATGATGGAAAAAATATATAATGCAATGAGAAATAATTACCAGTGTGGTTGTACAATCTCTAAGAAGCCGACTTGACAATGGGTTCAAAATTGGAGACCCGACTGGTGACTCATTCAGATTTGAATCCTCAACTAGTCCCTGACCTGAAGGCCCATCCCCTGACTCTTTCGGATTTGGATCCCCAACTAGTCCCGCATCTGAAAGCCCAACTCCTGAGTCTTTTAGATTTGAATCCTCAACTACTCGTGGATGTGAAAGTCCAACTCCTGAAGCTTTCATATTTGAATCCCCAACTTGTCATGCATTTGAAAGTCCAACTCCTGAGTCTTTCAGATTTGAATCCTCAACTACTCATGGATGTGAAAGTCCAACTCCTGAATCTTTCAGAATTGAATCCCCAACTTGTCGTGCATCTGAAAGCCCAACTCCTAACCCTTTCAGATTTGAATCCTCAACTAGTCCTGGATACGAAAGCCCGACTCCTGAAACTTTAAGATTTGAATCTCCAACTGGTCACGCATCTGAAAGCCCAACTCCTAACTCTTTTAGATTCAAATCCTCAACTACTCCCAGATGTGAAAGCCCAACTCCTAAATCTTTCAGATATGAATACCGAACTCTTCCCGCATATGAGAGCCCACCTCTCTCCTGGGTATACAAATTAGCTCTCCAGTCACAAGCATTAAACACTTACAACACCAAGAAATACTACATGTTACATAATCCATTAAAACTACTTAGCTTACAGGCAGGGCGATGTCACATGTCACTGGGAAGCGAACGCAGCCAACTCCCAGGAGATCATCTACCTTTAGCTCCAACAACCCATAATCAAGATCAGCATTTTCCCTCAACCTTTTTCACAATGCAATTGACATGATTGAACTGAAACATAAAAAAAAATGCAATTCATATTCATCACACTATCAATAACACCACACATTCACTACAAATGACACAACCAACACACGACCGGTTATGCCCACATTCCAATACAAAGTCAGCATGTCGCTGTGTTATGTACAACCTAGCTAACAGTTTAGCCATAAACTATCGATGACATTCCGCTCTAGAACATATTTGGTTGCAATTGCAATGAAATAATGACTATGATCCATCGCCAACGCTGTTAAAAAGGCTTCCTGTGTTCTCCCCATCCAAAATACAACACAAAAACTAGACTTTCTTAAGGATTGATAAAGAAGGATGTAAAACGCGCTTAACGGATCGGCTGTGTCTATTTCGGCTCCAAAACGGACCTTTCCTACAACGTGTTACCGATAGGTTAGTCAATCGCAGCCGCTAATTGCAAAATCGATGCTGTAAAATGAGTGTACAACAATTAAGATGGTCAATCTATGTCAGAGAATAAACAGTGATTCATTACCATTAACAAAGTCTTTGATGATAATTAATGGGTACAGAGACCTCCAATTCATTTTTCGAAAGACACAAGTCTTTTGGAACGAGTGTCTATTCTAAAGCTTCCATCTCTTTGTTGACATGGGAATAGTACTATTTATTAAAAACGTACTCTTAAGTTACGAAAAGAAAAAAGAAAAAAACACTCTGAAGGATAGACACGTGAGGAGTTCATCATGCCAACTCGAGACACCTCAAACAGAAGCCCAAATCACATTTCAGATTAGAGTTGGATCATCAAACACATGTACTTCTCAAACATCATGAACATCAATAATGTAGAAATAGAAATACACTACGATGAACATTAACACTCTCATGCAAATCAACAGAATATATACAAATTTATAACACATAGTTCGCAAGAATCAGGATTTGTGGTTCATATATTCAACACTGGTTTCATGACTCGAAGATCCATAAATAACAATCATACTACGTTCAAGTTCGAAAATTATATCTTATTGTCTAATATGGTGCATCTATAGCATATAATAAAACGCATCAGTCAGTTGCATTTTTCATTTTCATTATTATCAAATTCAGTAAAAGTAAGGACATTAATATTACATGATCAAGAACTGAAATTTATACATACATTTTTAGCGCATAAAAAAAATTATAGACAACAAACTATATATATATATAACAAGTGCCTTTCAAAAAGTTGCACAAGCCCAAAGATTATTAATAAGGGGACATTACAGTGCAAGTAGTATTAAACAAGGGAGATAGAGCAACAACCTGGGAACGTCTGGACGTTTGCTTGGGGACTACTCAATAGTCCTTGAAAATCAACAACCTGCATGGATAACTAATGTTACTAGTAGTCTACATTGGGAAGTACATGCATTTCAAAAGACATAAAAGGAACCTACATGTTCATATATGAAATTGTAGTTTAACATCCAATATAAACTACCACTAACTAATTTATATCACCTAAATTATATATGTCAACTTGCCATAGTACCAGAGCTCTACAAGAGTTGTCTATATCAACCACCTATTTTCGTACTATTGTTGTGCGCTCAAGGACAGACACCTCTATTCCAATCGAAATCAACTCTATGGTCTGACTAACATGTAGCTTAGACTCAAAATCAACGCTATGGTCTAACTAACATGTAGCTTAGACTCGAAATCAATGTTACGATACCTCCTCCCTGCACATGAAAAATAACCTGCGTGTTAACATGCGATAACAATATGACTAACACTATATTTTACATTCAATGGATGCAATTGGATAACATGTCACTAACACGCAGCACCATTTGTCTATTCTCAAGCCTTGTTATTGACTAACTCCATCTCCTATGTTAAATTGCATCGCGTGTTAGCCTTTGGCTTTACCGCTGTTAGCTGCATCAAATCACAACTCATACATGAACATTGGTTTGAGAGGTTGTGTCTCTTCTAGTTCTAAAATAGAAAAATCATACAGACTAACAGCATTGTGTTAGACAAAAGCAACCATCAAATGAAAAACCTATGATTAAAAACCTATGATGAAAAACTGCGAGAGTAACTTGAGTTTCGTGCTAGTGTTTTCTCTGACAAAAGTACCAAGTTTTTGCAGCCCGTGGCCTCTTCTTCCTGCCAGGATGCCCTCCAAATGCGATTCCTTCATTCACAAGCTTTTAATGTGCATGCTATGCACAATAAACCAACAGTAACCACGAAGCACGCCGCAACCATCCTCCGACATTTCCACATAATTTTGCGTGGGCGCCTAGGACTGAAACCGAGAACTTGAAAACAACTCCACATCACATACCATGGGGCGGAGCACCACGAGAAGTTGGCATGGTATGCATGTCTTGGAAATATATGTCAATGCAAGTTGTTGGTATGATACGTCCACTGTCAAGCCACAATACAGATAGCCTCCCACATATATATGCATATATGTTTATTTTGCACTTTTCAAGTGTGATTAGGTGCTTCCAACTTGTGTCAAACATGTCTATTCTGGCTTTAAAATGAGATTGTAACAATGACATGAATCGACATACATGTTCTGGCTCCAAAAAGGACATATCGTGCCAATGACATGAATCAACATACATGTCCGAGAATAAATATATATATATATATATATATATATATATATATGCAAATACAAGTGGCAGGCACCTAATAGCCACATGAAAGACAAAGTGAGGTAAAATGTTTTGTTTCAAATTGAGCTTCTTTTACTTGGTCTTGACCTCGTTTACATGTTATGGTTTGCCTTTTGATGCAAACAGACTCCTCAAAATTAGGTTGTTGACTGGTTGATGCAACCATTCCTTGACTGTGTGTGACCTGCTCTTGTTTAGGAGTTGATCTGTTGTTTGTTTGATGATAGAAAACATGGTGCCTTTTTTATTTGCCTAACGTAGAAAAAGTAAGACTAATGCGCAAACAAAAACATTATTGTTCAAGGGCTCCTTGTTGAAGCAGCCTCCGTCTATTCTGGCTCATTGTTGAAGGGGGATTTATGGGACTATAGGTTTTCTTTTTTTTATCTAATGAGCACCTTAGAATAATGGAAATAGAGCATAATATTTCCATAGTTTCTTTTATCTATGTTTTATTCTGTTGTTTTCCTTTGTATTGTAGAGGACATGTTTGTGTGTGTCTGTGTCTCTCAGCGAGTGTGTGTGTGTATTGCTTCATATTGAACTATATATATATATATACGAACACACACCAAACCGCAAACAAACAATGCAAACCCTGACGGTTTTCAACAAAATCCCAAAAATCAGCCGTCAACAATCAAACAGGAAACCTTGCTATCCTGACACGACCATGCTGCAAAATGATGCCTAATTTACACAGACAGAACACAAAATGACATAGGAAATAAAAAATAAATTATTGAATGTCTTAGGGTTTCAAATTACCGCATCCACCTAAGCCTCCACCCAAATCATTGTCCTCTTCACACCTCCTGAGGGCACACTCACAACCACCTCTGTGATACAAAAATGATATAAAAATTTACAATTTCAAACACTAGGTTGACAAAAGGAATCATAAAAATATCTTTATCTATTAGGTTTTGAATTTACCGATGCCGCCATAACCCTACACAACAATCTTCAATCGTACCACCCTCTGTACGCTTCAATACCTCCTCCCTGCACATGACAAAAAACCCCCGTGTTAACAGGCGATAACAATATGACTAACAATATACCTAGAAAACTTGGGTTATGCATGCGGTTGTCTTTTCTCCTCCCCTTCGGAGCCACGCATATTTTAAGAATGCATACCTATAACTACAATTGAAGCGCAACTCCTTCGCTCAGTGATTCAACCGGGCACATGAATTTACAGCCTGAATTTCCACGGTCGAATATTTTGTTTCGCCTCCACCACTGCGTTCTGCATACAGCTACCAGATGAAATATATTTTCAATTTTCACGAAATCGAGTTTTCATTCAAAATTTTTTAAAAAATGAATTGAAAACTGTGCCCATAACACGTGACCGCTGCCCGATGTTAGTCATGTTAGTCGACTCATTGACGCAATAAAGCGGGTTAGCCAAAAAAAATTGCCACGTGGCAAAATCAAAATTGGCAGTCACCGAAAATGTAAAATGCTTTGCCGGTGGTCTGTTAACCGCCTCACCCGATGTAACCGTCACATCGCGGTGACAACGGCTGGGAAAGTGTTAACCGCAAGCAAGCTTTTCCGTCAAATGCAAAACGACAACATCATCCACGTCATCGCAGCTGCGAGGAATTCCATGTCATCTATGGGTCCCAGGAACGTCGCTCTCATGGACCTGCCATACTTGAATGGTATGCCTTCGGCATCATATGGAGGCATGCCATTTTGGAGCCAGAATAGCTACAACCCAAGGTGAGGGGGGCATAGAGGCTAATGCATATGCATAGGACAAGAGATTTTGAAAATTGAAAATTAAAAAAACTTTGAAAAAATTACATGTTCGGTGTGGGGGTAAGTTTCACCCCACAACCCATGAATGTGCGTGCAACACAAGAGAAGGAAGTGCAGGTGCTACCCCCACATACCATGTAGGTATAAGGGCCTACGCTTGTGCAAATACCCTCCTACCTTTCCTTTGACTTAATTTTTTCATTTTATTTTTTCTTTTTTAAATTTTTTATAATATAAAGTTTTTTTAAAATAACTTTTTATATTATAATAATATAAAATTACATTTCATTTTTTTGAAGTAATAATTAATTTTTTGAAATGCAAAAAATATTAAAATATATTTTTTAATCAGTACCTACTAGTGCAAGTGGGTCATAGGTTTGCCTATTAATTTTTTTTCTTCAAATTTGACATTTTTTAAATCGATGAATCACTAGTTGATTTTTGCATTTTTGGGCCTTTTGGATGTAATGGCGTTGTCCATTTGACCTCAAAATGCCTCGAGAGATCAACTACTCTCCGGAGCTGACTCTGAAATCTTTGCTACAAACTTTCACAAATTTTCCATTCGGTGTCCGATTTGGATGAATTAAAGAGTGATTATAACTTTCTCAGCTACTATGAACTCAATGGTGAGCTCAGATTTACTCCATAAAGCTCTCAAAATACCTACATTGAAAGGAAAGAGACAAGAACCCCCCTAGAAACTATAATTTTTATCAAGATTTTTCAATTCTCATGCCATCATTGGATGCACGAGATCATAATTTTATTTCAAGAATTAAAACTCTAGATTCTTTAAAGATCTACTAACCCAGAACTCATAGCTAGCTCTAATACCATGTTGGATTTAGCTGTGAAGCCACCCAAGATCAAAATGACTAAAGGAAAGCATGGCTAGAATCTAGAGATGAACAAAACTCAACACTCCCTTAGCACTGAACTAGACTCATAACAAACTAAGCTAGTGATCTCCTTAGCATAGTAATAGGTGAGAGTTGTTTATATAATAACTATGGGCATAAAATTCCAAGAGAAATAATAACTCCCAACAACCCAAAATAGGAGGGAGTTTTACTTGCTTGGTAAATGCCAGATACGTGGTTATGCCAACTCAAGTAAAGATAAACAAATGGTTATGGGGAGGTGGCTAGTAAATCCAATGTGGGTATGAATGACACATGTGGGTATGAATGACACATGTGAATGTAGGATTATGCCATGTGTCCTCATACTAACCATTATAATATAACGTAGACAAGCTTAATAATGTGTGTACGAAAAATAATTGCTCCATAACATAAGAGAAAATAAAAACGTACATTAACACTCCCTTTAATAAGGCATGCATTGTATGCCTTCAAAACCTTGATTGAAATTTATATACTTTTCAATGATTTGGGCACCATTATTCACTGTATGAATGCATTTAAATTGTCTTATTTGTAGATAGTATCGCAAAACTTGAACAAGAGAGTACACAAATGAAATGTACGAATAGAATAAAGTTAAACAATTACTTGATTTTGAAGAAAAGATAAAGATTTAGTTTAAAATTGCACATGACATGATATATTTTGTATGGGTACACAATAGATACATCTGCTTTGGGAGCATGGCATTAAATTGTTGTGTAGATAGCTTAAAAAAAATAGTTTATAGAAAACCAATTTATTAGTTGAGTACAAAGTTAGGTTACTTTTGATCACCTAAATGAAGATTATTCTTAAATACATAAATGGTAATATGATAACAATGCCAAAGGGAAACATGGTACTACATAACTATTTTCCTCACCTACATGTTTGAAAAAAAATTGAGTTTGCATCGAACTCATCTAGAAGTGGCTAGGTTTGTCAAAGGAAGGTTTGAATCAAATAAATTTGACTCCCCAAGTCTAAAATTGGTGCTGGATATGAACCCCATATATTTGACACTTCTTTAGTTTCATCATCACAACATTGTCGAAAAAATCCATAAAACAAAGGAAAAAAAATAGTTAGATTCATTATATTTATTTCACAATTGTTATCTATTGACATAAGAGTAGGAAGTTGAACATGATCTTATAATATTTAATAATACATAATATAATAGTATGAAATATCTTGTGCTAGATATTATATCTTTCGTTTCCATCCACAACCCTTACTCATCCATTGTAACTTTATTTGATATGGATTCATTGATAACCATTAAATGTTGACACCCACTTCATTATTGATGTGTATGGGATCTCTATTGAATTTGAGGATGAGATTATCTTTAAGAGATAATCCAAAATGTCCTTCAACAATGAACCATTCTTGAGATGTTGCAAGAAACTATCAATATCTAGCAATGAAACCTTCTTATATACACTTCTAATTGATGCATTCCTTTAAAAGTACATTATATTCAAGGAGATATTTTATCCATCTAACTATGATGTTAACACCATGAAGACAATAATACACTTTATCTACTTGAATATCTTAATTGAATTAAATATCCATGATTTATTTTTCTATATGTTCTTTGAGCAACCCTTCAAGAGTAGTTTAGAAGAAACTTGATTCATTATCTTCTTTTATATTTTTTCATAGTGATAAGGATTGGAACAAAATATTTCTCCTCACATGTTTATTTGATCACATCTTCCTCATAGAAAAAATGGTATGCAAGGGTAAGATTACACTTTTGTATCTTTGACAACCCTAATTGCACCTCAAAAAAATAATGCAAAGTAGGTAAAATCTTTGATTCTCATTGACACTATTTTCTAGTTGTAGTTCCATATATAATTTTTTTCTTTCTTTTAATATTTTTTATACTTATTTTCAACTCATTGATCCTATGAAAACATGGAAGGATTAGTGTATGAAAATACAAGTGATTCCTTAGTTTATTAATATTCCGTTCATATTCAATAAATTCCATTAGAGAGCCACCATCAGATTCATCTAATATATGTTGAGGATCACTTAAAGATGCTTAATTTGTATTTAAAACTACCAAAATCTATAAGAACTTTTGCATTCTAGCATGCTTACTCCCTTCTACATTCCATTTTAGTATATGCAAGATGAAGAAGATGCCTCAAGGTTGATATCCTTGTTGAAAGATTAGGAAAGAGATGGCTATTATTGTTATAATTGAAAGTATTTTTCCTCAAAGATAATGGATATTTCTAAAGAATTAGAACATTCAAGAGAAGTTGTTTTTCATATTTTCCTTATCATTTACTACTCTTTGGAATGAAGAGCTAGTTGATCTTGGTATCAATCACTTAATAGTGTCTTTTTATATTTTTCTTAAAGTGATCATATCATCCTCTAACTCGATTGCATGTTTCTAAGAATCATTGATTAAAGAACATGACTTGTTTAAGAGATAAAGCGATATTTCAAGGAAAAACATTTATAAAGAAACTTAGAAGACTATTAGAAGATGGATTTAGAGTTTCAATGGTGCAAGCGAAAAAAAGATTTGATAGTAGTGATTTGAATTTGGTTGATAATTCATGTAATAATACCTAGTGTAAGAAACCTATGGTATTGTGAGAATATGAAAAACTCAAAAATGAGATATATGTCTCCAAGAGTTGTTTATTTTCATTTCAAAATGAGATTTATACATTTGCATAGGATATCAACAGTCACCAAATCCTTTGGAATTTGAAACGAATAGCTAGATGTGGAAAATTAACAAACAAAATAAAAAATTCAATAAAAAAGTTTATTTGGTACCCCAATTTGGTGAGGTCATAACTTCTATCTTGTTGGGAAAATAAGGATTTCTTTACAATGTTGGAAAGATCTTTAAGAGCTCTAATTTTAGCTCCCTGAAAAACATGTCTTTGGCTATCCATTTTAAGAGTCTGGTCATAATTCTGAGGCCAAATTCCACTTTGAAGGCCTTTAATAATGTAATTTACTAAAATATAAAAATTTACTAAAAAACTAGATTCTCAACATTTTTTAGTTTTTAGTTGTGTGAATTCCATCAAAAGTGCTTCTAGACTGCTATTGGATCAAAACTGTTGAATCTTAGAACAAAATCCTTTATGGTCTTCCTATCATCGTTTTGAGAACATGAGAGTTGAGCAAATAAAATATGTCCGAGTTCAACAAGTTTGAAGTGCCTAATAAATCTCTCTCATTGACTCCCAACAAGTGATAGAACTGACAATAAGAGGGTGATATCAATCAACTACCACACCTTGTAATGTCTCCATGAACAAATGAATTGTAATATCTTCATGTACTACACAAAATTCCACACATGATGGTCAAGTTTGTAATGTACTCATCAAGATGCTAATTGCCATCACCATAGAACCTTAACAAAGTTCATGTTGGTCCATGAAGACGCTCATGATGTTCTACAAATTCTAATAGAGAAATTTGATTTCTCATTACAATAATGGAGATGGACATTTGTAGTTATTGTTATTGTTTTCATTATCAACCATTACTTGCAGTGTTTTTTCCTCTAAACTAAAAACATTTTCCATTAACTCTCAATGAAAAGAGAAGAAAATATGTCTGTTGGAGGTGATTAGATGAGAAATAGAGGTTTTAGATAAAAAACATCTATTTTCTTTGTGTAGACACCTAAATCCATTCATACTTGGCTACACTTGACTTTACCCCATCCTAACCTGTTAAATACATATGTATTGTTTATTTAATTAATCATTCATCTTTACCCATCAACCTTGATTAAATAAATAAATAAATAAATAAATTTATTTAATAAACTTTAACCTTCACCTTCGCCCTCATCTTTAATTAAATAGATTTAATTTATTTACTTAAGTCTAATTTTATCCCCAAAATCATCCAACTAAGTAAATTAATTAATACCTAATTACTTTATTAGTTTAGGCTAATTAATATTTTATTACCATTTTTCCTATTTTTTTATTCCACTACTCTTGATTCTAGTCATTAAAATTTCTACATGGATTAAGCTCTAAAATTTTCATCATGTGAAAAGTGTCTCTACCCATCTCATGCTCACACATGTGTGAGCATGCAAATATCGCCTTATAACTATCGTACCTCTTACACATGTCATAACGTATCTACCCTACTTCCCTCACTTGTGTCTTTCATGATTTTCCCATGTACACATGCATGAGCACACCTATATCTTACACATCCATTCCTCTTTCTACACTTGTCAAAAAGCTTTAAATTCATTAATCCTTTTCATATCTCTCATTGAATTCTAGCCATCCATTTATCATTCCATCTCAGTGGTAATTGATTTGTCTCATGAAAATTTTATAAATTTAGGGCTTTTCTCTAATTTTGGTCATCTACTATTTTCATATCCTTATGTTGTCATTTTATTCTATAAATTTTCATCTCAACATCATGTTTCTACTATAAGAAACCACATTCTTCTCCAACTACAATATCAAAAGGAACAAATTAAGTGAAGGAAGTTGCATTCACTTCCTCTTAATCTATGAGATTGAAAAGGTAAATGGCAAGGTAAAATTATGTAATTCATTCATATTATCAATATACCTAGTGTGTTATCGGTTGAGGATAATGCATTGCTTAACATTAAATTTTCCAAACAAGAAGTAGAAAATTCTCTCAATCATCTCCATCTAGACAAGTTTCTAGGGCCAGATGGATTCTCTGCCTGTTTTTTTTCAAAAATGTTGGTATATTATAGGGAATGAGCTAGCCAAAGCATTAGAGGCAGCTCAAAATTTAGGAAGATTTTTGAAAGAGATTAACAATATATTTATTACTCTAATCCAGGCCAAGAGAGATAAGTCGATCAAAATGGGGGACTTTAGGTTGATTTCCCTTTGTAATACTATATATAAGATCTTTTCAAAAGTCTTAGCCAACAGACTGAAGAAATTCCTCCCACCGAACATTTCTGAAGAACAAACAATATTTATCCCAAGGAGATCAATCTTGGATGGAGTGATCATCTCTCAAGAAGCAATACACTCAATTCAAATCAACAAACATCCTAGTATGCTCATAAAACTAGATATCAGTAAGGCATATGATAAAGTTGATTGAAGGTTCTTATGCAAACGTTTAGAGGCATTTGGATTCTCCAAAATATGGATCAATTTAATTTTTTTATTGTATCTCAACTCCACATTTTATTTTTCTCATTAATGGATCTCCTCATGGTTTTTTTATTCTTCCATATGTCCCCAATTTCTCCCTTTCTTTTTATTATCATGGCGGAATCCTTGGGTAGAACCTTGTATAACTATCAAAAAAATGGTCTAATTAGAGGAATTAAGATCACTAATACAGTGGATCTAGTCACTCATCAATAGTTTGCAGATGAAACTATGCTATTTGGTCAAGCTGACAAAAAAGAAGCAATAAAATTCAAGAAGATTCCTAATATATATGCTTCAGCCTCAAGTCAAAAGACAAATCAATAAAATTCAAAGGTCTTATTTTTTAATGTTAAAACAAGGATAGAGATTCAAATTCTTTCTCAGTTGACTTTTAAGGTAGGGAAACTACCTTTCCTTTATCTGGGTTTGCCTCTAGATAAAGGTATTAGAACAACCAAAGTTTGTAATTTGATGGGTGAAAGGATGGACAAAAAATGGAGTCTTGGAAAACAAAATGGCTCTCTTGGGCTGGCAAAATTATTATGTTGAAGGCAATCCTATTTGGTATCCCAATTTATCTTATGTCTTGTCTATACTTATCCGTTGGTGCTAATTCAAATTTAGTGAAGAAAATGAGATCCTTCTTTTGGAAAGGTATGACAGAGAAAAGAAAAACGGCTTTGATAGCTTGGGATAAGATATGTAAACCCAAACATTTGGGGGGTGGGGTGGGAGTGAGGAATCAATTATGGAAAAACAAAGCTCTAGGAGCTAAATTAGTATGGAAAATATATAAGGATTCTAATTGGAAATGGGTAAGAATCCTAAAGGGTAAATATTTGGAGGATATGAGCTTGGAAGGCATTTTTAGAGTATGTAATTCTCCAAAAGGGTCTTGAGTATGGAACTTCATTTTGAATTGTAGAAATCTCATCACAAATAGAATATAATGGAATGTAAAGGATGGAAGCAAAGCTCTCTTTTGGTCAGATTCATGGGGAGTGTATTAGGCTTTAGAAAAAGAGATGAGACAAAGTAAATTTTAAAAGCAATCTCAAAGGCAAGGTGGGGCCTTTTTGTGAGTGATTATATTGAGATGGAAAATGAAAACCTTTCATTGGGTTGGAAATAGAAAAGTTTTGAAGTACTTCCAGAAAATAGAGCAGAAATAAAAACTCTTACAAAAATTATTCAGAAGAGATCTTTGGCTTTAAAAGAAGGGGCTGATTTGATTATTTGGATTGGAGTAAATTTAGGTATTTATAATTCAAGGGATGGATATAAATCAATATTTGACAATCATAATTTTGAAAGAACTGAAATTCCCATCTCTCTAAGTTGGGACAAGAAATGTCTTCCAAAAGTGGGTTATTTTGCTTGGGCAACTTTACAGGGCATAATTTTAACATCAGAATGGTTTAAGAAGATTGGCTACTCTGGCCCTTCAAAGAGTGTTTATGTGAAATTGAAGAAGAATCAACAAATCATATTCTAATAACTTGTCCTTTTGCCTCCAAATGTTGGCAGTGGTTATGTGCTAAATTAGGCTGGATGTCTACCCCGTCAAATGACATTTTGAGCCTATTCAAAAGCTGGCCCATTTTTCACAGATCAAATTTATTTTATTCATTATGGATATCCTCTCCATCTATTTTCATCTAGGAGATTTGGAAGGAAAGAAACAAAATAATTTTCCAAGGGAAAAAAAGTCTTGGGAAACTTTTATAAATAAGCTAGAAGCGACCATTGTAAAAATAGTGAATATTGGTCTTTTATTCCATTTGTTAGATAAATCCCATTTTTCCCACTGAGATAGTATAACGAAAAGAATCTGGTTTGGATTAAATACCCCTCCTTTTGTTGGGAAAGGAGGAGATGAAGTAGCTAAACAAATAGCTTCATCGACATGGGCACCTCCAAAGGAAGGATATTTTAAATTGAACTTCGATGGAGCCTCTAGAGGAAATCTAGGTGCTTTAGGAACATGATGCATAATTCATTCATCAGATAGTTTGATAGAAGCTAAACTAGCCAAAACTTTAGCATAGGACACTAATAATGTAGCATAAATTCAAGCAGTTATTGAAGGGTTGGCATTATGTAGGGAACTTGGTCTCAAAAAAGTGGAAGTTGAAGGTGATTCAACTATTATAGTTAATTTTCTAAGGATAGGTAAATCTATCAATTGGAGACTTAATTTCTTTTTAAGTAGAGCTACTAAATTACTTAAGAATTTAGAATCCTTGACTATTAATCATATCTTTAGAGAAGAAAACGAAGAGGCATATCAATTAGCTAATAAGGGAGCAAATTGAATTAATGAGAAATTTATCAGAGCTTCTTATCCTTTGGAGGTTGAAGCCTCTGATCCCATTTCAGGATATTTCATGTTAACTAATTGGATCAACTATTATACAAAAAGATACATCTTAAACTAGAAATGATAATGGCAGTGGTCTTGGCAAATTTCAAAAGTTCAAAATAAACAGGATTTAATTTAATTTTTTTTGCAAGCTATTAATAATCAAAATCATCGCTTTTTCTATTACCGGTGTAAATGCCTTCAACGGTGGGATTAGATGGTTTTGGGGGATTTATGTTATTGATATTAATTCATTTTTGGAAGGAATTAATGCTAGTGGTTTGATTTTCAAAAAGGTCTTAATGATAGGAAAATATTAATTGTATTAGCTGAGGTGGTGGAGTGCTAGGTTAGAAGATCCCGATGCAATCATTAGTTGAAAATAAAATCTTAAACCATCAGACAATGGATCTTCTTGATTTGATGGGTCTTGTCAAACACTTTGGTATATAAAACTAGAGGTCATTGGCCTAAAAGAATGTTGAATTTAGATAGTTGACATATTTGGCGACATGTTGGGTTGGCCAAAGAGAATGGTTATTAAGATAGTATGGATATGTTTTCCTAACTTGACAAAGAAGGAGCATTAATTAGAAAATATGGAGAACAACAGTGAAAGGACATGACAAGGCAAGTTGCCTCTACTAGAGGCTCTCCTTTGGTTTACAAATGGAATTGAATGCTTCTTAGCTTCTTCAACAAGAATTTTGTCGAACATATTTCAAATCCTTCATATCAAATTTTCTCTCTATAGCTAAATGTTTCTTCTTTGAGTTTTTGTTGCAGGTGATTTTCTTTGTGATTGCAAGTGCCCAAGAGGATTAAAATCAATGGATACCCCCCATTAGCTTCTCTCATCTATAAGACATGTCATTTTTAGGGGAAATTAAGGAAAAAAGGATGAAGGAGGTTCTTAATGAATCACATTTTGTCATTACTAGAGCAGTAAAGAAAATTCTAGGAGATCTATTTTTAAGAATAAATCACAAGTACATGGTAAATATGAAAATCCCAATGGTGTTTGTAGCTACTCTCCTCCACTATGGTTTGCCAAAAGACAAAATAGAGAAACTCAAGAGAAAAGTATCCAAGGCGGATTTGCTTGGTAGTTTGAGAAATGTCCTAGATAATATCAAAGAGAAATTGACCATCCCTTTTCCAATAGATTTTAATGTAACTATAAAAAATGGGAAACCTCCCCTTAGGTTTCCCATATATATATATTGAAGATGAAAAGAGTTTTAAAGGAAAGAATTTCATCATAATAGAGAATGCTAATTTCCTCTAGGCAATATTCAAACTGACAAAAACCCTTGAGGATAATTGGATAAGGAAGTATTTAGAGTTTCATGGGTTGAAAAAATCAGATCCAACTGAGAGAGTGGATGTCTGGGAAGCAGAATTGAGAGACATCTTGGCTCGCGAGGGCCCTGAGCCAATGTAAGAGATTGATTTCTTTCCAAAACCTCCAGAATGGGTAAGAAGATCGCGATGATTATCCACTGGGTGGACACCTCAATTGTTCCTGGTCCTTCCTCGCCTATCTCAGGTCCCTCTTCTCTAACGTAATGAATTTCCAGCTTTGTTGAGGTTCATCATGGCCGGTTTAGGCTATCTTAATTTGCTTTTTTAGTCTTTCTTTTAGATTTTCCTCTGGTTATCCGCTAGACTCTTTGTTTTGAAGATGGTTTTTTGTTTTATGTCCCTGTAGATTTATGGGCAATTCATGTATATTTTCTTTTCGGTATGTTTTATTAGACTACTCTTAAAACTTTTTTTTTGGTTGGTAATAAGCTTTTGATTTTATTAATATATAAATACAAAAAAGTACATAGTTCTGATAATTTTCATCCCAAACATTAGCCAAAAAATCCCCTCCAGATCAAGCACCAAAACAATCCCCTGTACCACCCAGTAACTACTGCAAACTATACTCGTACATCTCGAAATAGTTTCATGAGCATTTTATCAACCCGATAGAGATAAAAAAAATATTACATACAAAGTTTTGATTCACTGCAATTGAAAAAACTGTAAACACATGCTAATGCAAACAAAATTATTAACTAGCATTTTCATGTTCTTCATTGAACCTGGATAGCACCTGCATCGCCTCCTCCATCCATGCCCTCAGTCACAAATCTCGTCCTATTTCCACCCTCACAATTTCATGCGCTGCATGAAGGGCTTCTTCTACCTGCATTAGCTCTGCAAAAGTTTTAAAAGCCTCCCAACCTATCCAAGTTGAAGCTCTGCATCTTGATTTCGTGTCATCCTTAGGCCAACGAACAAAAGGACTGGGGTTCACATGTTCAACGATTCCCTCTGAAATGTCAATGCCTACACCCAGGACCGCCCATTCAAAATTGTGTCCAACTCGCCCAAGTATTCCTCTGCAATTAATTCATTTAGCACATTTTCACCTTTGCCACAATGTCTTCAAATTCAAGGCCCCAATAAGCGATTAATGAATATATTTCCATATTAGTCCTATATCTATGACTAATATGAACAATAAACTACTCTTAAAACTTTTATTATGTATATTCTGCTCATATAAATTATATAATATTTTTGGTCTCGACCCTTTGTTGATCAAAAAATAAAATTCATTCATATTATCTTTTTTGTGTCTTGTAGTACCCCTCCCTCGATCAAACTTTTTAGATACTTATTTTGACCATGGTTGAATTTTTCAGTGGATATTTGTGGATACATTATATGGTGATGTTTTATTCAGATATTATGCTATGTTGTTTTATTCTTTGATTTGAGATTTAGTGAATGTTGTTTACGCATTATTTCCTTATTGATAATTAGATGTTAATTTTATTGGGTTACTGACCATGGACTAACACATTTACTTTATGCATGAGTTGCGTTATGTATATGTCATCATGTATGTGTGTAAAGTGTATGGGGTGCGAGGAGATGATTTTCCTTCACTCACTTCGGTGATACATGGAACGTCACGATTCTCCTTCGCCGGTGTGTCTACTGTGTTTAAATATATATATGTATGCGTTGTTCGATGATGCAAGAATTACAGGTACAATGTAGTACCCCTGCCCTAATCATTTTCTAATCTCGGTTTGACCTTGGTTAGTTTAACATATTATAGTGTTATAGTCTGGTGTTTTGATTTTAGTGCAAACCTATTAATTTGGTTTTCGCACCAGTTCGTATGCAAGTTTATTAGTTCTCCTATTTTGTGTTATTAATCTCGAGATAACACTTTCATTAAGTAAATATATGTATGCATGTATGACTCTTGAATGTAGGAGATTTCAGGTACAGTATTGCATGGGTGCGAGGTTCGTCTCCACTTGGATTCGCACGTTTGAGTGTACCTCTTTGATCCTTAGAGTTGGATTAGGTGGTTGTGAGATCTTTGTTTGACCATAGTCGTGCTCAAGTGAGCATCGTCAGTCATTGTCGGTATTCCCTTTGGTTGGGTATGCAGGTCGTCTGTCTGTTTGACTTTCTTGGGTTGCGTGTTTTGTGTGTGTGGTTAAATTAAGTAATTAGTCCTTAGTATTTAATTTGATTAAATATGTTTTTGCGCATTAAAGATTAAGGGACTAAATTAAATAGGGTTCCTTTATGCGATTAATCGTTAATTTGAATTGCTCAATTTAAATTAGGAGCAAGTTCAATTAAATGATTAATTTTAATGTCAATTTATTCGGTTTATGCTTATGAAAGGAAAGATTTAAATTTAATGGAAATAGAATTAATTTAATCTTGTTGGCATTTTGAAATAGAAAGGTTAATTTCAGTTATTTGAGAAATTCAATCTTAAATTGAAAAGCAAGTTTAATTTATTGATATAGTTAGAAAGAATGATTTTTGGGGATTTATTTTTATAAAAATATTTTAAATCCAAAATAAAAATTTTGGTCAAACTTCTCCCATTTAACCTAGGTTTTTGGAAAAATATGGGAGGTTGATTTTTTTGGAAAATATTTTTGGGATGAAAAATTTGAGGGTTTTGGAGGAGAAGAAATTTCTTGAGCCTGGAGGTTGGGCTCCTCACTAAATCTTTTCTAGGATTGCTATATGAGGTAAGATTCTGGTTTATATCTTTGGTTTCTTTGTTTATAAGAATTTGTTTGTTTTTTGGGAAGAAATCTGGTTGTGTTGTTGAAAATCTCATTTATTTGGGGAAAATGAAAGAAGTTGTAGATTAATTTCTGAAATTAAATTCTCCTTGCTCCCTTTCCAATCCCCAGATTGAATTTTTGGTTGTTCCAATAAACTTTGTTAAAATCTCCATTGAATGTTCTCTGAATGTTCTCTGATTTAAGTTTTAATTTGGAGAAATTAGTTGTTTAAGTCAAGTTGGTAGAAGGGTTTGGATAATGGATGTTAATCCTTCTTATTTTGCCAATCTGGTGTTTGTTTTTAAGAGATTTTTCCCTTCCCTGGATTTGGGTTTTCAAAAAAAATGTAAATTTAAGAAAACTAAGTTTTCTGGAAAAAAATAAATTATTTTTTTTAAAGTCTCTGTGAGACTAGTTTTTTTTGGCTGTGTGTATTTCACAGTAAATAATTTTTTTTAAAAAATAAATAAATAAAAAAATGATAACCCACGTGGCGGGGAATAAACCCCCACCATGGGGAGGTAGCAGCTCTACCAAAGGTAGTGTGAGCTACCAAGGGGGCCCACGTGGGGTCCACGTGGGTACCCCCCCACTTTTGCTTTTTGTTTTTAAAATTATAAACTGTTTTTTTTATATATATTTTTTTATTTGAAATTTTTTTTTAATAATAATTTAATATTATTTATATGATAATTTTTAATAAAGCTTTAATGTTAAATTTTATCTATTAAATTATTAATTAATGCATATATTTAATCAATGAGTAATATATATATATTAATTAATGTTTAATTTGTATTTTCTTTTTTTAGATGCTTGCAGAAAGTATCTTAATTGGAAAAGATAAAATATTATTTTTTGTAATTGGATAATTGTTGAAATAAAATATATTTATTAATTGATAATTTTTAAATGATATTTTATTCAGGAATATATTATTTGAGTAATTGAGAATAAAATGAAATATTTTATCATTGGAAATTTTGAAAATTTAAACGATATACTATTGGAAATATTGGAAATTTAATAATGTATCGTTTGGAATATTGGTGAGTTAATGATATTTTCTTTTAGTAAAATAAATGGTTTAGTTTATATTCTTCCTTTGTATTGAGACATAGGCGAATGGACTATTGAAATTGTGGTATTGTATTCACCTTGTAATGGTGATTTTTCTATCAATGTATTTTAAAAACTTAGATCATTTAGAAAACTTGATCGACTTTTATGTTTAAATCAACACGGGAAAAGATTGTCTCTACCGGTTATTGCCTATGCAAGTTTAATTTATGTATTCACTTTTTCTTAAGTAATGGCAAGTCGTGCTTTGTAAGATTGGACCCTATCGTATGGATTGATTTGGGGTACCTGATTCTGTCCTCGGTCTTGAGTTTGACTATTGTTTTGTTGTGGTGTAGTAATTGGTCATATCCTTTATGCAGGTGTCGCATGATGTTTGGTGGTTGACCATAGTTGGTCAGATCTCTAGTTAGAGTACCGTCAGTCAGTGCACCTCATATGAAGTCGTGTTTGACCAAATGGTTGTTTCCTCCATTTTGAACTCCGTTCGCTTGACCATGTGTATTCCTTGGTTTTTGAGTTCGTTTGAGTATAGTCTAGTGTCATGTGGGAAAGTGGCTTTCGATTGGGGGCCGTGCCCAAAGTGGCTGCTGGGTAACCCATCGAAAGTGTGTCTAAAAAATGATAACCTAATAGTAGATTAGAAAGAGTTAGTAATGAATCACTAAGTAAGATAATTGTGCCTCACACATGGGATGAGTTCTAACACAGACTCGACATGCTGCGAGAAGGCCTGAAATGGCAAACCATCATCCTTGTCTTCACGAGAGGATGTGTGGGTCCACATGAGGCTTGGATGGGCCGGAGGTTCAGATTACGTTACCAGGGTAACCCAGTGGATGGGGCCAGAACCTATGAAGACCTGCCATGGTAACCATACCAGGTCATGTGATGACACTTGTCCCTATGTTCACTAGTGTGTTGTTGTGTCGTCTTGATAGGAGCACGGTTATGAAGTCATCTTGTTGCTTATGCCCTTGTGAGTACCTGATTTCATGCTAGACCTTGGGTTGCGATGACTTAGTTTTGTGGATGCTCCAGTGGACCTTTGTATTTGCTTCTTTCATGTTCAGTTGGATCCTTTCTATTCAGGGTTCATTTATGTACTTATTGACGGATGTGGTCGTTTGTATATTGGTTATGTTCGCCTTGATAGTAGGATTGTAAATGATGTGAACCTTATGTATTCTTAACTTAATTAATGACCAGAGGGGTCTTGCAGTTGAGCAGACCCGTAGATGTAGCCCTTTAGGGGTGAACTTCGATATCAATTTGGTGTTATGTGATGCTTATACTCTTATGTTTCCTTTTTAGTTTTAGTATGTATGGATGACATTATGTTAGAATGTATAAAATGGATAAGATGAAATTAATCGCAAATGCTTGTATGCAGTTGTCTTTAAAATGCAACAAATTGGATCATGAAAGAATGTAGATTAGAATAATGTAATATATTCAATTATTGTTAAGGAAATTAAGTATGCATGGAAAGAACTCATTAGTTTATGATGAAATTTAAGTGTGTTATAAAATTAGATGCATGGCTTATATTTTAATGAAAGCTTGAACGTAAGGTATGAATAAATCTTAATGGATGAACATTATCATGTGATCTATATTTTTATCTTACTGAAAGAAATTATCCTTGTTTAAAGTATTATCTAGTTATTAAGATAATCAGCTTATTGGATTAATTAGCGTGAGTTAAGTTAAATGTGGAATTAAGTAATCACGTTGGGAAACCCTTTAGGTGTTAGTTGATGTCTTCTGCTGTGTAATTTGAACTTTGATATCTTGTTGTATCATTGTGTTGTGTTTAACTTAAAATTTTTTTTATTGCACTCTATTCTTGTGTTTTAGCTTAATCCCTTCGAGGTTTTCTGGTGGGGCATTACATACAAAGTATTGACTTCACCTGGTTCCACAGGTCTGAGCGTACCTAATTAATCCAATGGAAGTGGATGAGATAGTCTTAAGGCTCTAAATTTCATCTCTAGCCTTGCTCAATAGTGAGCATTGTCTATCATCTGTCAACCTTCCCTATGTTGGTATGCGAGTTGTGTCTCTTCTTTGTTTTGTCGAACTGCGTGTTATGCATTTGTGAATTTAAATTATCCTCTTCTTATGATTTTTAATGAGAAATTAATTATTAATACCTTATGGATATTAATAATTAATGGATATTTCGTTTATAAAATTAAATTAGAAATAAATGATTAAGAACATTTTTGTGGTTAAATAGATTAATCAATTAATTTATTTGGTTAGTTCAAATTGAATTGTTGATTTATTAATGAAATTTATATTTTGTTTTTGTTGGTGTAAATAATTATTCATCATGGATATTATTACACTTACTTAAGTTTACTTAGGATAATGCATTTCATAGTAGTTTGGGTATGAGACACTTGGGTGTTTGTGCCACATTGGGATAGTGTGTGTAGGAGAAATTCCACCTTTTATGGTGTTGATCTTGTTGTTACACTCCACTCTTGTCGTTACACTCCACATTCAGTGGGTGATCCACCTCATGTGGACTATTATATTATTTCTCCTACCTACCCACACCTATTTCCTACCTACCCTTGTTTCTTGTTGAGCCACATGTCATGTTTGTGTGCTCACATATCCCTAGCCTTGCCTATATAAGCGAGCTCATCTACATTGTATGTAATCATGTTATTGATCAATTTCTATTGATGAGAATACAGTTTATTCTTGTCCCATATTATGTCTCTATTTTGTACATTTCATTGAGCTCTTGATCTTGGCAAAATCCAACATGGTATCAGAGCCATTGGGGCTTCATTGATTCGTTTTGAAGAGGCATTATTGCGACGTCAAGAGGCAGATCTGAGGAGCAGCATCTTTTGGAGGCGTCCTAGACCAGATCCGACCTCGCCATTGTGTCCAGAAGGCCGTTTCCATGAATTTTGGTTATAAAGTCGGCCTATTTTGGTGAGAAATTTTTTTCTCCAATTTTGCTATAATCGTACGGATTTTCGGAATTTTATTATATTTTTTCGAAAAAAAATAAAAATAAAAAAATTTCATTTCTGAATATAATTTTCAAAAAACAAAAATCAAAAAAAAAAATTGAAAAATTTTCGAAAAAGGAAAAAAAAATCAAAAAAGGATTTTTTGGGGGGTCCGCAAACCCCCCCGTGACCCCGCAGTCTGCAGATTGCTGGTCCGTAGCGTACTATCCTGCCGCTGCTAGCGCCACTTGTCGTCCTTGCCGCACGGTCTTCACCACAGCGCACCGCCAATTGGGAACCCCGAACTCCAGACACTTTGTAGCCTCCGCTCGACCGCCGGTCTCTACCCAGCGGCGCCTCCTCTCGTCACGTACACCGCCAGCGGCACCCCCGGCTGCAGCCCGCAGCTCCTCCCACTGGCAGAGCTCCCGCCGACCTCTGCGTTTCTCGACACCTCCTCTGCCTAGGTTTCACTGCTCCGCCGCCATCCGCAGGTTCCCTCCGGCAAACTCTCGCGCACCTTGGCCTCCGGCGCCACCGCTCGCGAAAATCGCCGGCCGGCCTCTGTGCAACGTCACCAGACCGGCGAAACCCGCGTCCGCCATGTGGCAGGCGGCCACTGGCCCGCGGGTACAAACCTGCCATGCAGACATCCATACGACTGCCACATCAACAGCCAAATCAGCTCATCCAGTCAGCAAATCCGTACGGTACGGATGCACAGCCGGCTGAACAGTCACCTGCCACATCATCTGTCCGTACAGTATGGACGCCCAGTCAGCAGAGGGCGAAGTTTTTGCGATGGTCATACGGCCGTCAAATTTAATGCAGTGATTTGCTGACGTCAGCGCCACGTCAGCATTTTTCAAAATTTTGGCAGGCCCCTCTCATTTGCATTTTTGATTTTGCAGTTCAACTTCAAATGGCCATAACTTGCTCATTTTTGCTCCTTTTTGGGTGCAATTTTTTTTGAAATGGGCTAGAATTTCATGCTCTCCGCACTGGTGAAGAAATTTTTTGATTTTGATGCACGGATTTTTTCAAAAAATGCAGTTTTTGGTGACTGTACCTGAGTAATCCCAGTTTTTGCAACTTTAGAGGCTTCGTTTGGGGTCATACGACCTCCTTTTCAGGTGCCATTTTTTTTGAAAGTACGTATTTTTTTGTCTACTTTCACATGATGCTATCAGATTGATGCCATTGTAAGTAGAAATTGTACTTTCAAATTTTGGCCATTTTTGGCTCTCTTGGTACTTGTATATTTGCTTGAATCTCAGTTAGATTCATTGCACTATTGATTGAAGTCTCTTGTATCTCATTTGAGAAGTTGTAAAATTTGCATCATAAGTCCACTTTGCCTTGTTTTGTAAGTGGCTCATTGTAATAGCACTAAGTATAAAGTGCCAAAATCATCACTTTGGGGGGGGTACTTTGATTGAGTGAATTTGGGGGGTGTCTCTTGTGCTTTTGTGCTCTTGTGTTCCTTCCTTTTTGCTTCTATGGGTTCTTCTAAGTTTCCTCTCTTAACTCCACATAACTATGCTACTTGGAAAATTGATGCATGGAGTAAACTTATGGAAAAAGGACTCACTCATTACATTGATGGAACTATTGTTGCTCTAGCTGATCCAGTTGGTCACTTAGATTGGCTCACTAAAAATATCATGGCAATTGGTACCTTAAGAAAGTATGTATCAAAGGATCTCATTTTTCATATTGAGAAGTGTACTCTAATCAAGGATGCTTGGCAAAAGTTTCAAGACTTGTATGGTCAAGTTGATGAGATTAGGGGATATCAAATTGATAGTGATCTCACCATGTTAGATCCTAAGAACTTTGATACTATACAAGATTATGTCACTAAGGCAAATGAGTTGAGGGCACAACTCAAAGATTGTGGCATTGATAAAAAGGATACTCAATTGATAGTCAACTTGATAGGGAAGCTTCCACAAGAATATGCAGCATTTGTTTCTAGTTTCCAAACCCATAGGATGACAATGGGTTCAAGCTACACAATGCCTACATTTGATGCTTTCAATGAAATGTTGATGATGGAACAAACTAAGTTGATAAGCATGGGCATTCTTAAGGCTTCTAAGTCTCAAGCATTAGTGGCAAATAAAGAAATCAAGGAAAGGACAACTCAAACAAGAAGAAATGGCAATCAAAGCCTAAGGAAAGCACCATCTTCTCCAAAACAAGGAGATTCATTCTCTTCCAAGAGAGATAATTCACCAAAGAGGGAGAGACCTACTTGTGCTTATTGTAAAAAGATTGGTCATGAGGAGCATCGTTGCTATTCTAGAAGATTGATGAGCTCACACATATCATCAAAATGCATAACATTGATTTGCCTAAAGTCTACAAGAAGGATGATTCATAAACTTCCACTTCCTCACATTCAAAAGGAAAAGGGCAAGCATTCATGGCTTCTACAAGTGGAAAGACTCACTCTTTTGGAACAAGAAAAGGAAAAGCTCTATGTGCTACTATCAGTCATGATTCAGAGAGATGGCTTCTAGATTCAGGGGCTTCTCATCATATGGCATCTTCGTAGTCTATGTTCTCTACATTTGAGCCTTGCACCATGCCACAGATTTTGATGGGCAATCATACATACATGGATGTGATTGGGAAAGGATCTATTTACATTAGGGATAACTCCCTCAATGATGTGTTGTGTGTGCTCCACTTGACAAACAATCTCCTTTCTATCTATCAAATCACACATGGCGCAACTAAGAGAGTTGTGGAGTTCACACCTAACTCAGTTTTCATTAGAGACATGGAGACTAGAGCTATCATTGCGACTGGGGTGGTTGATCATGCATCTCGGTTATACTCCTTTTCAGATTTTGTTGATGATGATGATTTCACATTTGATGATTCTACACGTGATGATCACACTTATTGTGATGGTTCAGATTTTGAGGAGAACTTTGGACACTTGAACATGGGGATTCTCACATGTGACCCCGTTCTTGAGTCTTGTATTTCATCTTCTCATATTGATATCACATCATCTATTGCACCTGATGATGCAGACAGTGCGACAGTTTTGCCTTCATGTGATTCAGTGTAGCAGGATATTCATTGTCTTCCAGCTTCAGATTCATGGGATGATTACATGATAGATATTACAGGTTTGTTTGTGGAATCCTACATTGCAGATTTAGGAGACATCATTGATGACATTCATCTTCTCTTTGATGAAGGTGATCCTTCTTCGATTGTTGCAAGGGCACACTTTGACCCTCTTGTTCATTCTCTACATGATCATTCTTTCGAGGTTGACATGATTGTGGATACTTATGTACAGCAGTTGGAGGAGGTCTCTTTATGTTTTGAGGAGACATGTGAGTCTTTGGAACATGTTCTACATCCATCTCCACTAGATCTTGGAGTTCCTTTTTCAGCAGTGTGGCATAGTTTACCACCTTTGGAGGGGGTATCTGTCAGCATCGACATGGGGACACTTGAGCAGTTTTCAGAGATTCCTTTCATCATGAGTTTTCTTCATACATCTTCCCTTCATGATTGGGGAGAATTCATGGATACACCTTTGGTTTTGTTTCTTCCTAAGGAGAGGAATGTTGTTCGACGTTCATGGAGCAGTTTCTTCATACATCAAGCTTCTATCATTGGTGCAGATTCTCCATTGAGGGGGGGTCACAGTTTGACTTCTCTTCTTCTCTCATATGGGGGGGACTTTTTCCTCACATGGGGTTTTGTTCTTCACATTCTTCTATGAGAGTTCTCTTGTATGTTTTTCATCTCTCTTTTGGGGGAGGGTTTTTTCCCATTGGGTTTTTCTCTCTTTCCCCACTTTGTGAGAGATTTCATTGCATTGGTTTGCATGCATTTGCATTTGTACATGGGTACCTAACATGGCCTAGCAGCCGGGACCCATCTTGCATTGCTTAGTTGCATTGTAGACTTAAGTACATTCCCCTAAGTTGCACTTAAGGGGGGGTGTTGGTGTAAATAATTATTCATCATGGATATTATTACACTTACTTAAGTTTACTTAGGATAATGCATTTCATAGTAGTTTGGGTATGAGACACTTGGGTGTTTGTGCCACATTGGGATAGTGTGTGTAGGAGAAATTCCACCTTTTATGGTGTTGATCTTGTTGTTACACTCCACATTCAGTGGGTGATCCACCTCATGTGGACTATTATATTATTTCTCCTACCTACCCACACCTATTTCCTACCTACCCTTGTTTCTTATTGAGCCACATGTCATGTTTGTGTGCTCACATATTCCTAGCCCTGCCTATATAAGCAAGCTCATCTACATTGTATGTAATCATGTTATTGATCATTTTCTATTGATGAGAATACAGTTTATTCTTGTCCCATATTATGTCTCTATTTTGTACATTTCATTGAGCTCTTGATCTTGGCAAAATCCAACAGTTTTTTTCATTGTTTTAAAAAAAAAAGGATAAAGTTAATTTTTACCTTTATGTAATTTTAATGTTTAAATTGTTTTTTTTAGTACATGAGGAAAAATGTATTCATATTTAAAAAATAGGAAAATGCAAATGTATTGTTTGAAAAAGAAATTTATTTTCCATTTTCATTAAAAAAATAAATTTGACCTAAAGAAATATATTTTGTAGGAAAAAATTCTTTATTCAAGATTATTTATCTTTGCATTTTTGGGAAAAATTTCTGGACTCTCTGTTTTGGAGTTGGTTTTGGCTGGAGGATTTGTTGTTTTCAAAGATATGGTTTCCTATGTTGAAGGGCATTGTGTTTGGGAGGATTGGTGTGCTCTTCACCAAAATTTCTTCCAGGAAAGCTTACCAGGTTGGTTGTTTTAATATTTCATTTTAAAAATCTTAGTTGAAATTCTACCCTCTGTGACTGTTTATGTTTGGCGTTGGAGGAAAAGAAATTGATTTTGTAATTTTGTTTTTCGTTGTTTGATTTAAAAAAATTAATTTCTCCATTGTTTTATGGGGGGTTATGCTGCCCAAATTTTCTTGGTTTTGTTAAACATGGGAAGTTGCTGTTGTTTAAAATTGTTGGGTGTTGGGCATTTTCGTTTTAAAATCTTCTGTTAAAAAAAAAAAAAAAAAAAGAGATATTTTTTTATATTCTTTGATTTTATCAAACCTAGTTAAATTTTTTTACTGTTAATAAAAAAATACTAACTATACTGGTTTTTTATAATTTTTTGTTGCTTGTTTTTAAAAAAATAAAGAAAAAAAAAAAATTAATGGGGCGGGGGTGTGCCCTGGGATAACGGACCATGACGTGGCCCCACAACCACTGCCCTTCCTTTGTATGCTGCGTGGCAGCAATTAAATTGGTTTTTTTAATTTTAAGTTTTTTTATTATTTAAAAAAAACTATATATATATATATTTAAATATTGAGACTTGGATGGGGTCGAGGGTTTGAGAGAGGCTACCAGGATAACCCAAGATGGGGGCTGGGGCCTATGGAGGCTTCCTAGGATAACCATTCCAAGCTATGTGATGACACTCTTTCCTTATGGTCACTAGTCTGTAGCCTTTTGATATCATCGGAGTTTTATTGTGGAATCATGTTTGTGAGTATGTATTTTATGTGAGATTAGCGATGTCATGTTTAGACCATGTGTGCATACCTTGTTGTTTTCTCGTGGGTCTTATTTATATCTCCTAGAATGGCGGGGTGGTTCTTTTTGAGCCACATGGTCAGGTGGTAGTGCCACTTTCCATCGAGTGTGTTTGTTCCTTCTTGCGAGAGTTGGCTTCACAAGTGTTCTAGTTGCTCTTTTGGATTCAAGCATCTTGTATTTCCAGTTGATCCTATTTGTCTTTTTGGATCATCTTTGTAAATCTTGGACCTTATATGGTCAGTTGTATTATGTGTTATGCATGCCTTCATGGCAAGATGTAATTTTAATTTAAACATTATGTGTCCTTATGAGACTTAGTGGTTAAGTGCAATGTAATATTATTTCAATCTTGAAATGTAAAAGAAATGTATTGATGAGAATTAGATGGTTAAATGTATATCTTTTATTATAATCACTGATGTAATGTAATGAAAAGTATCATCATGATTGAAACATAGGAATGTTAATGATATCATGTGAAATTGAATGAAATAATCATTGTATAGTGTAATTGTGTCTTTATGATTAAATTATCTTAAGTGGATTAATGAACATTAAGTAATGTTTAGTTTAATTATGTAAACCATGTTGGGAAACCCTTTAGGAATTTAAGTTAAGTCTTCCGTTTGTGCAAATTAAATGTAATGTTTATCTTAATGCATCATTTAGTTTATTAAAGTTTAAAAAAAAAGAATTATTTACACTCTTTTCAAGTTTTTTAGTTTAATCCCTTTAGGGTTTCGTGGAGGGGCGTTACAATTGGTATCAGAGACCAAATTTCAACATTGGGTACTCTGATTTTAATTGAGCCCATCTAACTAGACCTATTACTAAGTCTTAGTGCTTGTGTCTTCCTTGTTAGTATCCTTGCTGTAGATCTAAACTTGTGTTCTTGTGTTGATTATTAGGATTATAGCTAGTAAAGGTAAAGACTGTGGTCACGACTGTGATCGTGGTAGAGGTGGGGGTCATGGTCATAGTGCAAACTGTCAGAGTCCTTCACCTCAGCCTATGCATGAGCGTGTTGAGTAGATTCAGTTCATTCACCAGAGTGAGCACAAGGATGCTAGTCATCATAGCAAGCAACATACTGTTCAAAAGGTCCCTGAAAGGGAGGAGCTGCAGAAGATGTTCTAGGAGGTTTTGGCTAGACTAGGTCCTAACCCTGAGACTGAGCAACAAGGCAATATGTAGTTTGAGGAATCACACCTTCAGGATCATGTGGATAGAGAGAGGTATCCTAGGAGGAGAGAGTATGTAGTTGACTAGGAGGCATTAGTCGTTGGTCATATGAGGGATTTGTTGAGATCTCGTCCTCCTATTTTTGATGGTTCAGACAACAGACTTGAGGCCAAGACCTAGCTCATAGATTTGGATAGGTGTTTTTCCATGCATCCGTATGGAAGTAACACCAAGATGAGATATGCCATTATGCATCTTAGAGATTTTGCTTCTACTTGGCAGAGATTAGAGGAGCAAAGGATCAGTGCAAATTTTGGTGTAGTGTCATGGGAGTTGTTTTTAGAGAGGTTCAGGACTTGATTCCTTTTAGTGTAGTGGAGACAGTGTCGCACAGATGAGTTTCATGAGTTGCGCCAGTTGGGTATGACTGTAGACCAGTATAAGCATAAATTTAATGATCTCAAACAATATGTTGATATTGGTAATGATGAGGCGATGTTGGTACAACATTTCATGAGAGGTCTGAATGACCGCATCAATTGGGGAGTACGAGTATTTGAGCTGACATCTGTCGAGTTATCCATAGAAAAAGCTCGACTAGTAGAGCAGAATATTTCCTATGCACAAGGTGGTCAGCCAGGGGTTTAGATTGGTAGTGTATCTTTCGGTGGATCTGGGACTAGAGGTAGTCAGTCTTAGGCTATTACATCTTATAGGATTTTTTAGATGCCTGCCAAGGGTGGTCAGCAGTAGCAGCAGAAATTCCAATCTAGGAAGAAACAGTTTCAGGGTCAGTGTGGGGGTAATCCTTAGTTTAGGAAGGACAAGAACTGGCAACGGACTATAAAGAGTGTTTCTCAGGCCCCTAGTAGGGATAGTTTCGAGTAGTCTAGTGGGCCAACTAGAGGTAGAGGACTCGACAGAGGAGCTTGTTTCTCTTGTGGTCAGTATGACCACATAGTTGCACATTATCCACAAAGATCACAACAGACTGCTAGTCAAAGACTGTCAGCTTCAGAGCCTACTACTGGGGATGCAGGCCGATCTCATCGAGTTTTTGCGATGGTTGATAACCTCTAGGCTGAGCATCAGGGCACCATGATTGAGACTCCAGGTGTGTTGTCTAGTATATCTATCTCAGTACTATTTGATTCGAGTGCTTCTGATTCCTTTATATCTTCCTCCATTGTGGAGCAGTGTGGGCTCGTGTCTGCTAGATAGGCAAATAGAAGGAAAGTAGAGTTGGCTATTGGTTTTCATGTGACCGTGGATTCCTTCATTCCCAGGTGTGAGTTGAATCTAGGACCCTTTTATACCATAGTTGACCTTTGAGCCATTCCTTTGGGGTCTTATGGAGTTGTGTTGGGGATGGATTGGTTAGCATCACATAGTGCTAGTGTGGACTATTGTCAGAAGACAATAGAGTGTTTAGATGACCATGGCAAGAAAGTTGAGATAGTTGGGATTCATAGACTGATATCACTCTGTATGATCTCCGCTATGCATCTTAAGTGGTGTATGCATCAGGGGTGCAAACTTTTTGTAGTTTCTCTTGAGGACTTGGATGAGGAGAGAAGTCAAGAAGTTGCTCTTGATAATCACCCTCTTCTTGGAGAATATGCCGATGTGCTCCCTAGTGACATTCCTGGTATGCCTCTGAAGTGAGATATAGACTTCCGTATTGACTTAGTTCTTGGCCGGCAAAACCTATTTTGAGAGCACCATATCAGATGACCACTCAAGAGTTGAGTGAGTCAAAGATGCAGATTGAAGAATTTTTGGCCAAGGGGTTCAATTGTCCTAGTGTTTCTCCTTGGGGTGTGCCAGTTATCTTCATGAACAAAAAGGATGGTTCCCTTCGGTTATGCATTGATTACTGATATTTGATTAAGGTGACCATCAGGAATCGATATCCATTGTCTTGTATAGAAGATCTCTTTGATCAGGTAAAGGGAGCCAAGGTGTTCTCTAAGATTGATCTAAAATCCAGGTATCATCAGTTGCGTATCCATGATGCAAACATTCATAGGATGACTTTTTGTGCCTGTTATGGGCACTATGAGTTCATAGTGGTGCCATTTGGGTTGACGAATGCGCCTTCAGTGTTCATGAGCCTCATTAATGGGGTTTTTCACACCTACCTTGATCGGTTCATCCTTGTGTTCTTGGATGATATTTTGATTTACTCTAGAACTATGGAAGAGCATGAGGGCCACTTGCGACAGGTATTGTAGTGCTTGAGGGAAAATCAACTTTATGCCAATTTGGCTAAGTGTGATTTCTTCCAATCTGAGGTGAACTATCTTAGTCATGTGGTTTCAGGAGAAGGTGTATTGGTGGATCCTTCTAAGATCCAAGTCATTGTAGATTGGCTAGTGCCGACTAATGTTTATGAGGTTCGGAGTTTTATGGGCTTGGCCGGATACTACTACCATTTTGTTTAGTTTTTTTTCCGGATAGGTCACTCGATCACTTCTCTTGAGAGGAAAGGGAAGAAGTGTGTTTGGTCGAAATAGTGTGAGGCACCCTTTCATAATCCAAAGGAACTCCTTGTTAGTGCATCAATTTTGGTAGTTCTTGATCCATCCAAATATTTCATGGTTTGTATTGATGCCTCTCTAGAAGGCATAGGAGCAGTGCTTATGCAGGATGGTCCTATGGTAGCCTATGAGTCTTGCAAACACAAGGACCACGAGGTGAAATATTCAGTTCATGCTTTAGAGTTGGCAGTTGCAGTTCATGCTTTAGTCAGGTGGCAATATTTTCTATTAGGGCGTCGGTTTGAGATGCACAACAATCACTGTAGCTTGCAGTACATTTTCACATAGCCGAACTTGAATGCTCAACAATGAAGATGGATGGAATTCCTTTGTGAATATGATTTTGAGGTTTGATATATTCAAGGGAAAGAGAATGTAGTGGCAGATTCTTTGAGTCGTAGATGACATGAGGTTGCAACATTGTCCCTTGGGGTGGATTTGAGAGAGAGAATCCTTGATTCTTCCACAGGACACTTGGTATTGGAAGGTTAGAACCATGGCTGAGACTGGAAGACCATTAGAGGGTAGATATTCTAGATATAACTTGGAGGCAGATGGTTTTATTTGACATCTTGGGCATATCTATGTACCTCCATTGGATGAACTTTGTACTTTTATCATGACTGAGGCCCATCGTGCACCTTACTCAATACATCCAGGTATCAAGAAGATGCACACAGATCTGAGACAGATATATCATTGGGCTAACATGAAACATGGCATTGCTGCTTATGTGTCAAAGTGTTTAGAATGTCAGTAGGTTAAGGCGGAGCATCAACACCCTACAGAGAATTTATAGCCTAATTTGGTACCGGATTGGAAATGGGACACCATTTCCATGGATTTCATAGTTGGGTTGCCGATTTCTTCGTGTCATCACGACACAATCATGGTCATTGTTGACAGATTGACCAAAGTTGCACATTTTGTTCTTATTCGATCTTCTTATACAACAACAGTGGTGGCACGAGTTATCTTGGAAGATGTGGTGAGGCTACATGAGATTCCTAGGCGGATCAATTCAAATAGAGATCTTGTCTTTACTTCAGCATTGTGGACCTCACTTCAACATGCTTTAGGGAACCTGTAGTCACATAAATCTGTCCACTTAATTAAATGAATATTTAGTATTTATTTGATTATTTAACCATCAATCAATAATTAATTAAATTAATATTTAATTAATTCATCTTAACCCTCTTCTCCTATTAATTAAATAAATTATTCAATTTATTTGATTTAATTCACTTAACCAAATTTAGACCATTAATTAAATAAATAAATCATATTTGTTTAATTAAAATCTTCTCTCACATTTAAATAAATTAATATTTATTTAAATCCCCCAAAATCCCATCTCTCACATTTAAATAAATTAACATTTATTTAAATCACCTTTATCCTCCACCCACTTGCATTTTCCTACAAATGCAAGTTGCACAACTATTTTAAATAAATAAATTATTTATTTAAAATCCTATTTATCCTCACCCACTTGAAACCTTTAATGGTTTCCCTTAAAGTCTTCTCAAACCTTTAATGGTTTCCCTTAAAGTCTTCAAACTTAATGGCTTCCTTCTAGAGTCTTCTCAAACCTTTAATGGTTTCCCTTAAAGTCTTCAAACTTAATGGCTTCCTTCTAGAGTCTTCTGAAGCCTTTAAAGGTTTCCCTTAAAGTCTTCAAGAATTTAATGCTTTATCTTCCTTTTTCTCATTTAAATAAATTAATATTTATTTGAAATAAAAACTACACCATTTAATTGAAATAAATGATTTTATTTTAATTGAAACTTCCAAAATTCCCCCCACTTGCATTCTCCTACAAAATCCACTTGCATGCCTAAATCTCTTCTAGATTCTTCTAACTCCTTCTAATTAGCCTAATACATCCCCTAAATATTGTCACATTCCTAAGCAACTTGGAGTCACTTCTCAAAGCCCTCAATGTCTTCAATAACCATTAAAGGCTTTATGTCTTCAAATGGTTAACCTCTAAAGTCTTCCAAACCATTAAAGGCTCTTACACAACCATTTATGGTTAACTCACCTTTTACCTTTGGTTAGAGACTTTCCTCTAACTTAACCATCCTTTTGACTCATGGGTCTCTTCAAATCATTTATTTCTTTGACTAAGGTAACCATTTAACTCTTGCACATTCATTTATCCCTTGGATAAAAGGAATATCAATTAACCTAACCCTAACCCAACCCCCTAGGGTAACCATCATGTCCCCTGAAGCATTCAATGCTCCTTATCTCTCCTCTCAATCCTCCTCATGGTGACACTTGTCAACATGGGATTGGGTTGAAAGTCTCACATGGATTGAATATCTTTCAATCCTAACCCTTGTTAAGATTGCTCAATCTTAACCCTTCATTTCCCCATTTCTTCTATAAATAGAACCCTTCTCCTCAAGCAAAGAAGGAAACATTAGAGTATTGTTGCTATACTGGTATTAGCATAGAGATTTTTCATAGTATCACTGTCTACACTTGCATAACATTTGTTTATCGTATTCAACCATCTTGAATATCCATATGGCATCCATGGCTAGTGCTAAAAGCTGAGAGCTACACTCATTTGGGACTTGGAGAGGAGAGAAAAAAGGGAGAAGCATCAAAAGGCATCATGGAAGCATCTTAGGGAGGCTCTTCTCCTTTCTTTTGTTTTGTTAAACTTATTTCATGCCTTTTTTGAAATCTCTTTTGATATGTTTGGAATGGTTTTTAGTTATTTGTTTTGGTTTTATGGTTGAAACTAACTTATTAACATTGAACTTTGTTGTTGCCTTGTCCCCATTTCCATGACATCATTTTGTGAGCCCGACATGAATCAAAGAGCAATCATTTTGAAGACTACTAACTTTTGAATGTTTTAATTGACACACAGGTCATTCTCTTGCGCTTTTGTTCTTAGTTTAGTGCCTTCACAAATTGATACTTTAGCACTATTGTCTATACTGTTGCTCTTTCATGTTAAATAGTGCTTCTATTTTCACACAGAGTAGAGCTATTGTAATAGAAAGTTGTAAGAAAATTCCTTGTAACCGAAAACCAAAATTTTTAGGCTTGTAGAAGCCCACCAAAACATGCGGATTTTTCTAACTAATTATCTTTTGTGCAGGTTTTAACTAACCCCTACAATAGGATTTTTTTAACAATTTTAGCTTAGGAAATAAATTTGTTCATATTGCTAACTTTGTCTTTCAAGTTAGGATAAAATAAATTCATTTTCCTTTTGGGTTAAAATCAACTACACTTTCATTTGGAGTTTTAAAAAGAACCACATCTTTTGTTTGGAGCTCTAAAAAAGAATCACACTTGTTCAAAGTTAAAAAGAATCACAAAAACAAACACACAAATTTATTTTTTGCAAAGTTAGGAACAAATTCTTTTGGTGCTTAAAATCAACAAGGCAAATTTTATTTCTTGCATCAAACTAAAATTCACAATCAACACTTCATTTTGTGCAAGTTAAAAAGAATCCCCAATTTGTCAAAGTTGTTTTAAAATCGATTTACTTCAAGCAAAATGTGCTCTTAATTCAGTTGACCAGGATTTCCAATTCCTAGATTACAACACATTTTGCCATTGAAGGATAAAAAGAACACCATGATTGTTGGAGCAACATCTCCAATTAGATAGAACATCATTGCAATGACAAGTTAAAAAGAACAAGTGCATTTTGTGTTTGGCACACTTGTGCAAAAAGAGTTTGTCGAGTGGTCCTACTTCTAACACACACTATCCTCTCCCTTGGCTTTCGTGGTCCTAGGTGCAAGAGAAAAGTGTTAGTAACACTCAAGTTTTATCTTTTTAAGAGAGGCCTGCCAAGAGATTGATCACTCTTGGGAATGACCTCGTGCAGTAAATCCTTCGAGCCGCTATAGAAATAAGGTGAGAGCGAAAGCTGTAGCCTTGGATATAGTTGTTCCTACAGTGTAACATGTCGAAAGGACAAATGGGCCCCACCACAAGTTACAAGGCTCTTAAGTGAGTCACTACAGAATGAACTTATGTCCAAAACATCAAAAATTACTAAACACCTTTAAGTAGTAGCCCACCCGTTCTATTGATTGAGGATATTTGTGATAAATTCAGTGCAAGAGCATAGAAGGTTTTGCTCCCAAGACACTCACCATACATATTTCCTTGAGTAGAAACATAGCTTTTTGAAAGGTTACTTGTAGCCTGATAAAAGTGGTGACTCCCCCATCATAGGGATCATCTATTTTTTATGCTCATGCAAGACTTAGTATATCACATCCTTACCTGCCATGACGGGATTCATAAGGTATGTAGTACCAAATTCGAAGAAATATCAAGATGTGGGATGAACTTATCGCAACTGGCCATTTGACCTTAGGGATAAAGAGTGTTTGAAGTGTTTTCATTTTGAGTCAAGACCAGTGCAAATTGAGCCGACTTCAAGCTTTGGAAAACACCTAAAATACATTTAAAGGAAAGGGTCATAAAAAGTCCAAGGATTGGGTTGATCTAGACCCATACTTATTTGTGCCTTTTTGAGGCAACATTCTTGTGTTTGTGTACTTGCTTTGTTTTCTTGTCAAAGAAAATAAAAAATCAATTCCAAAACAAGTATTCATCCAACACAAACATTTTTCAGAAACCAACAAAGGATTAAAATCAAACAGCAAAAGTATCAAACTATATGACCATTCTTCACATCTTGAGAAAGAAGAATCTTCATCAACACATCAACTTGAAGAAAAGACCATTGAGCTCAAAGGGTCTTATCAAAAGGAGAAAATTCTTCTATCTTAATAGACAAATCTTTGTCTCTAATAGAGATTTTCTATGTCACATGTGTCTCTATCTTCAAGGGAAATCAAACAAGTTTGATCAAGAGTCATTAAACCGCCGAGCTTTTATGCAATATCACACTTTGAGTTATCACAAGAACAAAGGAGGCAAGATCAACCCTGACTTCTTTCCAGACATTTTCATCACATATAACGTAGCTCGAGAAAAAACACCAACTCCCGAAAGAGAAGAAGAAGAATTTGTCCCCTATGTGACACAGAGTTTTTATTGAAGCTAGCATCTCATCCATTCCCACATTCACATCATCAATCTGTTTGAACTCTCAAAACATTAAAAGGTTCTTGTCCTAAGTTCTATTTCAATATTGCTTGAATCAAACACAAATACATCACTTTTTAGAGTGTCTCAGCATCTAGGATAAACTCATCCTAAGAGACATTTCTACGTAGGTTAAAACTAGTCTATGAGTGAATCCTCTCATTACTAGGTAGTTGAGTCTATAACACATCTCAGATCTCTCTAAACCTTATCACATCAAATGTTGTCAATCAAACACAATAAGCAATTCAAGAAGGAACTTTGGTACTATCTACCTTTAGTGCTAGAGATTCATATGCAAAATGCTTCGCCAAACATCAATCTTTCATCTAATCACCAACTTATCATCATTTTCATCAAGCTTCAACAAAAACTTGTAAACAAAATGGCTCATATCCGATCACGGTCTAGACAACAAGAAATTGAGGAAGAAGAGGAGGAAAATATCAATGAGTTCCAAGAAGCCCTAGGAGGAAATATAAATGATGAAAATCTAGGCACTCCTACTCCGGTGGCAATAGAAAGGGCACAACACAACCCTCTCTTTAATAGATTTTTTGACGAAATACTTAGGAGCAATGCTGATGCTCACTTTTTATGACTTGCTCAAGAGGGGGCTAAACTACCCTCTGACTTTGACGTTGCACAACTAAGACAAGCATCAGAATGCCAAAGTCACAATGAGGATGAAAGAGGTCGAGAACATATCAGATACAACCTTCATCAAGGTAATCCCCCACCTCCTCCTCCTCCAAATGAAATAGAAATGTTGCGGCTACAAGTTGAGAATCTCACCCAACAACTTCATAGTGGTGTGAAAACTAATCAGTTTTCACTTAATGACATTTGTCCCTATCCCTTTGATAGGAATCTTCATATGCCACCTTTTCCATGAGGGTTTGAAACACCCAAGTTTGAAAAGTATAGAGGAAAGGGAGATCCTCATGATCATGTTAGAGAATTCCATTCATCTTGCCTTGAAGTGGCATACGAGGACACATACCTAATGCAACATTTTTCCCAAAGCTTGGGGGGAACAACCACATCATGGTTGTCTCGATTACCAGGTGGCATTAGGACATTTGAAGAACTCATCTAGAAGTTCCTGACACACATTACTCACACAACATTGAACGAGATATCACCATGGCTGATCTATGTAACACTAAACAAAAGCCAGGAGAACTATTTTTCAGTCTTTCTGCAACGATGGCGTCAAATGTCTAGCAGACGTTCTCTTTAGTTACCTGAACAAGAACTAGTGGAAATATTTATTTCCAACTTAAATGACGAAATGGAATTTTACCTAGATGTAAAAGACACAGATTCTTTCAATGACATGATCACCAAAGGTTTAAAATGTGAGTGGGCTCTCATAAAGAAAGGACTTATCAAAATCTACAATGAGCCAAAGGATGGCCCTCATCCCCGCTTCAATAGTGACAAGCCTAACTTCTGGAACAAAAACAAAAATATCATCAACGACCGTGTTGTGGATGCAAGAACTATCAAAAGTGCACAACCCATGGTTTGATTTGCAAGATAGAATCCCCCACCTAAGAATAACACGGTTACTCCTCTAAATCAAGGCCACAACACATCTCAAAAGGAATCCAGACAACGTCAACAAAATTTTAAACCAAAACGAACATACACTCCCTTAGGGGAACCCATCGAAATAGTGTTACGTCAGTTGGTTTCTCAAAATCTGGTGACCTTACCCAAAACATCAAATTATGAACCTCAAGCCAAACCTTCATGGTGGAGGGATATTGAACATTGTGGTTTTCATCAAGGGAAAGGGCATAAGACAAGCAATTGTCACAGATTGAAATATCTTATTCAAGATCTTATTGACCGAGGTGAAATCAAAATCAAAGGACATGACCCAAAAACAACAAACAATGATCATCTTATGTTCAAAAATCCACTTCCATCCCAAGATCAAAGGGGTCCTTCCACTTCAGGGCGAAACACATATACCACCAATTATACGTAAGCCGCATATAATTACACTGCGAATCACCTATATGATGCTAGTGAACAAATTGCAACTATTACCATCAAAAATACCAGCTCCACCTGCAATGTTGTTACATGTCACGGCAAGATTACCATAAAAGCATCTCCACAAGGCACCCCATCTATCCCAAAGTAGTATAACCTTGTGGACCAGTTAGACAAAATGCCCACACTAATATCTATGTTAGAGCTATTGCGTCTATCTCCATCCCATAAAACAATCTTGGATCAAGCTCTCCAAGAGGCGTCAGTCCCTGCAAACCTAAATACAGATCAGTTCCAAGCCATGGTTGGAAATCTAAGATCATCACCTTGTCTCACTTTCTCTAAAAGTGACAACTCATCCTTCCAACAACCTCACAATGCTTCACTCCACATTGAAGGGATTATCAACCAACATAAGATCAAGCGAGTCTTGATCGATAATGGAGCAAGCCTGAATATCTGTACACTACAATTAGTCACAACTTTGGGATATGCAATTGAATCAGTGGATCCCTGCAAGAAGATCATAATCAAAGCTTATGATGATGCAGAGCGTTCATCCAAAGGAGCTGTTGTACTACCAATCCGAGTGGGCCCTATGGTGAAACACATCATCTGTCAACTCCTGGACCTTCCTTTGTCATACAATTTGTTGTTGGGAAGACCTTGGATACATGCCATGCAAGTCATTCCATCCACTTACCATCAGCGTATCAAGTTCTTGCATAATGGTGTAGAAATCATAATCCTGGGAGATGCAAATCCCTTTGCATATTGTCATAATATAAGTCATCAACCAGAGATTACCATTCCCAACAATAGAGAAGCCATCTCCTCCACCTCATACATAAGTCCAACCTCTCTTTCCAGTTCAAACACCACTATACCCAAGCAAGAGAAGCTCAAGATGAAAATAACAGAAGAAGGTCCTGGAGAGTACAATCTAAGCCAACTCTTTTGTGTTGGACAAATGCCCATTTCTCCTAGAACACATGGAAAACCTCAATAGGTACTTCAATCACCACTGGTCAAACTAGCATGTACTTTGACACCTTTTATCCTTGGAAAGAGTCAAGAAGAGGAAACCAGAGATGAGGACTTAGCATAATGGATCTATAAAGATCCTATCACCATGAACATCGCACAAGTTAAGCTTCCCACAGATCAATATGGAAAGGGCCTTCTCATTATGCAAAGGATGGGTTATGATGGTCAGAGTGCTTTGGGACCTTACAAGAAAGGATGACATGAGCCTCTGCAGCCATAATTAAAGCCTAAGGATAACACAGGACTAGGCTTTCAAAAGGAGATCCCGCCTAAGCTCCGATTCAAAGGGAAACCCAACAAACCTCTATATCAACCTACTATAAAGAGGCCACCTTTGATCATATCAGCAGCACCGCATAGCATCACAACTGCTCCACTGAGGCTAAAAATCCTAGCAAGATCATCCCCAACACCCATCATTCCACTAATCAAACCAGCAACCCTATCAGCAACAACAATAACATCAAAAGCACAATTAGCAGTAGCAACTATATCATAATTCCCAGCAGTATCAACAACACTGGCAATTCCAGCAGAAGCAGTAGAGTCAGCAACACCGATGCTCCCCGTATTGGATTCATTGATCCCCATAATCCTTCCTGCAGCACTGATCATTTCATCTACAATGGTACATCAGCCGATCACACCTGTAGTGTTTAACTCAAAATATATCCCAATATGGTATAGCAATCAGATAGAGGAAAGCGAATCAGAGACAGACTCACATGAGTGGGAGTTTGATTTAGTACATTTGAATACTTCAGATGAGGAAGACACATCACCCCTTCCACCTCACAAAGACATCCCTATTTATGGAGAAGCACAGATTAAAACCTCTTGGGTTCCTGAACTGGAAATATCTTCCATAGACCCTACGTCACATCCTATGCCCAATTCTGACAGGGAGAGTACCATCAATGACTTTGACCACAATGTCTTAACCCTCACTGACACATCTAACAAACTTAACCTAATTGATGAGGTAATGCCCATTATCCATCCCGAACTCATCGAATAGAACCAACCTAATCCCCCATGCCTTGACCACTTCCAAAACGATGAGGCAATCATTGAATTTTTGGAATTACGAGATAACATGCCAAGCGGGGATCACAAAGTTGGATTTTCCATAGAACTTAATAACGCAACATACTTTGGGGTGGAAGCCAAACCTTTCAGTTGCAAAAATATAACAATAAAACATGGATCTTCCAATGAAAACCACACTGTGGCACTGTTTGATCCCATAAAAGTAAAAATAAAGAGTGTATCCAATGGTGAAAACCTCTCTGAGGTGCCTAAGGATGAAAGGTTTGACATCCTCCCCTCTTACATAGCAGGAACGATCAACGATTCTCATCAAGGAAACAAAAGAATACAATGTGGGGACTCCTAAAACTCCTCACCACATACATCTGGCATCTCTTTTGACTTTAGAGGAACAACCCAAGTTTGTTGAATTCTTCTAGAAACACCAGATCAACTTTGCATGGTCATATGCAGACATGCCTGGTCTTGATCTGGATTTAGTCATGAATCACCTCACCGTAGCAGAAGGAGCCAAGCCTATTAAACAAAAACTTCACAAGATGCATCCCCAGATCGCAGTAGTAGTCAAAGCAGAACTTAAGAAACTCCTAGATGTTGGTTTCATTCGACCAATTGATTATGCAGATTGGATATCCAACATTGTGCCTATCGGCAAACCAAATGGGGGCATTCGTATCTGTACCGACTTCAAAGATTTGAACAAAGAATGTCCTAAAGATGACTTCCCCCTACCAAACATCGACATAATAGTGGACCTAACAGCAAGACATGCCATGCTTTCTCTCATTGATGGCTTTTCAAGATACAATCAGATAAAGATCGCACCAGAGGATCAACATAAGATGACCTTCACATGTCCATGGGGAACATACTACTGGAATATAATGTCTTTCGATCTAAAGAATGCAGGAGTGACCTATCAATGAGCAATGACCACCATCTTTCATGACATGATGCATACTATAATGGAAGATTATGTTGATGACTTACTGGCAAAATCACTAACAAGAGAAGGTCATCTGGAAATATTAAAGAAAATCTTTAATAGACTGGAACAATATCATGTTCAACTCAACCCAAAGAAATGTGTCTTTGGAGTAACCTCAGGGAAGCTTCTAGGGTACATTATCTCAAGCAAAGGCATTGAGGTTGATCCTGCAAAGGTCAAAGCAATCATGGACATGCCACCTCCCAAGAATATCAGTCAGCTAAGGACATTACAAGGATGACTACAATCCATTCAAAGATTCATTGCACAACTGGCAGATAAGTGTCACCCATTTACACACCTGCTACACAAAAACATCCACTTTCAATGGGATATCAGATGCCAACAAGCATTCTAGATGCTTAAAGACTATCTCATGAATACACCATTGCTAATCCCACAAGATCTGAGTAGACCTCTGTTACTCTATATTTCAGCAACTAATATAGCATTGGGAGTGCTATTGGCTCAACACAATGTAGAAGGGAAAGAGTGCGCTGTTTACTACATCTCTTGCATACTGGTTGGCTATGAAATCAATTATACACCTATTGAGCGAGCTTGCCTAGCAGTAATCTTGGCAGCCACTAAACTGAGGCACTATCTGTTGACACAAAAAGTACAACTAATTGCAAAAATTGATCCACTCAAATACTTACTCAGCAAAGCAGCATTGACAGGCTGCTTGGCCAAGTGGGTGATGATTCTAAGTGAATTTGACATTGAGTATGTGGACCGTAAGGCTATCAAAGGCCAAGTTATTATAGATCAGTTGGCCGATGCTCCCCTCATGGGTGATCATCCTCTCATTTCCAATTTTCCAGATGAAGAGATATTCATGATCACAATATCACAACCATGGAAACTATACTTTGATGGTTCATACACTAGGCATGGCTCGGGGGCTAGCCATACAATGGAAGTTACAAGAACTACAAGTATATGGCGACTCCCAACTAGTCATTTGACAAGCAACAGATGAATATCAGACCAAGGATGACAAACTCATGTTGTACAAACAAATGGTGGACAAATTAAAAACATCATTCACTACTATCACCTTTGAGCAGGTACCTAGAGATCAGAATCAAGCTGCTGACGCTATGGCTACCATTGCATCTCTCTTAGATCGTCCACATAATTCAACACGCTACGAGTTCTTGGTAGAACAACTTTGGATTCCATCTTATGATATCCCTGAATCCGAGATGATATGTCGCCTTATCCATTTTGAATCCCCATGGTATGGTGAGTTCTACACCTACCTCTGCGATCACAAACTTCCTCCTAACCAATCAAATAACCAACGTAAAACCTTCATTCGCCAAACCACTTGATATACCATTATTGCTGAAACCCTATACCGACACAGTCTTGATGGTACTCTCCTTCGATGTCTGGAACAGGATGAGATAACAAAGGCCTTGGAAGAGGTACATGAAGGAATTTGTGGAACTCATGCAAATGGCTCGTCACTAGCCAAGAAACTCATGCACATTGGATACTATTAGCCATCCATGAAAAAAAACTCCTACTACTTTGTCAGAAAGTGCAAGAAATGCCAAGTTCATGGAGACCTGATACATGCACTAGCACAGGAATTGCAACCAATCACAACACCCTGGCCTTTTTGTCAATGGGGCCTTGACCTTGTCGGTAAAATCCATCCATCTTCATCCAACAACCACAAGTTCATCATTACCGCCACCGAATAATTCACAAAGTGGATCGAAGTTGTTCCACTTACTCAAGTTACCGACAAGTAGATCGCCTCATTCATCCTCGATTACATCATCTGCCGGTATGGTGTACCCATATCCATCATCACAGATAATGGTCTTCCTTTCAAAAATCAGGATGTCCGTGAACTCTATGAGAAATTTCACATCCAACACCACTTTTCCACTCCCTATTACCCACAAGGCAATGGTCAGGCCGAAGCATCAAATAAGAACATATTAAGAATCCTAAAAAAGACAGTCAATGTTTTCGGTCGTGATTGGCATGTTCAACTGAATCCAGCACTATGGGCATATCGAACTAGCATTCGAATCCCTACAGGTGCAACTCCCTAGTCACTGGTTTATGGTGCAGAAGCTATCTTACCTATTGAGGTTGAGATACCATCACTACAGGTTTCTTTGCATAATCTGATAGATGATGAAGCATACAGAGTATCTCGTCTCCAAGACTTAGAGCTACTTGATAAGAAATGACAAGTTGCATACAATCACCTCAAGGCCTATCAACAACGTATGAGCAGAAGCTATAATCATCGAGTTAGACCTCACACATTCGAGGTAGGTGATCTTGTTCTTTGAGAGAATCTTCGTAACCAACCAAACCGAGAACATCAGGGGAAGTTTGAATCAAACTGGCTAGGTCCATATGTTATCACTACTGTATTTGGGTCTGGGGCATATCAGTTGGCTACTTCAGAAGGAGAACTGCTAGTAGATCCAATCAACAGCATGCACCTCAAATGGTTTTATACCTAAAAGCTGTACAGAAAAACACCAAAAACATTCAGATAAATGTCCTGAAGAAAATACAAAAAAAAATCAAAATAGTAAAGAAAAATCATGCATCCAAATGGTGAACAACCACTTCGGTGGCACTTTGGGTAAGTGCGATGGTGAAAACCTGGCAAACAAGTGCCACTTGTAAAGGCTATGGCTCCATTGTTCTTCAGACTTGTTGCGATCACATTCACACTACATTCACTCATCCATCAGTCCAAAACCATGGCTTGTTATTGATCTGCAATCAAGGATAGTATTTCATGTGTCTTGCATCCCACTTTTTCATAGCCATATCTAAACTGGGAGCAATGCCCTTAATCTGTTTGATGGAAGTGGATTATACGTTATTTTTGTGATTCATTGAGTTCTTCATTCAAAAATATCTCACAAAATCCAAAAACATTGGAAAACTATCTCACAAAATACCAAAAACATTGGAAAACAATCATCAAAATCCAAAAACATTGGAAAACTATCTCACAAAATCCAAAAACATTTCAAAAACATCAAAATCAATCAAAAACATGGCAACACCTTGTACATACATTTTTCAAAGCAGATACCAAAAAAGCACTGTGACATACTCAAAATGATCACCACTTATCACATCAACCCAACAATCAACATCGATGCAAAAACTGTCTTCACAAGGATGCATCCTTCCTTACCAAAACAAAGACAAGATCACGTTTTCTTTGACAAAAAATTTCTGTTTAAAGCTATGAAGTACTTGGTTCAATTTGTGGGTTATTTATTTATATCAGGTTCCTACGCTACTCTGGGATATCCACAAGTGATTAGAGTGGCCAGGATGGTTCCTAAGCATTGTTTGTATGTCTTCTGCGAATTATTCCAATGACGTTTTGGGGCATGTACTAATGGTGTCTACGTGGGAAGCTCACTAAGCTATGTGATCATATGCAAAATATAGTCATGGATCACTATGGCTTGCTAACTACAGCGTATACCTCGACCATGTGAGCATGAACCATTATCGAGGATCCATATTCTTTATTCTTTATATATGTTGTTTTCTTACAGGTACAATGCTCCATCTTTGGTTCCTACTGCCTCATCCATGCTCAATAATGATTTATCTCTTACTACGGTATGAACTTGTCTTAGGATATGATCGACAAAAGATCAAGGAGGACGTTCCAAGTCATGCATGAAAGGAGATAATCCTTGTCTGTTCTGCAAGCAATACTCAAGTCAACTTGATCCATTATATCAAGTTGCTTGTATTAACTTGCTATATCAAAATCCATGAAAGGAATACTCAAGTCATCTTGAATCATTATGTCAAGTTGCTTGTATTTTCTTACAACATTTTAAAGCTCAATGATGAAAAATAAAGCACTATGGATCATCATTTCATCTCATTTATATATATTGCATTCTGTTGCATTCCATCCATCCATACATTCATACTAGATGCATATCATGCATACATAGTAATGACAATGGATACTCTATTTTCCTCTTCTTCCATAGGAATGCGTCATAGGTCCTCCATTTCTTCTATCTAACATTGAACCCCCCTCACCCTCCCCATCTTGGTAATCAGCATCACATACCCTACATCATCTCCCATCAACCCAATCAAGCCAATTACTCTGTCTACATAGGCACATCGATTCACACACACCTAGACTATCAACAAATACTCTGATCAAGTATCTTCGGGTCTCAACAGGTAATCGATTATGACAAACCTAGACTACAACATACATTTATCATAATGGCCTAGTCTCAATGGGGCTGCTATGATTCACCACAACCATCCATCACACGCACACACTATCAATTGATCAACCACTCAAACACAATCCAACAGACAATTACATCAATTGTCTAAGTCTCAATGAGTATTTTGCTTCAAATACCTTGACTTCATCAGGCAATTACATCAATTGTCTAAGTCACAACATGTCACTTTGATTCACTTACTCAGACTTTATCCTGTCCAAGTGAACAAATGACATCAACTGTCACGCTTTGACTCGACCGGGGTAGTTTAACCAATTGCACCAGATTGTCCAACCATTTTGATCAATTGTATAGCATCAATCAAAAGCACAACATCACATTTGCACCGTATCTCCTGCATAACCTACGGGTACTCACTGGCTTGCCATTTCTCCATATTCTCTCTATTTTCTTCCATTCTTTCACCGTTATTGCTAATTTCTTCTATTCTACATCCCCTCCACTTCTCATTCTTTTTCGAGAGATCGCCCAATTTTTAAAAAAATTTCGGTTCATCTCTCGAGGGGGCATATCACCCACTAAATTAACATTTATGGGGCATATTTCTTCACACCTATTTTTCTTTCTTTGAAACGACACGATAAAATTGCACCGTCTTAAAGAGGGGCAAATGTAGTCACATAAATCGGTCCACTTAATTAAATGAATATTTAGTATTTATTTGATTATTTAACCATCAATCAATAATTAATTAAATTAATATTTAATTAATTCATCTTAACCCTCTTCTCCTATTAATTAAATAAATTATTCAATTTATTTGATTTAATTCACTTAACCAAATTTAGACCATTAATTAAATAAATAAATCATATTTGTTTAATTAAAATCTTCTCTCACATTTAAATAAATTCATATTTATTTAAATCCCCCAAAATCCCATCTCTCACATTTAAATAAATTAACATTTATTTAAATAACCTTTATCCTCCACCCACTTGCATTTTCCTACAAATGCAAGTTGCACAACTATTTTAAATAAATAAATTATTTATTTAAAATCCTATTTATCCTCAACCACTTGAAACCTTTAATGGTTTCCCTTAAAGTCTTCTCAAACCTTTAATGATTTCCCTTAAAGTCTTCAAACTTAATGGCTTCCTTCTAGAGTCTTCTCAAACCTTTAATGGTTTCCCTTAAAGTCTTCAAACTTAATGGCTTCCTTCTAGAGTCTTCTTAAGCCTTTAAAGGTTTCCCTTAAAGTCTTCAAGCATTTAATGCTTTATCTTCCTTTTTCTCATTTAAATAAATTAATATTTATTTGAAATGCAAATTACACCATTTAATTGAAATAAATGATTTTATTTTAATTGAAAATCCCAAAATTCTCCCCATTTGCATTCTCCTACAAAATCCATTTGCATGCCTAAATCTCTTCTAGATTCTTCTAACTCCTTCTAATTAGCCTAATCCATCCCCTAAATATTGTCACATTCCTAAGCAACTTGGAGTCACTTCTCAAAGCCCTCAATGTCTTCAATAACCATTAAAGGCTTTATGTCTTCAAATGGTTAACCTCTAAAGTCTTCCAAACCATTAAAGGCTCTTACACAACCATTTATGGTTAACTCACCTTTTACCTTTGGTTAGAGACTTTCCTCTAACTTAACCATCCTTTTGACTCATGGGTCTCTTCAAATCATTTATTTCTTTGACTAAGGTAACCATTTAACCCTTGCACATCCATTTATCCCTTGGATAAAAAGAATATCCATTAACCTAACCCTAACCCAACCCCCTAGGGTAACCATCATGTCCCCTCAAGCATTCAATGCTCCTTATCTCTCCTCTCAATCCTCCTCATGGTGACACTTGTTAACATGGGATTGGGTTGAAAGTCTCACATGGATTGAATATCTTTCAATCCTAACCCTTGTTAAGATTGCTCAATCTTAACCCTTCATTTCTCCATTTCTTCTATAAATAGAACCCTTCTCCTCAAGCAAAGAAGGAAGCATTAGAGTATTGTTGCTATACTGTTATTAGCATAGAGCTTTTTCATAGCATCACTATCTACACTTGCATAACATTTGTTTATCATATTCAACCATCTTAAATCTCCATATGGCATCCATGGCTAGTGCTAAAAGATGAGAGCTACACTCATTTGGGACTTGGAGAGGAGAGAAACAAGGGAGAAGCATCAAAAGGCATCATGGAAGCATCTTAGGGAGGCTCTTCTCCTTTCTTTTATTTTTTTAAACTTCTTTCATGCTTTTTTTGAAATCTCTTTTGATATGTTTGGAATGGTTTTTAGTTCTTTGTTTTGGTTTTATGGTTGAAACTAACTTATTAACATTGAACTTTGTTGTTGCCTTGTCCCCATTTCCATGACATCAGAACCAATTGAACTTTAGTTCAGCTTATCACCTAGAGACTGATGGTCAAACTGATCGTGTGAATCAGGTTTTGGAGGATATGCTTCGCATGTATGTTATGGACCAATAGTTGTGCTAGGAGGACTATCTTTATCTTGTGGAGTTTGAATATAATAATGGATTTCATAGCTCCATAGGCATGTCTCCCTTCCAGGTATTGTATGGTCATCCTTGTCATACTCCTTTGAACTGGGATCAGTTAGAGGACATGGTGCATTTAGGACTAGATATACTTTGAGAGATGGAGCAGTAGGTTGAACAGATCTGTGAGCATTTGGTAGAAGCGCGAGATAGGTAGAAGAAGTATGCTGATGCTCATAGAGTCGATCGTCAGTTTTCTGTTGATGATCGAGTATTCTTGAGAGTGCATCCGCGAAAGAGTCTAATCCGTTATGGAAAGGGTTCTAAGTTGGCACCTCGCTTTGTTGGCCCTTTTGAGATCCTTGAGAGGATAAGACCTTTTGCCTACCATCTTGCCTTGGCACCAAGCCTATCCTACATCCACGATGTTTTCAATGTTTTTGTTCTTAGACCTTATCATCCTGATGTGACCCATGTTCTTGATTGGAATGCATTGCAGGTCAAGGACGGGCAACTTTTCATGGAGCCCGTGCACGTTCTGCAATGTCAGAAATTGACCCTCAGGGGTTGTACCATCGACCAGGTAAGGGTCCTATGGGACCGAAATGATGAGACCTCGACTACATGAGAGGATGTAGTGAACATGAGAGAACTTTACCCATATCTGTTTTAGGCTTCCAGGAGTAATCCTAGTTTTGGAGGGGAGAATGTAGTACCGCTCCCTCGATCTGACTTTTTAGATACTTATTTTGACCATGGTTGACTTTTTCAGTGGATATTTGTGGATACATTATGTGGTGATGTTTTATTCAGATATTATGCTATGTTGTTTTATGCTTTGATTTAAGATTCAGTGAATGTTGTTTACGCATTATGTCCTTATTGATGATTAGATGTTAACTTTATTGGGTTATTGACCATGGACTAACACATTTACTTTATGCATGAGATACATTATGTATATGTCATCTTGTATGTTTGTAAAGTGTATGGGGTGCGAGGAGATGATTTTCCCTCATTCACTTCGGTGAGACATGGAACATCAGGATTCTCCTTCGCCGGTGTGTCTACTATGTTTGAATATATATATACATATATATATATATGTATATATACATATATATACATATATATATATATATGTATATATATGTATATATATGTATATATACATATATATATGTGTATATATATATGTATGTGTGGTTCGGTGATGCAGGAATTATAGGTACAAGGTACTGACTTCACCTAGTTCCACAGGTTTGAGCGTACCTAATTAATTTGATGGAAGTGGAGTTGATAGTCTTAAGGCCCTAAATTTCATCACTATCCTTGCTCGATAGTGAGCATTATATGTCATATGTCAATCTTCCCTATGTTGGTATGTGGGTCGTGTCTCTACTTTGTTTTGTCGAATTGCATGTTATGCATTTGTGAATTTAAATTATTCTCTTCTTATGATTATTAATGAGAAATTAATTATTAATACCTTATGGATATTAATAATTAATGGATATTACGTTTATAAAATTAAATTAGAAATAAATGATTAAAAGCATTTTTGTGGTTAAATAGATTAATCAATTATTTTATTTGGTTAGTTAAAATTGAATTGTTGATTTATTAATGAAATTTATATTATGTTTTTTTTCATTGTTTAAAAAAAAAAGGATAACATTAATTTTTAGCTTTATGTAATTTTAATGTTAGGTTTTTTTTTTTATGTGAGGAAAAATGTATTCATATTTAAAAAATAGGAAAATCCAAATGTATTGTTTGAAAAAGAAATTTATTTTCAATTTTCATTAAATAAATAAATTTGACCTAACAAAAAGATATTTTGTGGGGAAAAAATCTTTATAATGATTTTTTTTCCAGATTATTTATCTTTGCATTTTTGGGAAAATTTTAGGACTTTGTTTTGGAGTTGGTTTTGGCTGGAGGATTTGTTGTTTTGGAAGACCTGGTTTCTTGTGTTGAAGGGTATTGTGTTTGGGAGGATTGGTGTGCTCTTCACTAGAATTTCTTCTAGGAAAACTTACTAGGTTGGTTGTTTTAATCTTGCATTTTAAAAATCTTAGTTGAAATTCTACCCTCTGTGACTGTTTATGTTTGGTGTTGGAGGAAAAGAAATTGATTTTGTAATTTTGTTTTCCCTGTTTGTTTTAAAAATAATAATTTCTGCATTGTTTTATGAGGGGTTATGCTTCCCAAATTTTCTTGGTTTTATTAAACATGGGAGGTTGCTGCTGTTTAAAATTGTTGGGTGTTGGGCATTTTCATTTTAAAATCTTTTGTTTAAAAAAAAGGGGAATTTGAAGAGGGAAAATTTTATATTCTCTGATTTTATTAAACCTTGTTAAAAAAATTTACTGTTAATAAAAAAATACTTCTAAACTGTACTGGCTTTTTATATTTTTTTGTTGCTGGTTTTTAAAAATAAAAAAGAAAAAAATAAAATAAAATAAAAAATAATAATATGGGGGGCGGGGTGTCCCTTGAGATACCACGACACCCATGGCTATGGGGAGTCGTGGCTCTCCCACAAGGCATGGGAAGCCATGGCTATGGGCAGGAGCCCACGACTGTGGGGGACCACGACGTGGCCCCACAACCACCGCCCTTCCTTTGTATGTTGCGTGGCAACAATTAAGTCAGTTTTTTTTTAATTTTAAGTTTTATATATATATATATTAGAAATAATTATGAAAAAATAAGAATGGGAAATTTCAGTTGATGAAAATTTCGGATTTATAATATTTATTATTTTGTTTAAATATATGTGTACTTGTGTATATGGTTCAAATGTGATTAAGATGTTTTTTTTTAAATTCTAAATGGATATAGCACATATTGATTTGAATATTTTAAATGTATTTGTGAGATGATTGTTAATAAATGATTTATTTTGGAAACCTAGAACTTAGAAACTGTTGGCAATTGACACTCATCCGGTTTATTTGTGTTGTCATTGATGGCAACACACATCATTTTGGGTTGGACACTTAACCGGTACTCACTGATGTTCATGATTCGGAAACTGACATTCAAGTCATCTGACAGACAAGGGAAAATGGAAAACTAGGAACCGGTATATGAGGCCGACATAGGAGATTGATCCGATAGGTTTACACGGCAACAATTAGCGACATCAGTCACAAAGTTTAATGTATTTATTTTTGTCTAGGCCAACATGTAAATAACTTGTAATATCATTGTAAGCCAACATAAGCCATTCATGTTTATGATTGGGAAGGGTATTTAAGTTAGCCTGATTAGGTTATTTTGGATATACATACAGAGAGAAGGAATATATAGTGGTGTAATATTGTGCGAGTAGTGTTGATCGACTGAATGCAAATATAAATATTTTGTAGTCGGTCTTGGTTATTGGTTTAGAGGTTCGGGATGCGAAGTAAGTTACCGATAAAGGAGGACATAGTGAAAAATGGTACAAACAGTGCTTAAACTGGAACTCATCCAACATAGTAGATGCATTCTCTGAGTTCATAATTTTGTTTGTAAACTAGAATTTGGTGTTTGTAGTTAGTGAGGCTCATTTTGTGATGAGCAGTGCGCTCTAGGCTATTGGCCTTCTTCCATGTATAGGCCCTTATTGTAATATTTATTCATTTGACCAGTGGATAGATATTGTGGGTCACCAATCCCACCATGGTTTTTCCTCTTTGAGGTTTTCCACATATAAATCTCTATGTTATGGTGTATGTTCTTGTGGTGGCATCATTTCTACTTATTGTTATATTCTTTTATGGTTATCGGTTACCAAATTACTTTGTTAATAAGGTTAAAATTGATCTCACCGATAGAACACTGATTCACCTCCCCTCTCAGTGTTCCTAGATTCCAACAATTGGTATCAGATCTTGGTACCTTGGAGTAAGTCTAACAGCTTAAGGAAGATCTTGATTCTGGAATCCATGGAGATGAGCATGGAGAAACAACTTAAAGTAGCACTTGAAGATTATGATGCTGAAAGGATGAAGAACTTGAAATTGTAAGATGAGTTGAACTCCACAAAGGAATTCATTCTTATCCTACAAGAGAGGTTGTCATCTGCTCAAGCTAGAAGGAAATAACTTTTACAAAATTAGGATTATGAAGAAAAGAATGCCCTTAAAGAACAATGTCAGAAGCTAAGTCAGGAGAATGTTTTCATGAAGAATGAAATGCAAGCCTCTCATGTAGGATGCCCAAGGAGATTGAAGACCAGAATAAGAATGCAAAAAATCTTGGCAAATATCTGAAAGACAGATCCAAGGAATGCATTAGGCTGGCACATGAGAATGATATGTTGAGAATTGAGCTAGTGCAAACCTAGACTAATGAGAAGGAGTTGGAAAGATTGATAACAGTCCTAAGGGGAAATCTGGATACTGCAAATGAATACAAAGAAAAGTTTAAGGATAGTTCTACAAAGCTTGATGAGCTATTGAAGGATCAAAGGCAAAAGGGAGACACTAGAGGTCTTAGATTTGAGCATGGGGAAAGCTCCGGTACTACAAATGAAGTTGAAGCAACTGATCAGAAGGAGAACCCACCTGTCAACTGGAACCAAAAATCACCGGTAAGGCAATCCAATGCACATAAAATCAATGGTAGATGTTTTGTTTGCAATAAATTTGGTCATATGGAAAGACATTGCAAAAATAGAGAAAATTAGGAAAATAATGCAGTTCCTAGTCAGTGTTCAAATTGTAAGAAGTATGGTCATAGGACAAAATATTGTAGAATGAATGTGAAATGCCATGCATGTGGAAAGTTTGGACATATGGTTAATCAATGTAGGTCAAGGAATGATCAAGGTTATAGTAAAGCAATTTAGAAAAATAATGTGACTTGCTATGCATGCAACAAAATAGGACATATTGCTAAATTCTGTAGAAGCAAGAATAATCTAATAGGAAATGATGAGTAAGGAAAACAAGACATTGATGATATCCCGAAGGAGCATGAGAGGAAATGGGTTAGGAAATACGAAGATCAACTGATAGAGACAAACAACCCAGTTACTCAACTGGCAGAGCAGAATGTTCCTGCACCGATAGGAAACTCATCTAGTAACTAAGGCATTAGCCTTAGGGGGAGGCAAATTAATGATAGATCTTGCATTACCCCTGGTAGCAGTCTGAAAGCTTGTTTCAGATCTTGGAGAAGTTAGTCTGAAGGTTTTCCAGTACTAAAATTATGGATTTTGAATCCAGTATGATAAGCCGACACACATTTATGTCAATAAGAAATTAGGGTTTTCTCAGAATAGGATGAAAATGCTGGTTCATTTCTAATCACACAAATTCAGAGTGAAGCAGAGAGAGTTTAAGGTGATTCAAGGTGATCAACAGAATTTTCAATCGAATTTTAGTGCATTTAGAGTGAATTTTCAAGAGCTTTCACTGACGAATGTTGTGAGGTATTTTATTAGTTTTTGAGCTATCTTTTGTTTGCAATGGCTTCTGGATCAGCTCCTACTCCGATAGGTTTGGATACCCCTGTTGTTGTTGACATCAAGGATCGTCCATGTCCGATTTCAGGCAATGCCCTCAGAGTGTGAAGGTCGATGATTTAGTCGGCGCGTTTTCTAGGGTTCCAGATGAAGTTTTGTATATTGAAGATGTTTGAGCATATATCCATTGCACTCTGGAGGATTTAGGTTTTTCTGAGATCAAAACAATGCACATAACAAATCTGCTAGATAGGAAGGGATCGATAAAACTGGAATTCCAAATTCTGAAGGATCAGGGTTTTACAAACATTTTGGAGATGCCGAAATTCGAAGATGAAATGATCTGATGTGTTAAACCATATCCACGGGGAATTCATGTGGCTAGACCGACCTTACAAAATCACCAAGGAGGCTATTTGTGCAATCATCGGTTTGCCCCAAACTGGCCAGTCTCCCAGAAAGAAGAAAATATATAACAATGAGGTGGAGAAGTTATCTGGTGCAACGTTTGACAACTAGTCAATGAGGATAAGCACTATCAGAGACAAAGTTGTTAAATTTGCAAGCGTGATCATCAATTACAAGGTAACCCAATCAAACCAATTGAACTCTATTTACAGTTCATGTATTTACTGTGCTCATAAGATGGTCAAATAAAATGATAGGTATGATCTTTGGAAATGGATGTGTGAAGAACTTATTTTACACCTAGGGAAGATTAAGGGTAAGAAGAAAGGTGTTTTCTGGTATGCCAACCTTGTTGTTTGCTTGATGATTTTCTTTCTGGGATCTGGTAAAACACAATGGGCATTTGATATGTCAGTAGGGAAACAAATAAAATATTCTATAAGAGTCTTGGGACATGACAAGGAAATAGACTCCATTTTATGGGGTTATTTTAAATCTTTTCAGAAGACAATGAAGAAGAGAGAGAGAGAGTGCCTAAGCATATTGTTGATAAGTACTCTACAAAAATATGCTTTATGGTGAAGAAGGATGAAACATTGATGGAGGCAGTGCAAACATGAAAGATCTGGATCACTGAGATGGGCTATGAGGTTGATACTGAGATCTTGGACTTATATGCCAAGACTCTTATTGATGCCCCTATTGATGAAGCTGAGAAAACCTTTGGGACAACAAAGAAAAAGGAATCTGAAGTTCAGATATGTTTTAGCAAGAAGAAGAGGGAAAGAAAAATCAAGAAGGTTGGGGAAGCTATGGAGAAGATGCCCTCTTAAATCAAACAAACAACAACCAACAAAGGTATATTAAAGAGGAAGAAACCAGAAACTTATATTGCCCCTGTTGAATCTGGTTTAGATACTGATTTAGTGCTCTCAAATATTCCCAAGACTTAAATCAAGACATAGAGGAAGAATCTTGAGGAAGGAAAGATACATAAAGTGAAGGACACCCCTCCGACAACTCCAAATAAAATTTTGAAGGAGAGGAAACCCATAGAGAAGAGGAAACCGGTTAAAGAGTCTACTTCTACTCCTGACAAGAAGAAATCAGATATAGATATGGCTGTCCAATCCGGTAAGAGTATTGAAGTCATTCCTCCTATCTTAGTTGCTGAATTGATAGATCAAATAACTAAAGATGGAATTTTGAGTAATATTCAGCATTACTATATACATATAGATGATAAGAAACAAACGGAGATTGAGGAAGTAATTTTGATATACTTAGATATATATAAGAAGGCATTACTTGAGATTGAAACACAAATATCGAGAGATTTATACAATAAGCTAGATGCTAGGAGATTGTCTGCAGTTGAAGAGGATAAATATATAAAGATGCAGGAGTTATTGACTATTTGTGGTGCAATAATTGATGAGGAGTTGCAATAGTGTCTGGAATATGCAAATAAAACATTTTTTTAGAGCAGACATTGTCATGTGAGTCTAATAGTAGGTAGACTAAATGAAATAGTTAAGGAGACCCATGAGGCATGGGTAAAATTATTTGTAGATAAACCTAATTTCTTTACTCCTCCAGTATTCCCTCCTAAGTCTGGTATTCAAGATATCTCAGTTGATGGTAAAGGGAAAGGTATATTAGGTTTGGATTCACCAATTTTGGAATAGAAACTAACCAAGGATATTCCTCCGATAGTATGACCTGTACATAATGTACAGAAACTGACAGTTAATAGAGAGATACAATGTAGCTAGCTTACTTATCCTCTTCACTTGTGATAATATGATCATATCAGACAAGGTGAAGATGATAGAGCAACTAACAAAGATTGTTGAGGCTCTTAATCAGTGCAGTTGTATATATAGGTCTTGTACTAACACCGACAAAATTACAACTAACATAGAAGTAAAAATAAAAGTGGCAAAGGCCCAGTTGGAACATATGGCTAACAATTTTGATGGTACTCAGTCATTGACCAACACTGTTGATGGTCAAATTTTGGTTACAGAATCAGAGATATCAGCCTTGGAGAAAGATATGGACAGGTTAATCCGGGGAGCTAGGGAATTGAGAGGATTGGTAAGTCTTCGGTTCAAAACTTTGTTACTTCATTAGAAGGAAAGTTTAGAATTGATGAATATGTTAGGATAACTGGTGAACAACTGAGAGGGGGGGGGTGAATTAGTTGTTAATAGTTATAACATTTAATCCACAATAAAACCTTAAACCGAAGCACATAAACATTCAAATACCAGTAAAGCAGAAATAGATGCTGGTAGACACAGATACCGATAAACAATGTAACTCAACAATTAAATAGATAATCACTGCAAAGCAACCATACCATATAACACCATGATTTGTACATGGAAAAATCAGAAAGGGAAAAACCACGGTGGGAAGCCTACCCACAGTTAGATGATACTTCTGCAGAAAGTATGTGATACAATGAGGGGCCTCCACATGCAGGAAGGCGCACTGCCTAGAGTGTATTGCTCATTACAAAAGAGTCTCACTGACTACAAAGGTTAAAACCACCTCAAGATAAATGGACAACAATCCAATAAAGTGAATTGTTAGAGATAGCATCTACCATGCCTGATTATAGTCCTGATTAAGCTCAATACCGGAGGCCTTTGACCTCTTCCTTAATCCCAATTCAATCACCTATGATCGATGTGATCCTTCGCATATGATATTACAATTCATGACCATGATACACCTTTTTTTTCCACACCATGATCTACAATGAGATCTTGCATTCATTTATACCAACCCTAAGACCTAAACCAATTAGGTCGCCCACCTAAAAGATATTACAATAAGATCATTACATAATTCCATATTACAATGATATGCCATGTCAGCTTAAGACCAAAACAACAATAACAAATCCATAAATCCTCCTAAAACATCTCGGTAACATGTAGAGTACACATTATCATGATACCGATCCATAACGTAGATAGGCACCAGACCTATTCTGGGTCCACCATGCCAAAGCAATGTCTTCAAGTAGTTGAAGCACGATCAAAGAACATCTTCAACATCCTGAAATCCATCAAGAAGCCACACCAACACCACTTATGCATCATGTCATGATTCCTTAGTGAAAGTTGTGCCAGTAAAGCCTTAAACCAATATCGGTAAGGGTTTACGAGTGTATGATAGTATCCAATATAAAGCCAATACCAACTAACCAAAACATGCTCCAGGAGAATGTATCACATGTAACCAATCACATTCCATAGATCCAAAAATGCTGGAAGTGTCCAACAGATAATCTCTTATGTCGGTAATGCTAGATCTTCTATTGGTAACCAAAACCTATTTGTCGGTCACCATCCATAATAGCTAGTGTTGACATCAATGAAAAAACATAAATGCAACACATAATCAATTCATCCATAATGCTAACAATCTCCCCCTTTGGTATTGATGACAACATTAAATATGAAAAACATCTAAGTACCAAGAAGTACCAAACAAGTCTCCCCTTGTGGAAGACAACCAACAATTTATGTGAATGATATCTCTATAAAGTTCTGAATAAATCTCTCCCCCTAATGTATACAACTCCCTTTTCTTTATTTTCACATCAATATCTCTCCCCCTTTGACATCAATGCCAGAAATTTGACAAAAATATCAAAGCAATAATGTAACCTCAAATCTGACTACTCCCCCTGAGTAGTAGCACCACTCATCAGTGCTAGAATAAATAATATTTCTAATAATGCATGTTGGACTGATGACAAAACTGCATCAATCAAGTCTCTGCTGGAGGGGAAAAAACCCCTAACCTGTCTCTCAAATACTCAAATGATTCCTTAGACATCGGTTTAGTGAATATCTCTGCAATCTATTCTTTAGTGTTCACATAAACCAATTTGACTTCCTTTTCTTCTACCTTGTCCTTCAGAAAGTTGTACTTTATTAATATATGCTTAGTCTTAGAGTGAAATACCAGATTTTTAGACATGTTAATAGCTACAAAGTTATCACTGTAGATAAATACCAGTTCACTACAATTTACCCTAATATCCTTCAACATTTGCTTCATCCACATGACTTGAGTGCAATTAGTTGCCGCTGCAACATACTCAGCTTTTGTAGTAGATAAATAAATGCATGACTATTTTTTGCCGATCCATGAAACTAGTTTCTTTCCAAGAAAGAAAGCTCCACCAAAAGTGCTCTTCCTGTCATCAGTATCACCTGCCCAATCCGAGTTAGTATATGCACATAAAGTGAAATCATCATTTTTGGAATACCATAGGCCATATTCTATTGTTCCTTGCAAATACTAGAATATTCTCTTTACTAAACATTCATGATTTTCTTTAGGATTACTTTGACATCTTGAAACAATACTTATTGTATTCATAATATCAGGTCTGGTCTGAGTTAGATATAACAGACCACCAATTATAGATTTATACCTTGTTGGATTTACCGGTGTAGAAGTATCCTTGATAGATAATTTCTCACTTGTCACCATAGGAGTACTTACTAGTTCGGAATTATCCATACCAAAAAATTTCAACAATTCCCTTAGATACTTATTTTGACAGATAAAAATGCCTTTGTCAGTTTGAGTAATCTACAAACCTAAGAAAAATTTCATCTCACCAATCATGGACATTTCAAATTCATTCTTCATTTTAGCAAATTCCATGCACAATTTATCTTCTCCTCCAAAAATGATATTATCTAAAAATACTTCAATAATAAGAATATCATCATTAGTGATCTTATAATATAAATTACTATCAGCACTGCCTTTAGTAAAACCAAGCTTCAAAAGATATTTATCCAACCTTGCATACCAAGCTCTAGGAGCTTGTTTCAAACCATATAAAGCTTTCTTCAATCTGCAAACCATATCTTTATCATTTGTCAGTGAAAATCCATCAGGATGCTCAATGTATACTTCTTCCTCAAGCTCACCATTCAAAAATACACATTTAACATCCATTTGATAAACCTTATAGTTCTTATAGGCTGCATAGGCAAGAAATAGTATAACAACTTCAATTCTAGCTACATGTGTAAATGTCTCACCATAATCAATTCCTTCCATTTGAGAATATCCTTTACAAACCAATCTAGCCTTGGTTCTTACAACTTGACCATCATCATTTAGTTTATTCCTAAAAGCCCATTTAGTTCCAATAACATTCTTATTTTTAGGCCGGGGAACTAAAGTCCAAGTTTCATTCTTCTCTATCTGATCTAATTCATCTTCCATAGAATTTAACCAATGTTTATCCTTACAAGCTTCAATAATAATTGCTGGTTCAATTTGACAAATAAGACATACCTCTTCATTAGCCAGTTTCCTTCTAGTCATAACTCCCTTGTTCTTATCTCCAATGATTTGATCTTCAGAATGATTTAATCTTACATACCTTGGTGTCTTTTGAACTTCAAGTTCACTACTCTCATCATAAGTCACAGTTGAATTTTTTGATTGTGCCAGTGTAACTATCTCAGCTTCCTGTACCAGTTGAGGCATTGCCGGTTCAGTTATGATCATTTCCACTGTCGGTTCCCTGTCGTATGATATATAATGATTTATGTATTGCTCATCCACTTTCACATTAGCACTCTCAACAATTTTCTGTAATCTTTTATTATAACATCTATATGCTTTGCTCTGAATTGAGTATCCAATATATATCCCTTCATCACATCTAGGATCAAACTTTCCAATTGAATCATCTCTTTTGATATAGCATTTACTTCCAAAAATTCTGAAATATTTAACAGTAATTGTATGTCCAAACCATAGTTCATAAGGGGTCTTACCAGTTTCACCTTTGATGTCAACTCTGTTGAATGTGTAGACTACTACACTCATAGCTTCTCTCCAGTAGATATGAGGCAATTTGGCTTCCATCATCATAGATCTTGCTGCATCCAAAATGGTTTTGTTCTTTTTTCCACTACTCCATTTTGCTAAGGAGTCATAGGTGTAGATAGTTGTCTCCTGATTCCTTTTGTCTCACAATAAATGTTAAATTCATGAGAAGTGAACTCACCTCCTTGATCTGATCTTAGACAATTGATTTTCAATCCAGTTTCAGTTTCAACCTTCTCTTTAAAGATGTTTAATTTCTCAAAAGCTTCAAACTTCTCCCTTAGAAAAGTCACCCACATCATTCTAGAATAGTCATCAATAATCAACATGAAATACCTATCACCTTGAAAGCTTCCAGTCCTTGCTGGACCACATAAGTCAGTATGAATCAAATCAAGTATATCATTAGATTTATCATGTATTCTCTTAAAAGAGCTTCTAACTTGCTTACCCAATTGACATTCCTTACATACCGGATTATGAGGCTTCATAATCTTAGGTATATCTCTAACTACCTTAGTTGAATCGATCTTAACAATACAATCAAAATTAACATGACACAACCTCTTATGCCATAACCAAATCTCATCAATATGAGCAATTACGCATGTCTTATTACCAATGTTCAAGTGGAAGATATTACTTCCTATCTGAATACTGGTTGTAATCTCCAAACCAGTCTTGTTAATAATTTTGTATTTTCTATCTTTAAATTGAAGTTGGAAACCCTTATCAACCAATTGACCAACACTCAAAAGATTATGCTTTAAAACTTCTACATAATAGACATTATTAGTATTATGCTTGCCATCCAAAGAAATAATACCTCTACCTTTGATCATACATTCCTTGTCATCTCCAAATTTGACTTGACCGTCATTGTATTCTTGCAAGGACAAAAATTTCCCTTTATCTCCAGTCATATGATGTGAGAATCCACTATCAATTACCCAATCATCCTTATCTTCAACTTTTGTTGCCAGGGCCTTTTCTTCATTCTTGATATCCAGTTCTAGTTCATCTTCCTTCAAAGCATAGAACACCCATTCCTTTCTATTGCCAGATCCACTAGTAGAGTCTTCTGTCGGTTCATCTCCAAAGTCATCAGTTAATCCTTCCTCATCTACTATGTAGCATTGTTTACTTTTCTTTAATCTATATCTATTCTAGTTAGGCTTAAAGGATTTCTTAACTCTTTCCTCAAACCTTACATTCCTTTCAGAACATCTAGATGCAAAATGACCAATCTTATTACATGCAAAACATTTAAAAGGTCTTTTTCCTTCATACTTACTTCCAGTTGGTCCTTTAGGTACTCTTCTAGCAAATAAGGCTTCAAGTTTCTTAAATTCTTCATCTTCTTTCTTCATGTCTTCCAATTCTTTTGCATAAAGGGCTTTACAATCAATTTTTCCGGTAGATGATGATGATGATGCATGAAAAGCAGGTTTAGACTTTACAGCTCCAAAAGATCCAAATTCTTCAAGCTCAAAAGCAGATAATTTCCCAATTAGAATGTCTCTGTTAACTGAAGTGTTTGCCAATGTTCTTAACTCACTAATTGCAGTTGCCTTCATCTTGTAAGCCGGTGGAAGGGTTCTCAATACTTTGGAAACTATTTCATCTTCACTTAGAAATCCTCCACAACATTGAATTCCTATAACAATCTCATTTACTCTTTCCATAAATACAACAATTCTCTCATTATCTTCCATTTTCAAGTTTAGCAATTTTGACAGTAGGGTCACCTTCATTCAGAGTTTGCAATTTGTCCCACATAACCTTTGCCGATGATTTATTAGTCAATCCCATGATCTGTTGATCAGTAAGTGCACACAAGAGGGCTTCTCTAGCTCTGCAATCATTTTCAATATTCTTATCCAAGTCTACAAGAGCAGGATTGCTAGATGCCAGATCATAAGGTGTGTATCCTTTCTCAGTGATCTCCCAAATATCCTTTCCAAGACATCTATGATGAGTCTCCATTCAAATTTTCCATATCCCATAATTTTTTCCATCAAGCTTAGGGATTTCTCTTCTGAAAATAGTTGCTGGTGGATTAGAAGTGTTAGTTGCCATAGGATCTACCTCAAGTAGTTAAGCTTCTGCAAAAGAGGACCAAAGCTCTGATACCAATTGTTAGGATAACTGATGAACAAATGAGACAGGGGAGGGGTGAATCAGTTGTTAACAGTTATAACATTTAATCCATAATAAAACCTTAAACTAGAGCACATAAACATTCAAATATCGGTAAAGCAGAAACAAATGCCTATAGACACATATACCGGTAAACAATGTAACTCAATAATTAAACAAATAATCAATGCAAATCAACCATACCATATAACACCATGATTTGTACGTGGAAAACCCAGAAAGGGGAAAACCACGGTAGGAAGCCTACCCATAGTCAGATGATACTTTTGTAGAAAGTATGTGATACAATGAGGGGTCTGCACATGCAGGAAGGCACATTGCCTAGAGCGTACTGCTCATTACAAAAGAGTCTCACTGACTATAGAGGTTAAAACCACCTTAAGATAAATGGACAACAATCCAATAAAGTGAACTGCCAGAGATAGCATCTACCATGCTTGATTACAATCCCAGTTAAGCTCAATACCCGAAGCCTTTGATCTCGTCCTTAATCCCAATTCGATCACCTATGATCGAACTGATCCTTTGCATATGATATTACAATTCATGACCATGATACACCTTTTTTTTCCACACCACGATCTACAATTAGATCTTACATTCATTTATACCAACCCTAAGACCTAAATCAATTAGGTCAGCCACCTAAAAGATATTACAATAAGATCATTACATAATTCTATATGACAATGATATGCCATGTCAGCTTAAGACCAAAACAAAAATAACAAATCCATAAATCCTCTTGAAACATCCCAGTAATGTGTAGAGTACATGTTATCATGATATCGGTCCATAACGTAGATAGGCACTAGACCTATTTTGGGTCCACCACACCAAAGAAATGTCCTCAAGCAGTTGAAGCACGATCAAAGAACATCTTCACACTAATACATTTGGACTAGATTTTTGACTGAGGTTTTCGACGGAGAAGGTATATTGTGGCCAAATTTATTTATTTTTTTTAAAATGCCCGCATTCGTCGTAATTCCGATGGAAATTTCCCATTTGGTTTCGACAAAGAAGGCATTAGCAATGAGAGTTTTCTTTTTTTCAAAAAAGTGCTCGAGTTCATCGTAATTCCGATGAAAATGGCCATTACAAAATTAAAAAAGAGGCAGGGAATTCATTTGTGAATTGCAATCCCACGTAGGCGTCTGTGGCAACTTCAACCCCCAAGAACATCAAACTTGTGTCGAAGGCAATCCCGTGCAGGAGGTAGATTCAAATTGCCCTAGTTTTTAATTTCATGTTGCAAAAAATCTACATGTGGTGGTTAATTGTCCTAGTTTAATCTCGTAAAACCATAGAACTGTGATTGAGAAGTGAATGTTCAATTTTGTAGCAGCAATCCCTTCCTCCCGTATATGCGCGTGTTGATTGTTCACATGAGATCACATCTATTTGCGGCATCATATTCATGAGCCTTGTCCATGTTTCCACATTTTGCATTCATGTCAATCAGGACATTTGCAAGTACAACACCTAACAAAATTCCTCTATCTGTTATGCTTTGATGGATGTCCATACCCTATTCCAAAGCTCCCATTTTTGCACAAGCAGGGAGGATGCTAGCAAAGGTTGTGGAATTTGGCTTTATGCCTTCCAATTTCATTTGCTTGAAAGTGTCTAAAGCCTTTTCGACAAATCCATTTTGTGCATATCCAGCAATCGTTGCAGTCCACGAGACAACATTTCTTTTAGGCATTCTATCAAATAGTTCATGTGCCTTGTCTGTGCTTCCACATTTTGCATACATGTCTACTAGGGCAGTTACAACTACAACATCTGACAAAATTTCTCTGTCCTTTATGCTTTGATGAATGTCCATACCCTGTTCCAAATCTCCTATTTTGGCATAGGCAGGGAGGATAGTAGCAATGGTCATGGAATTTGGCTTTACACCCGCCGATTGCATTTGCTTGAAAGTTTCTAAAGCCTTCTCAACAAATCCATTTTGTGTAGTTGCAACTACATCTGACAAAATTCCTCTATCTTTTATGCTTTGATGGATGTCCATACCCTATTCCAAAGCTCCCATTTTGGTACAGGCTGGGAGTATGCTGGCAAACGTAACTAAAGAAATGCAATGATCAGCTCCAAAGACATCAAACCCCTACTAACAAAACTGAGAGTCTAAAATGTGATAGGGAATAGTGTGAGCTGTCCTGAAATAAAATATTTTATTTTTAATTTCAACTAAAACATAATTACTCAGCCATTTAATGTTATTAATAAGTGTTTAATATATGAAAGAGATAAATGGTTGGCCACAAGTACATGAGTTAGTAAATGCACACAAATAAGTGAATTTGGTATTCAAAACTATCTACAATGAATTTAATTCTTGTCCATTAGTCATTTATGTTTGCAATAAGCATCTTTCTTTGTTTTTCTTAATCTTTATTCATAGTTATGTGCATATTTCACATTCTATAATTAGGATATCAATTGCTATGGCTGAACACTAGCATGATGTTTGTGTTGTGGTATAGATGCATGGAAACATAATTATGGGATTATTATATTATAGAGATCATAAATCTAGATATCGCATATTAGTTCTAGCTCTTCTTGGATTGAGTCTAAAGTTGACATACAGTCATAAAGCCATTATTAGTAGATCTATCCATTTCTAGTAAAGACAATTGAGAAAGTCATTTTGATATTGAGAGTTTCTTATCTGTTTACCTATTGATCATTATTAAGCCATAATATTTAGGTCTATTTATCTCTCTTGCAAAACCTCTGTAAGTGTCCTAGATTGACCCTACTACTCACTCTTCAATGAAATAGTGGAGTTCTAAAGATTTGTTGCACAAGATGGTGTTGAACGTATCAACAAGGCTAGCATGGAAGGCATGTTCAAGCTTCCACTTGTACAAATGATTTGTTGATAGAAGAAATTCTTGAAATAGGAATACAATCGAAAGACAAGTAAGTACATACAAACCTCCTCAGTTGAAAGTAAAATCTGTGTATAAAAAGAGTACATTAAATCCCAATCCATAAACACAATAGAGATACCGATGGAGACTTAATTGGATGTAGCATGTTGCACCAAAGTTGTTAGAGTATGCTAAGCTAGTACATAATGTTTCCTAAAGAAACATTAGTATTTTACCCAGATCATTATCTACCAAAACTAACTATAGTAATCCTTTTGAGGATTTATTTCATGGTGCTAGATCTTCATTTAGTTCCACTTCTTGTTGGAGAAAAGAACAGTTATTTCTTGAGGTAGATGAATATCACATCAACAAAGGACAAGACCCTTTCTAGAATATAACAAATTCTACTCCAACAAAAGATCATGGGGGTTTCACTAGAGATATTGAATAAGAGATAGACTTCTATTGTTTCATTAAAAGCATTGGCATGTTCTTCATTTATTGATGTAAACTCTCTGTGATGCCACCACAACCAACAAAGGTGTAAAAGGTTATTTGCAATGCATAGATTTTTAGGATTGTCCTTTGAGAAAACAAAATTAAAGTATGGAAGTAGGATCTGCCAGCTCCTGAGAGAATCTTGATGAAAAATAACTGTAAAATATTTGGGCGAGCTTATATGCAAAAAATCATGCTTCATGATGGGTTTATGTACAGAAATAATCATGAATTAAGTGGTAAAGGGGCTTCTGGAAACAAGAGGGACAAAGAGGGAGTGGAAGTGAAAACTTCTAGTGTTGTGTCTGCTCCATCTCAGAATGGGAATGGCAAAGGTGTTGTAAGAGGAGCTGAGAAGGGTGTTGGAAGAAGTGGGGGTGTTTAAATTCCCCCATTTAAGCTGGCTCAAATGATGAAAGATGTGGAAGCCAAGAGCAGTGTGGAATACCAGTGCATGACATGGGATGCCCTTCAGAAGAGTATCAATGGGTTAGTAAAGAAGTTAAATGCATCTAACATCAAGAACATCATTCCAGAGCAGCAAAAGTCTATTCCTATGTCAGATGAATCTACTTCTAATTACTATTCTTCTATTTCATCAGGTTCGTCAGATTTTGATACATCAGACTAAGATTCTGAGAGTGAAACTGATAGTGAGAGCAGTAAGGAGTCACCAAGGAAGAAAAATAATTCAAAGCATGACTATGAGTATGAAAAAACAAGAAGAAAGAAAAGGTCGAGGGCATCTGACTCAGAGGATGGAAGTGACAGTGAAAAAATTAGAAGGAAAAAGAAAAGGAATTAAAAATATTTCTAGTTAGTTATTCAAGGCTCGAGTAGACATCGTTTTCCTGGACTGTGACAAACAAAATAATCACTCCCAAGTGCTTTGGTTTTAAAACAGATGATTATAAGATGCTACAATGTTGTCTTATGTATTTTTATAGCCACAGGTTTTAGAGTTCTGTACTTGACAGGTAATGGATAAACAGTGTTAGGAGGAGAAAATATTGAAGGCCAAGTGCAAATTGTGATAATACTAGATCAATGAATCATGTTATTTATTGAGTATTTCTTGTTTTCCATATTGTGTGATGTACCATAATAAAACTAGAAATCTAAATTCAATAAGATGCTCTGTTCAATGATGATAATTTCTATTTTCTTACCTTTGAAGAAAGACCATGTCAGACAATATCAACGAACAACAAAATAAGGAGACAATTGCTAGATTGTGGTCTAACTTGAAAAGAAAAGGTGATGGAAAATGTTATTGTCTATGCAAAATTTGTAAGGGGTTAAAGACTAGAAGACTTCTAATCAAAATAGCAAAGAAACATAGTAGGCTGCATGGTCACATTGAAGGTGGACATGATTATCATCCATTGGTAATTTTTTCATTATATCGTGGCGACAATTTATATACATAATAAACCACGTGATGATGATATCATGGTCACAGTTTATTTAAGTTTATCAATTTTATATAGGTCGAGCACCCCGGATCACATGGTATGGATCAACACAACCTTGAGAATATGGTTTTCGAAGTGGACGAACATGGAGGTGTGAATATAGAAGCTGAAGATGATGATCCCATGGAAGATGATGATCATGAGCCAGAAAACACAATTGAAGATGATGGTACAAACACATTGATCCATGACTCATTTAGTACTCACGCAGCTGATCATGATGGTGAAGATGACCTTAATGTTGTTCATGATGTCCCTCTACTTGAGAAGGCATCTGAGGCCCTTTACGAAGGCTCGCAGGCAACTCTTCTCTCCGTTGTATTATTGTTGGTGAACTTGAAGGTTATGAATGGTTTATCCAACATAACAATGTCACATATGTTAAGGTATGTCATATATGTCATAATAAACTGTGAATCATGTTGTACCATTAATATTATTTATTATAACAAATTATATTTTTTCGTTGTAGATTGATAGGTGAGTTTTTGTTACCACCATCAAATATTCTACCTCGCTCATACCAAGAATTATCTGCCGTTATGAAAGATATTGGAATGGAGTATCAAGCAATAGATGCTTGTCCCAATGATCATATTATTATCACAAACAACATGAATTTCAAACTGAATGCCCTGAATGTCATATCAGTAGATATCGAACAGATCAAATAACAAAAAGGGTTCCTCGCAAGGTTCTTCGCTATATTCCCATTATTCCACGTATGCAATGATTATTCAAGTGCACTAGCTTGACACAATTTATGGATTACCATGCACGCAATAGAAGTTGAGATGACATTATTCAAATTCCTATGGATGGTTCAACATTTGTGGACATAGAAGAAAAGTGACCACACTTTAAAGAATAACCTCGTAATCTCAGGCTTTCATTGGCAGCAGACGGTGTCAATCCATTTGGAGAGATGAGATCTGTTTACTCAGTGTGGCCTATTTTTGTTATCAACAATAACATTCCTCCATGGATGTCAATAAAGAGGGAGCACATAATGTTGGCAATGATTGTTCCAGGTATTTTATCATTTAAATATAGTCGTCTAAATTTAATTATAAATATTGCAGTAAAATGGTCATAATAATTATGTAATGTTTTTGTTCATTCGATTAGATAAGTACCAAGTTAAAGATATGAATGTATATATCGAGCCTCTTATCAACGAGTTGCTGGAGTTATGGAATGGTGTCACTATGTATGACGTCTCTAGACCAATAGGACAAAGACAATTTCAATTCCATGCGATGCTTCTATGGACAATACACGATGCCCCGGGGCTAACACATTTTTGTGGTATGTTATAGTGTTTAAGTTGTGCACGAACATTATAATTCAAAAAATTATCACATTTAATCCAATTATACATTATCTTGTAGGTCTTCAAACAAAGGGAAAATTTGCATGTCCTGTTTGTGGTCCAAAGATGAAATCTCATCATTCAAAAAGTTTAGGAAAGCAGGTGTTTGATGAGTATAGGCACTTTCTCCACAAAAATCATAAGTATCGAAATACTGAAAAACATCTTTTCAATGGGAAAGAAGAGAATACATCAAAGCCACGAAGAATGACACCTCACCTGTGGAAGTTGGAATATAATATAATTAATCGTCAAGGTAATGGCATTCCATCTATTGGTTTGTCATAAAACATCTTTTCTATTTTGTTTTGTTTACTGATGATGTGATTGATGGTCATGAAGGTCGTGAAGGCATAAATGACCACCTTCCTAAGGGAATAAAAATTTATCCCCAACAATTTAGTAGGTTGCCCTACTACGAGTAGTTACAAATTGTTCATTTGTTTGATAGTATGCATATTGGAAAGAATATAATAGAGACAGTATGGAAAATATTGGATGGAAGGCGTGACAAAGAAAAAATTGTCAAAATATGTAGTGACATTCAGGATTCCAATCATGCAATGGTAAATGTCATTCAATCAAATAGCCATGGAGACCAGATTAATATAAGTGAGCTTCCTTGGTTATTAATTGTTGGGCCCATATAAAATTTTCATTCCATATGCATCCCTATATGAAGTAATGCTTGTCTAATTCATCGGTCAAGAACTTGCTTAAATTTTTGCTTATGTCATTCGGTCCTTGTTAGGTTCCACTACCTTGAACTTGTACCTTGAACTTGAACTTGAACCTCTTTGGTTCAAGGTTCAAAGTTCAACGGGCGTTGTTTCGAATATTCTTCTTCCCGCGCAAATTTAAGCTTTGCTAGTTCTTGTCGGCATTTTGCATTCTTTGAACCTTGAACTTGAACCTTTTTGGTTCAAGGTTCAAGGTTCAAGATTTGTCATGTTAATATCATTTTGTGATGGTTCCACAAGGCTCTGAGTTTTATGTATAGGTTCCTTGAAAGACATGTGACTTTCCACGTGGTGACGGTGCAGACTTTTAGAACAAGATAGATGGCCGCCGACGGAAGGGATATTCTTTCTCTAATAATTTGAAATCTATCATTTATCGTAAGTATGTGTGAGGATCTGCTGTGTTAGAGGGGAAGTGACTTAATGGTTAAGGTGTACCTTAGCGCAATCATTTCAAAATAAGGTCACACGAAGAAGAAGTAACAAAGGCAACTTTAGTAATGATGGGTAAGATTTTCTCGTCTTTAAAACTGAGTAGTTGTCTCATCGGGATTATTATTTTCTGGAGAAGATTTTGAGAAGGGGTTTTCAGAGCAGGAAAAATAAGCTGCAATAGGGGATTACAGAGGGCAGAGGAAGGTATGTTAAACAATTTTCTAAATTGCTACAATTTGTTTTAAAAGATCTGGGTGTTCTTTAGCTGCTTGTTGTTGTTTTCACTTTCCTTCTTCGCCTGGGATTGATTCGGGAAAACCACAAACCAAAACATGAGGCCTATTTTTCCCAAATTGATGAGCTCATCTTCCCTCGTAAGCTCTTTACCGGAGTTGGGTGATACAACACCGGTTCAGCTAGATTTAGATATCTTTCTAGAGAGAGTAAAGAATTCAACCGCAAACCCCATGATGAGAGATGTGGCTTAGAGCAGATTATTAGAAGCCGTTGCCTTTCCCACAGTTGCTCCTTGCCCTGAGTTAGTCTTAGAATGTATGAATCATTACGACAAAGGCAATAGGTGCATAAGGAAAAATGATGGTGAAGTCTTGTTGTCTATTGATAGACAAACGGTAATGGCAGCCATGGGTATTCCACACCGGGAACCCTATGAAGACTAGACCATTGGTAAATCTTACGGGATTTTCTCTGAGAAGAAGCAATATTATAGAATTGTGATTGCACGGAATTGGCTCTTAAGATTCCAAAAATGGGGCTCGAGGCTGTCGAGACCTTTAACTCATGAACATTTAATTATAGCAATCCGAGACTTGGTCATACTGCCGAGCAGGGTGAAGGGTAATTCTCATTCTTTTTATTGGGAAGACTGGATGTATTTCTTCATTCAGGTCACTCTGGATAGAAGCCGGTTCATTGACTAGGGAAATGTTATTGCGGAAAGGTTACATGAAGGCCTGAGTAATTATCTTGGAATGCATAATTTTTATATGTCATCCTATCTGTTATATATGCTTGCCTGTGTGAGAGAATGGTCGGGGTTGTCTCATGTAAAATGGGTTCAAGGCCTAAGGATTTATGAGTATCATCCTAATCTGACTTTGATGATTATCTCCATTGGAATGATGTTTTCGTTGGAAGGCTGACCTTTGAATTACAGGGTAATTTGCATAGAAGAATGTCTCCGAAAGCTGTTCAACTTGTTAACATATATGGCAGTTTCTTTATAAAATTCAGCCATTTCACTTATTTAAGAGTCGAAGGATTTAAGGGTGAACCCTTTAGAATTCCCAGGTATGTTTCAGATTCCTGCATTTTGATTGAAGTATCTAGATAGCTCACTTATGTCACAAAATATTATGGTGAGGACTCCAACACAAGTGGAATTTTTCCCATTGATTTAGGCCATTATAGTTGTAGGTCTGTTTTTGATGCTTTGAATCTTGAACTTGAATTTAAAAGGTTTCATTTGAAGTCCTTTGTAAAAGGGATAACTTTGATAGCAAGGGTTTCATCACTCAGTATGTAAAGAAAGTGGTACTTGATCAACATGTTCCTCAGTTGGAAGATTATTGGGAGGGTTGTCAGGATGAATTTGAAGTACAGAGAAGGAGTTGGTCCAGACTAACTTTGAGGCAAATTCATGACATGAAATTGCCCATGGATACCTCGAGTGTCACCACCGATGATGAAGACATACTTGACTTAGAGTTTATGAAATGGGTCCATAATGAACCTCTTCCAGAAGTAGATTGGAGCAAGAAGATGGTGGATAGTATTCAGACACGCACTCTCAGTGTAACCCATAGGATGGAGAATTGGCTTAGGAATTGCCGATTTCATCTGACACGAGCAACCAGTTCAAGAAGAAAAAGTGGGAAGAGGAGTACTACAAGTAAAACTTCTGTTGTGACTAACATTCCCATTTCTGATGCAGGAAAAGCATAGGCAAGGATTAAAGAAGAGAAACTTGACCTTGGGATTGATCTTTCTATTGCTGGTCGAGTTACCAGATTGAGATCCAAGAAGGGTTTCAAGCCACCGGTTTCTCACCTCATTCTAGATTTGGACCCAGAGGAAACACCGAGCAAGATGACATCCCCTGTTTCCAAAGCAGGCAAGGTTTCAATTGACATAGATGCTATCTTTCAGGACTTAGGAGCTCTCGAAATCCAGTCCCATATAGACCATGCCACGCCACCACCCTCAGCAGGGTTTCCACTCATGCCTTCAAAAGAACTAACCCTAGCACCAAAATAGCTAAGTGATTCAATCACCAGGAAAAGAAATGTAGTTTCGATTTCAGTATCGATGGAGGATGCCGTGAGAAAATGTCTGGGAAGGTCTACAAAGCCCAAAAAGTTAAAAATAGAGGCAATGATTGACTTTGATAAAAACACGAAGCATTGGACCATAGACATTGCTAGACCCGAGCCTAACAAAGATGCTGCTATGGCTTCAAAAGTAGAATATTTGTTGAACGAATAGATTTGGGCATTGAAACCAAAGCCATGGATGTGAAGCACTTGGAGACTTCCACCAAGCAAATTATCTCCCGTACCTGGAAGGATGAGAGGGACAAGGCTGAGTTGAAACAAAGTTTGACGCAAATGGCCCAGTATATCCATGCTTTGCAGAACACTCCCTTGCCATTGTCCCAACATTCAGGTCCATTTAGTCCAAAATCACCTAGCAATCAAAAATTCTTGGATGAAGTTCAGCGAAACAGGATGATTGTTGAGGTTTTTTCAGAGTGGCTCACCTCGATCATGCACCAGGCAACTAATTACATAACGGACTTGGTCCAAATTTTTAAGGATGCCAATGAGGTCACCAAAGCCTTGGATTCTGACTTGTTCTCATGGAAGAAGGAGAAATCTAAGTGGGCAGTGATTTCGAAGCAGATGCGGGATATTCAGCATTATGGTCTAATGAACTTTTTTGCTGAAAACCAAGTATCAGGACTAAATGAAGATGTAATGTTCATTTGCAAGGAGAGTATTGAGTGGCGCAACCAAATAATTGAGCAGGGTTATAGCGAGTCACCCAATCTACGTGGCGAGTTAACAGCCTTGAGGGAGACCATGCAGAAGGACTTACATTGCATGGATGTTCAATTACTTAAAGAGGATAGTGAAACTCTGGAAGACACTACAAAGATGATTAACCAGTTCAGCAGCCACATCAGACAGATCAAGATGGAGAAATTCTTGTTTGTGGAAGACTTTACGAAGATCTCTAAAGTGGAATTGATGCTCACTGTTTGCCTCGAACATCTGGATTCACACAAAGATAAAGTGCAAATGGAAAAGAGGAAAAAGGAGCTCTGGAAGCAAAGAGTTATTCATATCAGTTTGCCACACGTAACTATAATCCAAGAGTTTTCAAAAGTGCACAGAGAGTGGAGCACGGCCAAGGCAGTGATGGTGTCTGTCCAAGACACCAACCTGAGCGATCACACTGGAACTGAGCAAACTACATGACTAGCACTGCTGGCAGTTGTTTGCCAGCGTGTCTAGTTATTTTCTTTAAATTTTGGTTATACAGTTAGGGTTGCTTTTTATTAACTCTGATGAGTTAATTTTACTTGGGTTAAAAAGAACTATTGGGTCTGGTGACCTATAAATATCTTATGTAATGACTTTAAAAGGGTTCACTAAGTTTTTGGAAAAGACTATCTTTAAGATTAGCTAAAAATATTTTTGTGTATGTAGGAAGTGGATGACCATTGGTGAATGCAAATCTTATTAATAGCTATTTCTGATTTCAAATCTGTGTGTTTGATTTTGAAGTTTGATTTCTGTGTAAATCTATTTCAAAGAAGGTGATGTTATGCTTACTATGTGTGCAGAAAAATATTGGCTAATTTCATCTCAATAAGCTTTTTCATTTTGTTTTAGTGTTCATATAAAGTCTATCGGCTTTATATAAAAAGTTATATATGGATCAGTGCTTGCATTCATTTTGTATTGACTGGTGTATGCAATTGCCTTTAAGTGCTTTCTGGTGAAAAACATTCTATTGATTGTATCAATTAAATGATTTTCCAACTGTTTCGGTAAAAAGCTTGTCTGTTTTCTTATGATGCACTACATTTGTATATTGCAAACAATCTTGATTGGATGATGGTATGGATTGAACGTTGTCAACATCCTGGATGCACATTAACATGGGAAGGTGTGGCTTCATTGGTTAAAGAAGCACGTCATAATGGAGATTCCAATGTTACGCAAAGGGAAATTGATTTAGCATATGGTTTAAGAGATAAATAGGTATGTATAAATGTATTAATCACCCATATGTTTATCAACTCACAATACAATAAATTTTACATGTTTGACATATTGCAGGTCAAACACCACAACGCTATGTGCTGCAATGGTCATAAATTTCGCATAAAAAAGTTGGATGACATGAAGAAAACTTGTGATTCTTACATCACTGTAGTCTTTGAGGTGACAAATATTTCATCAAGAAATGACATTCATCCTCAAGAGTCTCAAAATCAATACTATGGCATTTTGGATGATATACTTGAGTGTGACTTTAATTCCTTCAAATTAGTTTTGTTCGTCGTCAAATGGTATAGGCTACGATTGAATAAAAATGATCTTGATAGAACTGTTATTGAACATGATAATGGTTTTATAATGCTAAATACAAGGTCATTTGAACCAGTTGGGGATGAGCCCTATGTTCTTCCAAGCCAATGTGAGCAAGTATTTTACTCAGAGGTTCCACATAAACCGGGTTGGTCATTTGTTGTTAGACATGATCCAAGAGGAAGGCCATTAAAATATAATGTGATGGAAGAAGAAGATACCGAAGAAGTAGAAGATGAAGTGGATGATGATCATGATCGAGAGTTTCTCAATGACTATGAAGAAGACCAAGAAGAAGAAGAAGAAGAAGAAGAAGATGATGATGATGATGATGATGATGATGTTGATGGTGATGGTGATGGTGATGGTGATGGTGATGACGATGATGATGATGATGATGATGATGATGATGATGATGATGATGATGATGATGATGATGATGATGATGGTGTTAGCGATGATGACCTTGATGTTCATGATGATGAAGAATGAAATGTATGAGGTATGCGATTAGTATATTATCTATTTAATATTGATTTCTTCATAGAAATTTTTTTACATAATTAATTCATTATGTTTTGAATTCTAATGCCATTACATAATTAATTTATGCACCTTTTAATATGGAGATGGAGATAGGGAGAGTGACTATTTATGTGACAATTTTTAAACTGTGTTTATTTATGGAAATTGGATTTTTATTAGCTATGTGATGGATGTTGATTTAAATTACATATGTGATGGATCACATGTTTATGATGATGCATGTGGAATTTTTTGAACTTTGTGTTTATGTATAGAACATGGATTCTTTATTATCTATGTGATGGATGGTGATTTATGATACATATGTGATGGATTACATGTTTATGATGACACATGATATGTGATGGTAATTGTGATGCTCAATTACATATATGATGACACATCATGTGATGCTTCTGATGCTTATGATACGTATGTATTTATTGTTTATCAACTTACAAATGTAGTAATGCTTATGATGCTCAATTGATGGTGTTGATTTCAAGTATAGTCCTTGTGTGATGTTGCCACCCTTGGTGGGAATAGGTCATTGACTACAGACATCATCAACCATTTAGTTGAGGATCCTGCATAGTCTACATAAAGTAAAGGTAAGGAATTAAAAATTTACAATGATTTTGATGACAACATCTTTTTATTATTTAATACTCTTTTTGTCTACAAAGATCGTGTTGTTCATGTTGTGTACTATGTAATTTCACTAACATTTTTTATATTTTTTCTTTGTCACAGGCTGACATGGATCCATCACATATCGCAGACAGAGATGTAGCTCGCGACACTTCTACCGAGCAGGTAAACCTCATTGTAATTGTACAAATTACATAGAAGCAAATGGTTACATTATTATGTTCTTTTTTTTAGTGATTTATACTAATTTTGTAATTGTTAATGATATTCTTGACACATACGGATGTTCGAGGAAAGGGAAAGGGAGTTGCAGTACCTGAGCACCTTTCTATTGATGTGGAATCATTAGGGTTAAGTAATGATGACCCTAAAGATCCCACAGACCTTGTGAAATTATTTAAAATGCCTCTTATAAAAATTAGAAAAGAGATTGTTTCTTTGGTAGCCGTGCATCCTACCACTGATGAGATACGACAGAGGGTGGAATTATTGTATAAGATAGCAGAAAACTTGCAAGTAAGTAGTAATGAAAGCTTTAATTATAACAAAAGTTCAATAATGGTTTATAATTTATTCTCTTTTATGTCATTAACTAAAATATGTACATATTGTTTTTACAGCAATTTATCTGCCCTCATGAAAGTCATTCCCACGATCAAGGTGTTGCAGGATCTTCAGGTGATGATGATTTTCTTGTATTATCACTTGCTTGGCTTATCACTCTGAGTACCCAAAACACATCATACTTGATACTGTCAATTTTCAAAATAAAGGTTCATCCTTGTTTACAATTCTTGCACTTTTCATATATTTAATGTTTGATATATTTAATGTATTATTCTTTAGGTGTTGTCAATGTTACTATGCAAATGTCATCGCCGCCTCATCAGAGGTCACCCTCACTTGTATTGCTGACTGCAATGTCGGCAACATGTAGCATGGACACATCCTCTAGTGCACATCATATTGGCCCGTCCACTGTTGGTAGATCCCTCTTTTGCTTTATCTTCTGTCATGTGTTTATTTCCCTTCAAGCATTCTTTCTTGAATTCTAATGCCATTTCATAGTGGATTCATTTTTTGCAGGAGGAGATGCACATGAGGATGTGCCAGAGGTGACTACTGCTGATAACATACCATCATTTCCTGGATCTTCTCGTATTGCTAGTACGGGAACGTTGCAGGCCACATTGGTGGTGAGCGATGAAGAAATGCTTCCCTTAAAGATACAAAAGGTTCCAAGTACTTTAAAATTATTATTATATATACTCTAATTGTAATTTACTTTATGATCACTCATTGTGGACTAATGATCCCATGAATTTTTTGCAGGCAATGATATTTTCTATAAACATCTTAGTGACATTGCATTGCAGATATTTGGGCCCACCATACGTAAAAGGTGGTACATCATATGTGAACTAACCCTTATCCACTTTTGATTTCATATCATTTCTGGAATAGTTTACCTTTGATCCATTTCTTGAAGTGTAATAAATGTAGCTTCAATCCATTTCTGAATCTAACAGGTTTGTTTTTGCTTTAAAAGGTGGAATGACCAAGAAAAAAAGTTAAAAGATGAATTGACAAACCAAATGGTTGGGTGGTTTGGAAATGACACCTTTGACAAAACCAAGCTCCTTGAAAAAGTTGGCACATATCTAAAGTATGTGAGGGACCAATATAGGACCCATTTCGAGAGGAACCTAAAGTACGAGCATCCCCCCATGATTCCAGAGAGGGAGGGGAAGGACCTGATTTTGGATGCCAAGGAGAGAATTGAAAGGAAAAAAGGAAATACACCACTAGACGCTAGAAGAAGGTACAGGATACTATTCAGAATGTAATTATGTACTAATTAATTACTCTTTATATTTATATAATCTAACATATTTCAAACTTTTTATAGATTGAGTGACACGTCAAAGGCAATGAAGGCAAGGCAAGAAAAGCACGGGCAACACAAACTCAGCTCTGGTGGTTACATGAAACTTGTTGCACGAATTGTAAGTATCTCATGTAAACGAAATATTGCATCAAAATATTAATAAATTGCAAATGTTTTTTTCTTATCAAACAATGCAAGCAAAATTCATGGTACGAAGCAAAAATGCAAGGCTCTTGTTAGTGAACAGATTTTGCTCTTTGCATTTAAATGATTAATTTTAGGACTCTGTTACCTTCTTTTAAGAACAAATGGTTCACTGAACAGTTGGGTCAGCATTTGTTCAATCACCTCCCTCTGAATTTTTGCCTAGGTACAGCTCCCTATCTAGATTTTTCATAAAGTATGTTTTTGTTTTTATATCTATATCTGAATGAAAGCTTTTAACCAGAAAGCATATAAGGCCACCTATATCATTCTTGGATGAAAGGCTATAACTTTCCTCTTATCTCATAAATAACGGAAACTATCTTCTTAATTTTCAAAATATGTAATTACAGTAACTGAAACAAAGTTCAATATACTTCTTCCAAATAAAGACGAACAGATTTAGAGAGCATGAATGCACCCACAAACATTAATATTTTCCAGAGTAAACAACACATTCAAAGGAAAGAACATCAGAGGAATAATGAAAAACTGCAATGAAATAATCAAATACTGTTACTTGATCGGATAAACATATGCAAAGACATGTTATCTATTTGGATTCAAAATGCACAGATCTTTCTTCTCCCCAAAAACAATATCACCAGATTTCATATATATATATCTTTATGTAATCAGAGACATAATGATACCTCTGCTAATCTTTTTCCACCACAGATTTCAACCTTCTGATTCCCCCTTTGATTAGGAATTAAAAAAAAAAAAAAACACACATTCCAGTCTTCTTTAAAATCAGTTACTAAAAATCTAACCCCTCTACCGTCGATTCTACTTAATTTATAGTCTAAATGGGGGAGGTCTCCCTAAAAACTCGACCACTCCCCAATAAAATAGTTACGAAACCAACAAAAAGTATTTTGGGACAGTTGTCTTGAAGTTTTTGCATAACTATGAAAAATGTTTTGTTTTTTAAAAATTAAGAAAACAAGCCCAAAGCGGATGCATTATGTTATATGTCATCATCACCCTCTTCTCCGTCTTCACGAGCATCATGAGTAGCCGTGAGTTCTTGGATCATTGATTGGCTTGGGACTTTCATTGCATTAAGCTTCGCCTTTGCCACCTCTTTATTCCACCTATGTTGCACCATTTTCTCTGAGTGCTTCGACAGCTGATCATTCCCAATGAATACCATAGTTTCGATCCTAGCCACTTTGGTTATATCCTCCAGCGTGAAACTACTCCTAACTCTGATCTTCTCCATGTTCAACTGGAATGACTTGACTGCTTCCTATGTACTTGCCCCACAAATTCCTAGTTCCCAGTCATGATCGGGATTAACCACTTTATTATCTTTGACAATACTGCTCTGAAAATCCTGGAGCTCATAGACAGAGGTTTTTGCATCTGTAATTACTGACTGAAAGGTGAGCACCCACCACATGATAGTTTTCTTAAGCATGAAAAGTTGGCATTCATCAGATACCAGCTTGATTGAATGTTCTGTGAGAAATCTGGTAGTTCCATACTCTTCGATTTTGGTAAACAGAGGCAGGACATTTTGCCATTTGTGCTCTTCTTTCTCCCATGATACAAGCTGATTTTGGATTTCAAAAATCAGGCCCTGTACCTCACCACACAACTTCCGGGAGTCGATAATGTTTTTTTCACCATCTTTGATTACTTGATCAATCCATTTTTCAACTGCTTAAGCGATGCTCTTAGCCCGTTGAACTTGATCCATCAACTTTCTATTTTTCGGAGAAGTTGGGTCAAAATTCTTAGTGGCATGGGATATTGGCATTGCTCCAAGGCAGCCGATGCTCTCGATGAACTGAGCCAAAACACTTATATGTCTTTTAAGTTCTCTTTTCTCCCGTCCATCCTTCTCTGACCGGGTAAGCATCTTTTTCACTGACACTTGGAAAAAATGGTTATCTATATCCCTGCTCATCTTTCCCAACTCTAATTTTGTTATTTCAAAATCATCAAAACCAGCCTCTTTGTTCTCATCCCTCGGTTTGTAAGAAGAAATTTCCGTCGTCCACTTACCAGTTTCCTCGTCATTGTTTAGGTGTGCGGTGGTCTTGAACCTCTTTGGCTTTGGATTTTTCTCAGAGTACTTGGCAACCATCTCCTAAATTGGAATGGTCACAGGAAGAGAGTTCCTTTTCTTGTTCACTGAGGTTGTTAACCATTTAGGAGTCGTAGCAGAATGAGAAGTTCCTTCAATCATCTTTGGGGGTGGCGTCATTGCTACAGTCACCGTTTGAGAGTCTAGAGCACAAGAAACTTCACCATCCAAATCTTCAATTTCAAAGATCTGAGCTTCAAGTACGGCATCATTGGCTCCCATATCCTTGACCCGATCCATCCTCTTCTGGGTGACACTACGTGATCGAGTATTCTGAGGGGTACTGAAATCCAAAGTTAGGCTAGGTCTACATCTAGGCTTAGCCGACTTGATTTCCTTACTTGCACGAACAAGAGCACTGTTAGAAGGACGTTTTGGTGAAGACATACTTCTCGTAGAAAGACGCTTGGCGTCTAGCTTCATTGCTTTCTTCTTGGCCACCCATGCCAATGTTCTGTCTAGAACTCCTTCGGTTCTCGATTGAATGTCATCATTTTCATCTTCATCCCAATTAATTGGGGGCATTTCAGTCTTTGCGTGGGCTAAATACCCTAGTTCAAATAGTTCAAGATAATCTTCTTCAAGCCCTTTAATATTTATCTTTATTTGCAGAGAAATAACCTATTCCAACACCAGTCTCATATTTTCTCTTTTGAAGACTTCAAGTTCATCTGAACAGTCTTCCTAGAAATCTTGTAACTGTGGCATGGGAAGATAAGGCATTAAACCAAGGCTCCAAGAAAAACCTTTGTTGTCAAACCCTTTTCTTTTAGCATACAGAGAGAAATTAAAATTTCGAAGGTCTGCTCCTATACTTAGTGCATCAGACATTGAATTACAGGATAACACTCCTAAATGTATTGGAAAATGACCTTCCCACTTGTCCTTAGGTTGTGCCTTCTTGACCACGGAAGTCAGTTGTCTGCATACTTCTGCTAGGACAAAACAATCAAAATAGAAATGTGGAAGCTTGAACGGTTCCTCTTCAAAGCCTCCCACTCGTATATAGCAAAAGCATGGAAACTGAATGTAAAAGCTTTTGAACTTCTTAATCAAAGCCTGCGCCTCATCTAAAATCCGTTTGGCTTTTGTACCTTTCAGTTCATGACACATATCGCCCAAGAATGCATTATGTACTCTTCTAAAATCTTGTAGGGCATTGTCTTTTTGTAGCATTGGATAAAACTCATACACTGGAACATCTTCTTCAGTGGGCTGCTTGGGTATGCCGGTTAACTCCTTAACACAGGCCAGACAATACAAAAGATACGAGGACATGAAAAAGTTTTGCTGAAATTGCTTGGCTAGACTCAACTGCTCTTTCATCGAATCAACAATTAACTCCGCCCAATCCAGATATTGTTTTCCTTCCAGAACTAATTGTACATAGCAATATATCCAATCATCAAAGCTATAAGCCTCAGTAGAACCTCTGGCTCGATGTAACAAAAGCATTACATCGTGGATATGTGGCAACATGTGGTTCTTGTTAGGATTTTTAGGTAGTCTAGAACCACCTCTCTGAGGGACTTTCAACCAGTACTTCGCCACATTATTCCTATGTCCAGCTCTATCTGCATTGAACTCACTAATTGACTGAGCAGGGGAGAAATTAGAAAACTGATAATCTATTATTTTGAACACCGAAGCAATCACTTCGCGGTTAATGGCGAGAAGGGTTTCGCCATTATCTCTTTTGATGGTTTCAGATATAGGGTCGTATCTGGCAATACACTCCCAAACAAGCTCTGGACAAGGGATTGCCGGAGGAAAGGCTGCAGCTTCTAAAAGTCCACTACTCAAAATCTCTATACAGAAAGACTTATCAACACCCCTGAACACCCTTTCTTTCAAATCTTCAAGGTTCTCACCCTTGAGGCCAGTATCACTAACTATGGCTTCTGTGGACGCCATGCTAAAGATGTTTCCAAACAAGTGCAGGGTGGACTTCATGATTTCAAAACAAGAAACCCAAACTTGATTGCAATGAAACCAAACCTCTGTATAAGAGAAAATGCAAGGGAAAACACTGGAGAGAATAAGGAAAAACTCACCTTCACAGCTGTATAATCAGACGACGGCTAGCGGCAAGAAAAACTCCTATCTAGGGATAATATAAACACAAATCCAGCAGCAAGAGCAAACACAGAACACAAATGATTTTCATACCTTACAAAGAAAGGTAATAATGTAAACACATTAAATGCAATGATTTCACAATTTCATTCCGAACGCGGCAAATTGATAGATTAGACCCCCGCATGCATGCATTGAATGCATGGCGGCGTACTTTAAGAGACTGGCAGTTCTGGCAACGTTCACTTACTTTGAAAAAACCAAAGAATGACATCACTTTACAATATGGTTCTGCCTCTCCATATTTAGCAATAAATGCACTTCTCGAAACATTTGAAACCGTAGGACCCACCAGCATCAAACCTATGTGAACATCTTGAACCAACTTCTTGAGTGTTCAAGTAATTCAAGATGTACGTTGTGTCAAACTGTTGACCACTTTGCCGTGTTGAACACGTTGAACATATTTGAACCCTTTGAACTTAGTTCAACAAGTTCAACACAAATGTTATGTCACCGAACCAGAAAAACTTTATTAAAGAGTCGCTGCAAAAACTTAGAGAAAATGTTAGTACGAAGAACCTTTTCTGAACACTTCGGAACCCATTGAAACTAAATGAACATCTTGAACCTAGTTCAGAACGGTTCGACGCGTTCAAGGAGTACAATGAATTGTCCGAACTTGAATGAAAATGACTAGAGAAAGGACTTGAGGCTACATTTAAAGACTCGAACCAAGGTAATATGGTATGAACTAAGACTCCAACATAAAAAAGGAAATTATGACCCATTCTCGGCATGAAGAATAAATGACGCGGTAACATTGGCTCTGACTGGGGATTGTATTTTTCAAAGGAAAATGCAAAGAACTCACAGACTCTGGTTTTGCAAAACATAAAACAATAGGAAAGGGTTAAAAGAAAATACCTAGACTACTATGTACAAGTGACTCAAACACTGGACTTACAATTTATAGAGGTTGAGATCTTGCCCATTGTAGGTATAAGGCAGGATCGTTCCATCAGCATAGCTAAGTCTGAATGCATTTTTTCCTACTGCTTCACAAATTCTGAAAGGACCTTTCCACAATGAATCAAACATGCCGTGAGCACCTTTGGACTCTTTCCTTTTGTCCCATAGTAGCACCTCATCTCCTACTAGGAAACCTCTTGGTCGAGCTCACATGTCAAAAATCCTCTTTACTCGGCTCTGATATTCTGAAATCCTATCCACCAGTAATTCTCTCTCTTCTTCTAACTTTGTCAGATACATGATTCTTTTCTCCAAAGCATTTTGAAAGAAGGAATTTTCTACTACTGTTTGTAGCTTGGTTGCTGATAACTCCAATGGTAAAGAAAGTTTTGCTCCTACACCATACACAAGTTCAAAAGGTGCCATCCCAATAGCCCTCTTGGTTGTGGTCCTGTCTGCCCATAAAGCCTCATATAACTTCTTATGCCAATTCCTAGCATTCTCGTCAACTAGCTTCTTCATGATGACTATCAAATTCTTGTTGCTAGATTTGGCCAAACCATTGCCCTGTGGAAAATAATCAGAAGAATGGGAGAGTGAAATTTGATGATCATAGCAAAACATGGTCAACTCTTCAGAGGAGAAATATGACGCATTATCTGTCACAATTTTTTGGGGTACCCCAAAACGAACTAGGATGTAATCCATGAGAAAACTACACACAATCTCTGAGTTGGCCTTTTTGGTGGGGATGGCTTCTACCCACTTTGTAAAGTAGTCAGTAGCTGTCAAAATATACATGTGACCTGCACTGGAATGAGGGTTTATTGGGCCTATAAAATCAATGCCCCACTGCGTGAGAGGTTCATCCATCACTACAGGCCTTAGAGGCAGTGCTGCTAAATGTGGCTTCCCAGAAAACAATTGACATTTTTCGCATTCTTTTACGTGAATATAGGCATCCCAAAACATGTCGGGCTATTAAAAACAATTTCTTAGAATTTTGAATGCAGTAACAGATGATGAAAAGTGTCCACCACAAATGTCTCCATGATAAGCTTCCAGGAGCTTTTGTTGTTGAGGTTTATCTACACACCTTAAGTACGTTCCATCTAACCCCTTTTTGTATAGAACATCTTGCCAAATTACATACTTTGCAGCCTTTAATTTTAAATTCCTTTGTTCTTTAGCTGACAGATGATTTGGGCAACTACCATAAGTTAAATAGTAGGCCACATCAGAGAACCAAGTATCCTGCAATCCAAGAAAAAGAGTTAATGGTAACTCGGCTTCAGTTTCCACCTCATTTTCCGCTATCAACTTGCATAAGCCCTACCCTTTAATTGTCTTTGTAGGGCGAATATCTAAGTCATACTCTTGAATTTTCATCACCCATGTTGCTCGCTTATTTAGCCCAACTTCCTGTTGAGTCAAAATGCTTTTCACGGCTGAATGTGGAACGAAAACCACAGAGTAAGAATGTAGGATATAATATCAAAACTATTTCACGGCTTTTACAATAGCATATGCATGTTTCTCCATAGGTGAATATTTGAGCTCATGCTTCTTGAGCGGAGTACTCATGAACGCTATAGGCATTTCAGCCCCATGTTCATCCAACTGCAACAAAATTCTAGACATAGTATGGTCTGATGCATAACAATACAGAATAAAATCTTTCATGAAATATGGGTTAACAACAGTGGGCGCATTTGCAACTGATCCTTTAATTTTCTCGAAAGCATTTTTGGCTTCTTCAGTCCACTTGAAAGGATGTTGCTCACTTAGCAAACCAACAATGTGTTTTGTGGTCTCAGCAAATTCTGGAACAAATCTCCTCAGGAAATTCACTTGACCAAAGGACGATCTTACACTAGCCCGATTAGAGGGTAAACTGAGACATTTGAACTTCTTAATCAAAGCCTGCGCCTCATCTGAAATCCGTTTGGCTTTTGTACCTTTTAGTTCATGACACATATCGCCCAAGAATGCATTATGTACTCTTCTGAAATCTTGTAGGGCATTGTCTTTTTGTAGCATTGGATAAAACTCATACACTGGAACATCTTCTTCAGTGGGCTGCTTGGGTATGCCGGTTAACTCCTTAACACAGGCCAGACAATACAAAAGATACGACATGAAAAAGTTTCGCTGAAATTGCTTGGCTAGACTCAACTGCTCTTTCATCGAATCAACAATTAACTCCGCCCAATCCAGATATTGTTTTCCTTCCAGAACTAATTGTACATAGCAATATATCCAATCATCAAAGCTATAAGCCTCGGTAGAACCTCTGGCTCGATGTAACAGAAGCATTACATCGTGGATATGTGGCAACATGTGGTTCTTGTTAGGATTTTTAGGTAGTCTAGAACCACCTCTCTGAGGGACTTTCAACCAGTACTTCGCCACATTATTCCTATGTCTAGCTCTATCTGCATTGAACTCACTAATTGACTGAGCAGGGGAGAAATTAGAAAACTGATAATCTATTATTTTGAACACCGAAGCAATCACTTCGCGGTTAATGGCGAGAAGGGTTTCACCGTTATCTCTTTTGATGGTTTCAGATATAGGGTCGTATCTGGCAATACACTCCCAAACAAGCTCTGGACAAGGGATTGCCGGAGGAAAGGCTGCAGCTTCTAAAAGTCCACTACTCAAAATCTCTATACAGAAAGACTTATCAACACCCCTGAACACCCTTTCTTTCAAATCTTCAAGGTTCTCACCCTTGAGGCCAGTATCACTAACTATGGCTTCTGTGGACGCCATGCTAAAGATGTTTCCAAACAAGTGCAGGGTGGACTTCATGATTTCAAAACAAGAAACCCAAACTTGATTGCAATGAAACCAAACCTCTGTATGAGAGAAAATGCAAGGGAAAACACTGGAGAGAATAAGGAAAAACTCACCTTCACAGCTGTATAATCAGACGACGGCTAGCGGCAAGAAAAACTCCTATCTAGGGATAATATAAACACAAATCCAGCAGCAAGAGCAAACACAGAACACAAATGATTTTCATACCTTACAAAGAAAGGTAATAATGCAAACACATTAAATGCAATGATTTCACAATTTCATTCCGAACGCGGCAAATTGATAGATTAGACCCCCGCACGCATGCATTGAATGCATGGCGGCGTACTTTAAGAGACTGGCAGTTCTGGCAACGTTCACTTACTTTGAAAAAACCAAAGAATGACATCACTTTACAATATGGTTTTGCCTCTCCATATTTAGCAATAAATGCACTTCTCGAAACATTTGAAACCGTAGGACCCACCAGCATCAAACCTATGTGAACATCTTGAACCAACTTCTTGAGTGTTCAAGTAATTCAAGATGTACGTTGTGTCAAACTGTTGACCACTTTGCCGTGTTGAACACGTTGAACATATTTGAACCCTTTGAACTTAGTTCAACAAGTTCAACACAAATGTTATGTCACCGAACCAGAAAAACTTTATTAAAGAGCCGCTGCAAAAACTTAGAGAAAATGTTAGTACGAAGAACCTTTTCTGAACACTTCGGAACCCATTGAACCTAAATGAACATCTTGAACCTAGTTCAGAACGGTTCGACGCGTTCAAGGAGTACAATGAATTGTCTGAACTTGAACGAAAATGACTAGAGAAAGGACTTGAGGCTGCATTTAAAGACTCGAACCAAGGTAATATGGTATGAACTAAGACTCCAACATAAAAAAGGAAATTATGACCCATTCTCGGCATGAAGAATAAATGACGCGGTAACATTGGCTCTGACTGGGGATTGTATTTTTCAAAGGAACATGCAAAGAACTCACAGACTCTGGTTTTGCAAAACATAAAACAACAGGAAAGGGTTAAAAGAAAATACCTAGACTACTATGTACAAGTGACTCAAACACTGTGCTTACAATTTATAGAGGTTGAGATCTTGCCCATTGTAGGTATAAGGCAGGATCGTTCCATCAGCATAGCTAAGTCTGAATGCATTTTTTCCTACTGCTTCACAAATTCTGAAAGGACCTTTCCACAATGAATCAAACATGTCGTGAGCACCTTTGGACTCTTTCCTTTTGTCCCATAGTAGCACCTCATCTCCTACTAGGAAACCTCTTGGTCGAGCTCACATGTCAAAAATCCTCTTTACTCGGCTCTGATATTCTGAAATCCTATCCACCAGTAATTCTCTCTCTTCTTCTAACTTTGTCAGATACATGATTCTTTTCTCCAAAGCATTTTGAAAGAAGGAATTTTCTACTACTGTTTGTAGCTTGGTTGCTGATAACTCCAATGGTAAAGAAAGTTTTGCTCCTACACCATACACAAGTTCAAAAGGTGCCATCCCAATAGCCCTCTTGGTTGTGGTCCTGTCCGCCCATAAAGCTTCATATAACTTCTTATGCCAATTCCTAGCATTCTCGTCAACTAGCTTCTTCATGATGACTATCAAATTCTTGTTGCTAGATTTGGCCAAACCATTGCCCTGTGGAAAATAATCAGAAGAATGGGAGAGTGAAATTTGATGATCATAGCAAAACACGGTCAACTCTTCAGAGGAGAAATATGACGCATTATCTGTCACAATTTTTTGGGGTACCCCAAAATGAACTACGATGTAATCCATGAGAAAACTACACACAATCTCTGAGTTGCCCTTTTTGGTGGGGATGGCTTCTACCCACTTTGTAAAGTAGTCAGTAGCTGTCAAAATATACATGTGACCTGCACTAGAATGAGGGTTTGATTGGGGCTATAAAATCAATGCCCCACTGCATGAAAGGTTCATCCATCACTACAAGCCTTAGAGGTAGTGCTACTAAATGTGGCTTCCCAGAAAACAATTGACATTTTTCGCATTCTTTTACGTGAATATAGGCATCCTGAAACATGTCAGGCTAGTAAAAACAATTTCTTAGAATTTTGAATGCAGTAACAGATGATGAAAAGTGTCCACCACAAATGTCTCCATGATAAGCTTCCAGGAGCTTTTGCTGTTGAGGTTTATCTACACACCTTAAGTACGTTCCATCTAACCCCTTTTTGTATAGAACATCTTGCCAAATTACATACTTTGCAGCCTTTAATTTTAAATTCCTTTGTTCTTTAGCCGACAGATGATTTGGGCAACTACCATAAGTTAAATAGTAGGCCACATCAGAGAACCAAGTATCCTGCAATCCAACAAAAAGAGTTAATGGTAACTCCGCTTCAGTTTCCACCTCATTTTCCGCTATCAACTTGCATAAGCCCTGCCTTTTAATTATCTTCGTAGGGCGAATATCTAAGTCATACTCTTGAATTTTCATCACCCATGTTGCTCGCTTATTTAGCCCAACTTCCTGTTGAGTCAAAATGCTTTTCACGGCTGAATCTGGAACGAAAACCACAGAGTAAGAATGCAGGATATAATATCAAAACTATTTCACGGCTTTTACAATAGCATATGCATGTTTCTCCATAGGTGAATATTTGAGCTCATGCTTCTTGAGCGGAGTACTCATGAACGCTATAGGCATTTCAGCCCCATGTTCATCCAACTGTAACAAAATTCCAGACATAGTATGGTCTGATGCATAACAATACAGAATAAAATCTTTCATGAAATACGGGTTAACAATAGTGGGCGCATTTGCAACTGATCCTTTAATTTTCTCGAAAGCATTTTTGGCTTCTTCAGTCCACTTGAAAAGATGTTGCTCACTTAGCAAACCAACAATGTGTTTTGTGGTCTCAGCAAATTCTGGAACAAATCTCCTCAGGAAATTCACTTGACCAAAGGACGATCTTACTCTAGCCCGGTTAGAGGGTAAACTGAGATGTTGAATTGCATTAACCCTGTCGGGATCAATCTTGACTCCCTCTTTTGAGACAATATGTCCTAACAATTTGCCCTCAATGACGCAGAAAACTAATTTCTTAGGATTCAGAGAAATTCTGTGTTCATGACAACGCTGTAATACTGCACTCAAATCCCAGAAATGATCTATCCTTTTTTTTTAAAACACCGTGAGGTCATCCAGATAAACTACAATTATTCTGTCTCGAAAATCCTTGAAAGAGGAATCCATAGCCCTTTGAAAAGTGGCTCTGCCATTTATTAAACCAAAAGGCATACGGTTGTATGCGAATGTTCCCCATGGAGTGATGAATGCTATCTTGTGCTGCTCATGTTCTGCTACAGATATCTGGTTATAACCAAAAAAACCATCCAACGTCGACATCATATCTGACCCAGACACTGTCTGTAATATGTGATCCATATTTGGTAAGGCGTAGTTGTCCTTCAGGCTTGCTTGATTCAAATTTTGAAAATCAACACAGATACGAATTTCCCCATTTTTTTTTTCTTACGGGTACAATGTTAGCTACCCAGGTGGAATGGTGAATTGAATATATGATTCAAGCCTTAAGCATTTTCTCAACTTCCTTAGAAATTGCATTCACCATGATGGGATTAAAGTTCCTTAATTTTTGCCTAAAAGGAGAGACGCCTGGCTTCAGCGGAATCTGATGTTGAAAATGTCCATTTCTAAACTCCTTCAGATCATCATAAGACCAAGCAAAAACATCAATATACTCCTTAAGCAGTGTACCAAGTGTTCTCTTTTCCTCTGCAGAACAACACCGGCCGATTGTCACTTCTTTTGGATTAGCTTCATCTCCCAAGTTTATTTTCTCACATTTTCCTTTCCCATCATCCTTGGGAACTTTATTACCTATGAATGCATCATCTCTGGTGAAAAATCTCTCCAGAGTCACTAACCCCTTAGGAATTTTGTTACCTTTGAGCCGAATAAAGCTATTTGTAGGATCTACCTCTGGGTCTGGACTGAACTCTTTGCAAACACTCTCAGAGCCTTCAAAATATGACTGAGAAAATGATTGAGCACATTCTAGGAAATCTTTGATTTGTGCATCTACATCAAAAACTTGCCAATGATCTACATTATCGAGAACACTTGGCCTATAGATCATTACGATCCTATATGAGTTATCTTTAAAATCCGAATGTGGTAATAAAAGTGAGGCAGACACGGCCAATGAATCTGCCCTACTATTTTGTTCCCTCGGAATTGCTTCAATCGAGAAAGTGTCAAAGAATTCTATCTCATCCCAAACTCTATTCCTGTAATGCCTCAACCTGTCATTCTTAACCGTATAAACATTCCTCACCTGCCTAACAATTAACTCTGCATCACCTTTGACTTTAAGCAACTTAATTCCTTTACATTTAGCCTCACTTAATCCCAATAATAGTGCCTCATATTTAGCAGTATTATTAGTGTTTTTAAAATCCAACTTGAAGGAAAAGGGGAAAATATTACCAATTGGTGACAGCAAAACCACCCCTGCTCCAGAACCAGAGTTAGCACAGCTTCCATCAAACTCCATCTGCCATAGTCCACCAAGTTCATCAGCTGTCTTATCCATTTTCTTTTTACCAGGTGCAAGGACAAGATAGTTTCCAAACTCACACTCCTGAAATTGAATCTGGGCTTTCGGGTTATCTGAGGGAAATACAGTATACTTATTCTTGGGTTCAGGTTCAAGCTTGATTTTCTGGTTTCCAAGGGGAATAACGGCTTCAGACCAGTCCATTTTGATTTCACCTCCAAGATCCTTACAAAACGTCCTACTCAGAAGCATTCCGTAACTCGCCAGAATATCAACGACTAGTATAGTTAATCTTACTCTTTTGTTTGGGCATGCTGCCAGCACTGCCTAGACGTCCTTTACCTAACCAATAAGAGGAACCTATTTTCCATCCATTGAAAATCATCTTCCAAACATTTTAGTAAGGGTTAAACCTAAAGATTTAGCTACAGAAGAAGGCATTATATTGTCTGAAGCCCCTGAGTCAATTATGTAGTTACTTAACTTTTGGCCATTTAGGAGAAGGGAAATATAGAAAGGTTCAGGTTTCGGAATTTCGACCTCAAGCCCAGACCTTGTGTCATGAAAAGCACAAGAATCTGCCAGATTAGCTAATGAGGAGGGGATAGATGAAGACCCATTGGCAGCAGCTAAATCACTATTTTCCATACAGCTGTGTACTTGAGACTCTGAAAAGGAATCCCCTTTAACGTATTTGACCAGTTTATCCAACTCTTTTGGGTTAAGCTTTAAGTACTCAGTGGTAGGTAGTTGAATGGTTGAGGCCTTACATAATTCAATGATATCAAAGGAGGAAGAAGAGGAAGAGCTCTTATGATCTTCATGGTTCCTTTGCAAAATCTTAACCTCGGGAACCTTTGAAAAACTATTACCTGGGAGATCTTTTCTTTTGAAATTGTTTCCAGAAGGATTCACAAAGGAAGAAGGTTGGGAGGTTCATTGATTCCTTGTTAGGATCACACATGAAGAACCTTCAAGAGTTGTCAAAATGTTACTACCCTTTTCTGAATCTGACTCATATTCGAGGTAGAATGTTCCAGAGTCGCTAGGTGCCTCTTGAATTCTTTCTGCTTCAGTGAGCTCTCCTAATTCGTCCTTTGTGTTTTGCATCTGAATGTGTCTTATCATATCAGGACATGAAACCCCATCATGATCGGTGGTAAGATGAAATGAACACATGACACCTTTGTCAGGAGGTGCTTCTATCTGTAATCTTTGTGGAGCTGCAGGAAGTTGCGACGGTCATCCATAGTTATATTGATTTGAAGTTCTCCTACTTATATCCTGATAAGGTTGTGGGTAAGAGTTCCCAGGCTTAGGTATTTTCCTCTTTAGAGAAATCATATCATTGACAAGTTGTTGAACAACTGGATCAGTAGAGGACGTAGAAGCCTGAGATTGTCCTTGAGGAATTTGTACATCCTTCCTCCATTTGCTAGCTGTTATCAAATCATCTTCAAGCTCTATAGCCTCATTTTGTGCAGTTTCTAGGTTGGCTGGGCTACTTCTTCTGAGGTGAAATCCTACATCAGGTGGCATGGAATTTACGAAGAAACATCGCTGATTATCTGCAGTTGGTCTCTTGGCTTGAGGAATTTTGTGAATAATCTTATTATATCTTGCCACATAATCCCTCATCGGCTCATGAATTTCCTTCTTCATCTGTGTGAGTTGAGCCAGTAGCATGTGTTCATCATCAGCACTTTGGAATCTTTTTTCAAAAGTGGTTTTCATCGTTTGCCAGTCAGTTATGGATCCTACTTGCAACTGGCTAAACCATTCTGCTGCCCCTTCAGTGAGGGTTTGGGCAAAAAGCCTAACAGCCACGTCCTCATATTGAACTGCTAGGATTCCCGTTGCTACATTAAAAGAGCTCAAATGCTCTTCAACTGAAACTTTCCCATCACCTTTATATTTGGGTAAAACATCCTTTGCTCCTTTTGGTAGTGGATTATGGGCTGCGAGAGCCAGAGGTCCAACAGTCGCACCCCAAGGTTGAGCCATAATGAATACTGGATGAATGGTTACAAGAGGTGGAGCTTGAATTCCAGTAAGTGTTAGTGCTTTCCAAGGGGAAGAAGAAGATATAGGAGTAACTCTGTCAGGAGATGAAGGTCTGCTTTTGTCCTTCCTTCTAGGAGTAAAACTTGGCGCAAATGACAGATTTTGCAATTCTTCAAAATAGTTATCAATTACTCCTTTCCTTTGTGTTCTAGTATATGGACGAGAATCCAGGCTGATTAAAATAGGTTACTTCAATCAAGACTCAATCTCAACAATCTTCCTGCACTCCAAACACTTTTGCTTATTACGGGCTCACGTTTATGACACACTGGTCTATTGAAAAATTTGGTTTTCTCTTTGTTTTGCAATCCCCAGTAAAGTCACCAAAAATCTGTTAGTGAATAGATTTTGCTCTTTGCATTTAAATGATTAATTTTAGGACTCTGTTACCTTCTTTTAAGAACAAATGGTTCACTGAACAGTTGGGTTGACATTTGTTCAATTACCTCCCTCTGAATTTTTGCCTAGGTACAACTCCCTATCTAGATTTTTCATAAAGTATGTTTTTGTTTTTATATCTATATCTGAATGAAAGCTTTTAACTAGAAAGCGTATAAGGCCACCTATATCATTCTTGGATGAAAGGCTATAACTTTCCTCTAATCTCATAAATAACGGAAACTATCTTCTTAATTTTCAAAATATGTAATTACAGTAACTGAAACAAAGTTCAATATACTTCTTCCAAATAAAGACGAACAGATTCAGAGAACATGAATGCACCCACAAACATGAATCTTTTCCAGAGTAAACAACACATTCAAAGGAAAGAACATCAGAGGAATAATGAAAAACTGCAATGAAATAATCAAATACTGTTTCTTGATCGGATAAACATATGCAAAGACATGTTATCTATTTGGATTCAAAATGCACAGATCTTTCTTCTCCCCAAAAACAAAATCACCAGATTTCATATATATATCTTTATGTAATCAAAGACATAATGATACCTCTGCTAATCTTTTTCCACCACAGATTTCAACCATCTGATTCCCCCTTTGATTAGGAATAAAAAAAAACCAAAACAAACACACGTTCCAGTCTTCTTTAAAATCAGTTACTAAAAATCTAACCCCTCTACCATCGATTCTAGTTAATTTATAGTCTAAACGGGGGAGGTCTCCCTGAAAACTCGACCACTCCTCGATAAAATAGTTACAAAACCAACAGAAAGTATTTTGGGACAGTTGTCCCGAAATTTTTGCATAACTATGAAAAATGTTTTGTTTTTAAAAAATAAAGAAAACAAGCCCAAAGCAGATGCATTATGTTATATCTCATCATCACCCTCTTCTCCGTCTTCGTGAGCATCATGAGCTGCCGTGAGTTCTTGGATCATTGATTGGCTTGCGACTTTCATTGCATTAAGCTTCTCCTTTGCCACCTTTTTATTCCACCTGTGTTGCACCATTTTCTCTAAGTGCTTTGGTAGCTGATCATTCCCAATGAATACAATAGATTCGATCCTAGCCACTTTGGTTATATCCTCCAGCGTGAAACTACTCCTAACTCTGATCTTCTCCATGTTCAACTAGAATGACTTGACTGCTTCCTGTGTACTTGCCCCACAAATTCCTAGCTCCCAGTCATGATCGGGATTAACCACTTTATTATCTTTGACAATACTGCTCTGCAAATCCTGGAGTTCATAGACGGAGGTTTTTGCATCCGTAATTACCGACTGAAAGGTGAGCACCCGCCACATGATAGTTTTCTTAAGCATGAAAAGTTGGCATTCATCAGATACCAGCTTGATTGAATGTTCTGTGAGAAATCTAGTAGTTCCGTACTCTTCGATTTTGGCAAACAGAGGCAGGACATTTTGCCATTTGTGCTCTTCTTTCTCCCATGGTACAAGCTGATTTAGGATTTCGGAAATCAGGCCCTGTACCTCACCACACAACTTCCGGGAGTCGATAATGTATTTTTCACCATCTTTGATTACTTGATCAATCCATTTTTCAACTGCTTCAGTGATGCTCTTAGCCCGTTGAACTTGATCCATCAACTTTCTATTTTTCGGAGAAGTTCGGTCAAAATTCTCAGTGGCATGGGATATTGGCATTGCTCCAAGGTAGCTGATGCTCTCGATGAAGTGAGCCAAAACACTTATATGTCTTTTAAGTTCTCTTTTCTCCCGTCCATCCTTCTCTGACCGGGTAAGCATCTTTTTCGCTGACACTTGGAAAAAATGGTTATCTGTATCCCTGCTCATCTTTCCCAATTCTATTTTTGTTATTTCAAAATCATCAGAACTGGCCTCTTTGTTCTCATCCCTCGGTTTGTAAGAAGCAATTTCCGCCGTCCACTTACATGTTTCCTCGTCATTGTTTAGGTGTGTGGTGGTCTTGAACCTCTTTGTCTTTGGATTCTTCTCAGAGTACTTGGCAACCATCTCCTGAATTGGAATGGTCACAGGAAGACAGCTCCTTTCCTTGTTCACTGAGGTTGTTAACCATTTAGGAGTCGCAGCAGAATGAGAAGTTCCTTCAATCATCTTTGGGGGTGGCGTCATTGCTACAGTCACCGTTTGAGAGTCTAGAGCACAAGCAACTTCACCATCCAAATCTTCAATTTCAAAGATCTGAGCTTCAAGTACAGCATCATTGGCTCCCATATCCTTGACCTGATCCATCCTCTTCTGGGTGACACTACGTGATCGAGTATGCCGAGGGGTACTAAAATCCAGAGTTGGGCTAGGTCTGCATCTAGGTTGAGCTGACTTGATTTCCTTACCTGCACGAACAGGAGCACTGTTAGAAGGACGTTTTGGTGAAGACATACTTCTCATAGAAAGAGGCATGGCGTCTGGCTTCATTGCTTTCTTCTTGGCCACCCATGCCACTATTCTGTCCAGAACTTGTTTGGTTCTCGATTGAATGTCATCATTTTTGTCTTCATCCCAATTAATTGGGGGCATTTTAGTCTCTGCGTGGGCTAAATACCCTGGTTCAAATAGTTCAAGATAATCTTCTTCAAGCCCTTTAATATTTATCTTTATTTGCAGAGAAATAACCTGATCCAGCACCAATCTCATATTTTCTCTTTTGAAGACTTCAAGTTCATCTTAACAGTCTTCCCAGAAATCTTCTAACTGTGGCATGGGAAGATAAGGCATTAAACCAAGGCTCCGAGAAAAACCTTTGTTGTCAAACCCTTTTCTTTCAGCATACAGAGAGAAATTAAAATTTCGAAGGTCTGCTCCTATACTTAGTGCATCAGACATTGAATTACAAGATAACACTCCTAAATGTATTAGAAAATGACCTTCCCACTTTTCCTTAGGTTGTGCCTTCTTGACCACGGAAGTCAGTTGTCTGCATACTTCTGCTAGGACAAAACAATCAAAACAAAAATGTGGAAGCTTGAAGGGTTCCTCTTCAAAGCCTCCCACTCGTATATAGCAAAAGCGTGGAAACTGGATGTAAAAGCTTCCGAACTTCTTAATCAAAGCCTGCGCCTCATTTGAAATCCGTTTGGCTTTTGTACCTTTCAATTCATGACACATATTTCCCAATAATGCATTATGTACCCTTCTGAAATCTTGTAGGGCATTGTCTTTTTGTAGCATTGGATAAAACTCATACACCAGAACATCTTCTTCAGTGGGCTTCTTGGGTATGTCGGTTAACTCCTTAACACAGGCCAAACAATACAAAAGATATGAGGACATGAAAAAGTTTTGCTGAAATTGCTTGGCTAGACTCAACTGCTCTTTCATCGAATCAGCAATTAACTCCGCCCAATCCAGATATTGTTTTCCTTCCACAACTAATTGTACATAGCAATATATCCAATCATCAAAGCTATAAGCCTCGGTAGAATCTCTAGCTCGATGTAACAGAAGCATTACATCGTGGATATGTGGCAACATGTGGTTCTTGTTAGGATTTTTAGGTAGTCTAGAACCACCTCTCTGAGGGACTTTCAACCAGTACTTCGCCACATTATTCCTATGTCCAGCTCTATTTGCATTGAACTCACTAATTGACTGAGTAGGGGAGAAATTAGAAAACTAATAATCTGGTATTTTGAACACCGAAGCAATCACTTCATGGTTAATGGTGAGAAGGGTTTCGCCACTATCTCTTTTGATGGTTTCAAATACAGGGTCGTATCTTGCAATACACTTCCGAACAAGCTCTAGACAAGGGATTGCCGGAGGAAAGGCTGCAGCTTCTAAAAGTCCACTACTCAAAATCTCTATACAGAAAGACTTATCAACACCCCTGAACACCCTTTCTTTCAAATCTTCAAGGTTCTCACCCTTGAGTTTAGTATCACTAACTATGGCTTCTGTGGACGCCATGCTAAAGACATTTCCAAACAATTGCAGGGTGTACTTCATGATTTCAAAACAAGAAACTCAAACTTGATTGCAATGAAACCAAACCTCTGTATGAGAGAAAATGCAAGGGAAAACACTGGAGAGAATAAGGAAAAACTCACCTTCATAGTTGTATACTCAGACGACGGCTAGCAGCAAGAAAAACTCCTATCCAGGGATAATATAAACACAAATCTAGCAGCAAGAGCAAACACAGAACACAAATGATTTTCATACCTTACAAAGAAAGGTAATAATGCAGACACATTAAATGCAATGATTTCACAATTTCATTCCGAACGCGGCAAATTGATAGATTAGACCCCCGCACGCATGCATTGAATGCATGGCGGCATACTTTAAGAGACTGCCAGTTCCGGCAACGTTCACTTACTTTGAAAAAACCAAAGAATGACATCACTTTACAATATGGTTCTGCCTCTCCGTATTTAGCAATAAATGCACTTCTCAAAACATTTGAAACCGCGGGACCCACCAGCATCGAACCTGTATGAACATCTTGAACCAACTTCTTGAGTGTTCAAGTAATTCAAGATGTACATTGCGTGAAACTGTTGACCACTTTGCCGTGTTGAACACGTTGAACATATTTGAACCCTTTGAGCTTAGTTCAACAAGTTCAACACAAATGTTATATCACCGAACCAGAAAAACTTTATTAAAGAGCCGCTACAAAAACTTAGAGAAAATGTTAGTACGAAGAACCTTTTCTGAACACTTCGGAACCTATTGAACCTAAATGAACATCTTGAACCTAGTTCAGAACGGTTCGACGCATTCAAGGAGTACAATGAATTGTCCGAACTTGAACGAAAATGAGTAGAGAAAGGACTTGAGGCCACATTTAAAGACTCGAACCAAGGTAATATGGTATGAACTAGGACTCCAACATAAAAAAGGAAATTATGACCCATTCTCGGCATGAAGAATAAATGATGCGGTAACAACTCTGAATTCAATAGAGCGCCCATAGAAGATGACAAGAGAATTGCCTACCAGCAAGGCTATTCAGCCATGGCTAATCAGCTATGAGAATTGAGTGGGCATACACAACATTTGAGTGCATCTGTCACACAGGTAAATATGGTAAATGGAAGTTGTTTCAAATTGAATACTTTACCAATAATCTAATTGATGTTGAGTTCCAACATAAAGTGACTATATTTGTTTTAAATAAGCAAGCAATGATAACAATGTGCATGTCATTGGAATGCAACCTACTAATTGTGAAACACCACCTGCACATGAAGGTCTAGATGTGCATCCCAGTAGTGGAGTTATTCATTTGCTATTCAAATTTATTTATTTAGCTATTAATACAATTAAACATCTTAATTTGTAATTAGAGTAGTAATTCATGTTACCTTTTTTGTTAATATTTTAGAGCATGTAGTCGGTGGTGAGCAAGTGGAGCATGATCTGGGTACACAACCTCAAGAACATGATGTTCCTCACTCAGGTAAAGAGGACCACTATTATTGCTTTAAAAAAATATAATTACAATTGGTGTTCAGCATTAATGTAACCTTTAGTATTTCAACTCCAACAGATCTAGAGGGTGTTCAGCATGTTGAGGTTGAGCTACACAAAATGTGTTGGCATTTTTTATGTTTATGTTGTGATTGTCATTGATGGACACACACTTGCATTGAGAGCTCCTTTATATGTATGAGTTAGAGCACAACTGGTATTTGTTCCAACCGGTATGTTGTATTATAGTCTTTAGACTATTGGTGTTTTGCAAAATGTGTTTCCTGGTCTGAAGCGGCATGTTGACCCCAAGTGGTTCGTGGATCCCAAGTGGTATGAGAGATCAAAGTGGCATAACACATTTTTACCAGTCTTCATTTTTGTCAAACCAGAAACTGGCATTTTATATGAACCAGTAATACTTTGTGATGAGTTACCAACCGACATTTTGTGATGAGTTACCATCCACCGATTATTTGATGGTCCTGACACCTAAACAGTGCTTTTTGTGTCGTGGTACCAAGTATGTCCAGGTTCATTGAACCTAGGAAATTTTTATGTAATCCTATTGGACCAACATGAAATCAAATTCCTTAATAAGGACATCATGTCTAGGGTTTTAGGTTGTTGATGTGGTTGTAGCAAAAGTTTATGTTGTTGCTAGGGTTTAAGGTGGTTGAGGAGTTGGAGAGAATATGAATGTGTAGAAGACTGAAGTAATGCTGGAGTGCATTAGGAACTAGCTATCAAGGATCTAACCAAGTAGTATGTGCTACTAGCTAGATCAAACACTTGTTGATTACTCACATCTTTGACAAGTCTGTAGCCCTTAACTGGGTAGGCCCAAAAGCCTTTTGTAAACCCTCTAACAAGGTGGTTCACATCTGTGGATCTAAAATCCTCTAGCAAGGTAGTCTTTAATCAGACTTATCTCCTAACAGAGATTGACATTCCTAACAGGATCTGTTCTAGTAAAGAACATTGTAAGACCTTAACTGGTCTGACCTTAACCGGTATGGTTCCTATTCTGCAGATAGTTACTTGTGAGTTCCATCTCACCGTGGTTTTTCCCATTTGAGTTTCCACGTCAAAATCTCTTGTGTTATGGTGTTTTTTCTTCTGTGGGTGAATGCATTATTAGCTATTTGGTTTGCATTTGTGTTAACTAGTTTGTCTGCTAAACTGTTATACCAGTTTACTATTAGTCTTGCAAAGTGTTTAAGTGCAGAGATTTTTGGCATACTAGTTCACCCCCCCCCTCTTAGTATTCATCAATTGGTATCAGAGCCTACCTTTCTATAAGTTTAACCACTTGGAAAGAGATATGGGGGAATACTCTATAAGGGAACTTACACATCGGCTCACTCAGTCTGAGCAAGCCTATGATGATCTTATGGTCAAATATAAGGCATCTCAAGCAAAAAGGAGAGAACATGCTGAAAAGTTGATGGAGCTATCTGAAAATAGTTCTTCAGATGAAGCAGACATGGAAGCCCTAATTGTAGAAGTAAATAAGTTGAATGAATCAAACTCCAACTTGAGAAAGGAGTTGGAAGGACTGACTATCCGGATGTATCAAGAGCTTGAAACTGGAGGAAAGCTGAAGATCTGGTGAAAGAAAGAGATCATGAGATCTCCAAGCTGAAACAAGAGATCAGTGCCCTAACTGCTCAACTCCATGCAAGCAAAGTGGAAAAGGAAGACATGCAAGGAGAACTGAACATTTCCATCTCTGAGAATGAAAACTTGTTGGAAACAAATGCTGCTATTTCCAAAGAACTCTTTGAGTCAAAGGAAATACTTGCTAAGTTCAACAAGAGTACTATCAAGCTAGAGCAAAAGCTTGAATCTGCCAAATCAGTCAAGAAAACCAATGGACTTGGTTATTCCAGTCATGGGGAAGGTGATACCTCTGGTGCAAATGCTAGAATGTCAAAGAAACAACTAACATCAAAGGATAAAGGTAAGCAAAAGTTTAAACCTATTTGCTTCAACTGTCTTAAAGAAGGACATACTACAAATGTGTGTAGAAGTAAGGCTTACAATAATTTTCCTTATTTTCTAAATGATAAGCCTAGATCCTATAGATTCAATGGTAACTGTTATGCATGCAACAAGTATGGGCATAGAGCATTTGAATGCAGGTCAGTTATGAACAACATTGATAGATATCCTCAGAGGACCCAAGGAGTTGGTCCTGAACCTTTTATGAACCAGAATCACAACCGGTTTAATGCCTTCAATCATCAACAAAGAAGCACTGGCTATCAAGCGGCAACCGGATGGAGAGAAAACTATATGGTCTATCATGGTCATGGTCATACTACTGCAACATGCAGAAGGAAGAATGGAAACATGAACAATGGACCTTGGAGAGCACCTGGATTGGTCTGCTATCACTGCAACAAACCAGGTGACATTGCCAGATTCTGTAAATCAAGAAAGAACATATTTGATGATATACTAGTCACTCCGGAAGGAAACATTGATGTTGACACTGTTCAAGTAGACATGAACAAAACCTGGAAGAAGAAACCAGTGGTGTTACAAGAGGAACCAGTTTCTGCACCTAGTGTGGAAATCATGGAACCGACAAACTAAGTTTCAGAAAAAGCTTAGGGGGAGCAAACAGCGAAATGTTTCGAACTCCCGGTTTACACCAGTAAAAGACCTTAATCGGTATGTGATACCTGTCGTTTGGCTGAAGACCAAAAATGGTAAAAAGGCAAATTAGGGTTCACGCCCTAATGGAGGAGCATTAATGACGGTAGGTGAGGAATATGCTTAAAAGCATTTTTCAAATCATTTCTCACTATCAGTTTTCGAGCGAAGAAAAGTTTTTCAAAGAGCAGAGCGACGAAAAGGCGATTTGAGTTGAGATTTTGAGAAATTGAGAAACCACAAAGGAGATTCAAATTCAAACTGCAAATGGTCAAGTGGACAACACAAAGCGGTGATTCAGCAACCGATGGAGTGTGAAGTGAAGGAGAATCTGCAAGCCCTAAATTCACGTGTTTCAAAAGGTATTTCTTGAGTTCTTAAAATTTCTATCATGGCTTCCGCATCTCATACCAGTTCTAGTTCATTTGTCAAGTCTGCAAGTTTAATTCAACGAAAGTCTAAGTATAATGCCCTATCACAAGTTCCGACTGGTGTCATAGTAGAATAGGGAATTTTTGACTACATAGATTGCAAGATTGAAGACCTAGGGTCTCTACCTATCCACTCTCAGTTAGGTTTATTTTGTGGAAAGGATAAGAAGATCAAACTGGAGTATAATATTTTGGAGAAGAAGAAGCTCCACAATGTTGTTTACTTCCTAGAGGATTTCACAGAGGATCATATAAGAATAATTCTGAGCAGAGTCCATGGTGACAAGATGTACCTAGAGAGAACACATGATATCACGCCGTAGGCAATTCATGCAGTCGCCGGTTTCTATAACATAGGGGAAGTGCCAGCCCTAAGGACAATAAGCAAAACTGAAATGTCCAAGCTCACTGGTTCAGTGAGCGGCTCATGAGGCATGACAGTCAATTCTATCAAGGATGATCTGGTTAAGTATGCATGCATGGTGATAGGCTACCAAACATTCTCTGCCAGCAGAATTAACTCTGTATTTGCTGCAGCAGTAAATGCCGCTTACCGGATGATAAAGGCGGATGCATCATTTGACCTGTGCACCAGTATGCAGAGACAACTCTTATTGAATCTGAAGTCGATCAAACAGGATAATGCACTAAGGTTCAAGTTTGGACAACTACTGGTTGGGTTGTTCTTCTATTTCCAAGGCTACTTTCCAGGAGTAGGAGATGTCCTGTGGTCTGCTGACCAACCGGTGACCAAGAAAATCAAGGAAAGCATTCAAGCAATTGGAACCGGTTACCTTGATGTTCTGAACAAGTAATTTGATGAGTTCAGATGGAAAATGAGCCAAAGAATGAGGATATTAGGTGACATCGTCAAGAAATATGAAGATGATATTTGTTTCACCATCCAAGTGGATAAATGCATAATGGAGGTTGTTGAGCCCAGATAGGAAGAAGTGGAGCCAATGGGCTATGAGGTGATGTACGATATGTTGTAAGGGTATGCCTCTACCCTTATTGCCTCACCTCTTGACCCTAAGGCAAAGAGGACTGGAACCTATCTGGAAAGGGTTACACCAGTCGAGGAACCCTTTGCAAAGAAAGGAAAAGAACCTGTAGTGAAGAAGGCAAAGGCAGTGCTTGCAGCATCAACACTGGTTACTACTGCAACTTCAAAAGTGACCAAGCAGTCACCAGCCAAGAAGAAACCAGAAGTAGCACCGGCTAAAGTCTTCGAGAGGAAAAGGAAGACAAAAAGCAATACACCGGACTTAGAGGAAACTATGTCTGAGGAGAAGCCCAAGAAGGTGAGACAGACAAGAAAGAAGACAAAGAATAAACCGACATCATCTGCACCGGTAAATATTGATATCTCCTCCTATAAACCTTTGACACACTATCAAAGAACAATAAATAATATTAGGAGAAAATTGCTACATGATTTAATTGAGTATTTTGATGACTTTAATGATGATGAAAAGGAAGCAGTTGAAAAGGAAATAATTCAGTATTTATGTGTTAATGACCGGTTGCCTTAAGAAATTAGATCTGAAACACCAGATTCTTTGTATAAGTCCTTAGATAATAAATGGTGCATTGCCATAGAGAAGGAACAAGAAATGAGAGAAAAAGTTTTTGTTGAACATTTTCTTGATGTATGAAATTCGGAACTGTTCGATGTAATGAACAAATACAAAGGTCTTTTCTTCATGAGAAGAAGAAGACTCTTGTTACTGGAAGGGAAGGATAAGGAAGTGCTCAAGGATACACACACTTGTGCTCTAAAAGCTCTTAAGATGCATCAAGTGGTTGAAGCCAACCGGCAAGCTGAGAAAGAACCGGTTATAACAAAACTAGATGAAGCATTTGATGATGAAGGAAACCCGTTTGATGAACCGGTTGACACTATTGATGTCGATGCCCTAGATGTAGAAGATGTTACTCAGGAAACACCATCTAAGGCAACAGGATAGGAGCAACAGGCTGAATAGGTTGATAAGCAAGCCGAGGATAGACAGGAAGCGGCAAATGAACAGACCGAGCAGAGGAAAAAGGATGAAGAAGAGAAGAAGAAAAAGGATGAAGAAGAGAAGAAGAAAAAGGATGAATAAGAGAAGAAGAGAAGAAGAAAAAGGATGAAGAAGAGAAAAAGAAGCAAGATGAAAAGAAAAAGAAAGAAGAGGGAGACAAGGAAGAGGAGAAGAGGAAGGAAGCAGAGAAGAAGAAGAAGGAAGAGGAAGAAAAAGAAGAGAAGAGGAGAGAAGCAGAGAAAAGGAAGAAGGAAGAGGAGGAAAAAGAAGAGGAGAAAAGGAAAGAAGCAGAGAAGAAAAAAGCAGAGGAGGATAAGGAAGTGAAGAAGAGGAGAGAAGTGGAGAAGAAGAAAGCGGAAGAGGATAAGGCAGGAGAAGCAGAAAAGAGCACCCAGATGGAGACTCCGAAGGCAACCAAGAGTCAAGCCCAACCAACTGATCTCACCAGTCCTATCAATCTCCAGTCTGCAAGTGAAACAGAGCTAATGCAGAGCATCAAGGTTACTCAAGAGCGCCTTGAAATTATTCGAAGGAAGAAGGAGCAGGATGTAATTCAAGTGGCTATGGACACTCTTACTGGTTTGATACCTAGTACAAATCTTCCCAACACCGATTCATCACTAGCTAAACTTAAGCTCCTATGCACAGTAGTGGATGATCAGGTGCAGAGCGTAGAAGAGGTAGCAGAGGCAAATGTCAAGAAGGAGCATCAAAAAGCTCTTAATATAGCTCTGGTGAAGAAGTTGAATGAGCTTTAGTCTGAACTAAAGAAAGAACAAAAGGATATAAGGGACGCTCTAGATGAGGGGAATCTGCTACTCAGCAAGATCTGCCAACCCCATCTGTTATATGATGATGTGCTAGCTCAGAAGCAAAAGCTTCAAACAGACTTGCAGTCCTACATGAGCACATTCAAGCTACCTTATGATTCCTTTACAACTTATGGGCAAACCGTTCACCGGTTTCACATCTAGTAAGCAAAAATGGAGCAAGAGATCAGCACCGGGTCTAGAGATTTGCAGGAGCTACAACTAGTTCTACTCCCACGATTGAAAATTCTTCAGAAGTGCTATCTAAGCCTGGATGCCTTAACAGTTACACATGAGATGAGCACAATTGATGCCATGGAAGAATGGGTCTCCTAGATGCAGACAGAAAAAGAAGTAGCCACCTCCCTACTTGAGTCCTGGTCTTTGTCGATGAAACAATTCTTGGAGGACTTTAAATCTATTTTTGACAAGTATTATTCCTTATTGTCATAAACTTTTATTATTTTAATATCAAATGAAAACAGGGTTGTTCAGCTGTACTTTGTCATTGTTGGCAAAGGGGGAGAAGAATTCTATTTGGGAGAAGTATCTGGTAATCAAAATTTTGATATATGCTCTAAATATCTCAATGTTTATTCTCTATATGCAAAAGTGTTATACATTTTATTGTTAAAGGGATAGTGTATATGCTTAGGGGGAGCAATTTTGCTAATGGCATGACTTTGTTGTAAAACACTTAGATGTCAAAATTTTATTTTCCTAAGTGTTGCCATCAATGCCAAAGGGGGAGATTGTTGGCATTTTTGATGTTTATGTTGTGATTGTCATTAATGTACACACACTTGCATTGAGATCTCCTTTATATGTATGAGTTAGAGCACAACCGGTTTTTGTTCCAACCGGTATGTTGTATTATAGTCTTTAGACTATTGGTGTTTTGCAGAATGTGTTTCTCGGTCTGAAGCGGCATGTTGACCCCAAGTGGTTCGTCGATCCCAAGTGGTACAAGGGATTAAAGAGGTATAACACATTTTTACCAGTCTTCATTTTTGTCAAACTGGCAACCGACATTTTATATGAACCAGTAATACTCTGTGATGAGTTACCAACCGCCATTTTGTGATGAGTTACCATCCACCGATTGTTTGATGGTGCCGACACCTAAACGGTGCTTTTTGTGTCATGGTACCAAGTATGTCCAGGTTCATTGAACCTAGGAAATTGTTATGTAATCCTATTGGACCGACATGAAATCGGATTCCTTTATAAGGACATCATGTCTAGGGTTTTAGGTTGTTGATGTGGTTGTAGAAAAAATTTATGTTGTTGCTAGGGTTTAAGGTGGTTGAGGAGTTGGAGAGAATATGAATGTGTAGAAGACTGAAGTAATGCTGGAGTGCATTAGGAACTAGCTATCAAGGATCTAACCGAATAGTATGTGCTACTAGCTAGATCAAACACTTGTTGATTACTCACATCTTTGACAAGTCTGTAGCCCTTAACTGGGTAGGCCCAAAAGCCTTTTGTAAATCCTCTAACAGGGTGGTTCACATCTGTGGATCTTAAATCCTCTAGCAAGGTAGTCTTTAATCAGACTTATCTCCTAACAGAGATTGAGATTCCTAACAGGATCTGTTCTGGTAAAGAACATTGTAAGACCTTAACCAGTCTGACCTTAACCAGTCTGGTTCCTATTCTACAGATAGTTACTTGTGAGTTCCATCTCACCGTGGTTTTTCCCATTTGGGTTTCCACGTCAAAATCTCTTGTGTTATGGTGTTTTTGCTTCTGTGGGTGAATGCATTATTAGCTATTTGGTTTGCATGTGTGTTAACCGGTTTGTTGCTAAACTGTTATACCAGTTTACTATTAGTCTTGCAAAGTGTTTAAGTGCAAATATTTTTGGCATACTAATTCACCCCCCCTCTTAGTATTCATCAAAATGATGTGGCCCCATCAGGTAAAGAGCACAACAATTATGTTCTCTAAATTAATGAAATACTTGTAACAATAATTTTTTTTTTTTTTAATTTAACCAATTTCTTTGTTATTGCAGAGGACCCCCCTTCGCTTCAGTGTCCTCGTCCTCAGTATAGGACTAGGCATACATTGAGAGCACAAGCAGTTGGTGAGACATCTGCAGAGGGAGGAAATGATGAAGAAACTGATGTTCCACTTAGTCTTTTCATAGCTTCAAAGAAAAAACAAAGAAAGAAATGATTGTAATCTAACTTATTTGATAATGACTGATTTTTATGTGTTAGTGAATGTAATTATGTGCTAATTAATGGTTATGGATGATATGTGTTAATTAATATTGATGAATGTTGCTTGTTAATTATGTTAATCAATGTTATGTGTTAATGAACGTTATGTGATATTAATGAATGAATGCTATATTTTATTAATGGTAGAAAGAATTAATGAATGAATGTTATAAGATGTTAACGGGGAATTTAGAGTGATGTTAGGGGGGGAGGGGCCAAATGAGCTTCCACCTTCACGTGGTTGGCCCTATTCAGTAGAGAATATTAAACTATTCTCGAAACCAAGAAAAGCTCAACAAGGTAACACACTTTTCAATATTTCATTATGTTGCACAATTAATCTTATTGAATAATGTATATTGAATCTTAATTGCAGGGTCCAACAGAGCCAACGTGAACAACAACACCACAAGTTGTTGGGTATAATGAACTCCCATATTGTCTTGTCTGTACACAAACAATATTAGTTGCTTCTAGTGTTGATATCCAAGTTAGGACTGCAAAAGTTATGAATATGCCTCATCCTTGTAAGTTTTTTTATTACTTGTAAGTAAATAATATGCCTCATCCTTGTAAGGTTTTTTATTACCAAAAGAGTGGTAGAAAGTGTGTTTGAGATTGTATCATGGATGCGTTTTAGGATTGTATCATGGATGCAAAAAAACTCTTCATTAATCCTTGACTCATGATTGGTATAATACTTCTTTAGACTTCTCATGTCATTTGTTGCACTTCTTCACTATTTTGGACTGAGTTTCAACTATGAATTTTCCTTGACTTATATTGTACCTAGCTTTGTCCTATCTTTGTAAGCTTCCTCTTTGAATTGTGGTTGTAGCTTTGATAATACCTTTTTAATGTTGCACTATTTGTAAGGAGGAAAACTCCTAATGCATGTTGCAAATTCTGTTCTAGTGACTGAGACTAACCTAATGCATCTCAGAATGGCATAAATTGCCAGGATGGAGATATAGCAGATGAGTTCAAGATTGTTGTTGTAGAAATTATTCAATTTTTGTGCTTGAAATTTATGTATATACACTATTTATAGTCTACTCTATATTTCCTACTTAGCTACTCATATTGCTTTAAAATGAAATGTGAATTGATGAATTGTATTATGTAGATGACCAGTGCCTTTCTTCGTTGTTTGGGCTACAGAGTCTTTATATTTCTTTAGGACTTATTATGTAAACTTATGAGACAATTTTTAAACCCACCACCTCTCAATGAGTCTGTCAGTTACATTATTACCAAGCGTTGTGGCTTTTCGGCATATAATTGGTAACCAACATTTTTTGTTTAAAAAACTGGAAGATAAACAAATTGAGTATTGTCGTCTCCTCACTGATACCTATCTGGTATCCATCGGTCCCTTTTTATGTCAAAGAAACCCTGGGCTTCGGTGACTTCCTTTAGTTTTCCATCGAAATGCTTTTTCCATCGATATCACTAGGCTCCTTCGATGAATGGGTCTGTTGTCTCACTGAAGCCCCTTTTATCCTCTCTTTGTCGTCTTCCACCAATAAAGTTGTATCGATGAAACCATGTGTATCGGAGACATGCCTTTTAGCCTCCTCGAAACTCATATTCTCATCGAAATCTTTTTGTTGTCCGCCGGGTTTCATGTCGAAGAGACTTTGGACTTCGGTGACTTCTTTTATCCTCCCATCGAAACTCATATCGTTATCGATATCATTCATTGATGTAGTTTTCTTCTATTTTATCGGTATCACTTTTTCGATGAGGATGCTTCTTTCAGTGAATCTTATTTATATTGCATCGATGATATTGTTTCTTCGAAAGCCTTTTCTCATCGGTGGGGGCCACCTCTACTTTCTTTGATACCTTTTGTTGGTGGGACCATCTCTTTTGGTGAGTCTTTTTGCACCGATAGTGTTATATCCTCGAAGACCTTTTCTCGTCGATGAGAACCATCTCCACTTTCCTTGATATCTTTTATCGATGGAGTTACTATCTTCGATGAGTCCTTTCTGAAGTTGATCGGCATTTGATTTCTTCGATGCCCCTTTTATATCGATGAGACATCACTGGGTCTCATTGATACTATTTGAATCTTAGATACTTCGATAGAATGCTTTTAGACTTGTTCGATAACTTATGGGTTATTACGGTATCAATGAAAATGATGATTTCTTCCAAACAGAGATGGCTTCTATGATTTAATTTCTCAAATCAAGATATTTTACTTAATTCAGATTTGATGCTCAACATAATGACTGCACTATCACCAATCTATCTTGAAGATTTGAGTACTCTTTAGATTATGATTATGACTGTCATGATATTTCATGAGACTACTCTATCCCCATATGAAACCCTTTGTTCCCACAAATCAATGCTTTGAACTTGACTGCAACTTTATAGTGATCACTATCTTTGTACAGTAAGCTTGCTACTTTCTCAACTTTTGATATATTAGAGGCTCCTAGGATGGTTTCTATCTTATAGTCACAATATCTTGCTATAATTTGTAGCTATTCTATGTTTATTTGTTTTCCACTCTTAACTCATAGTAATTCCATGATGATAGTTGAAGCTTGTTAGAGATAGGGGATTTGTAGCAGTTGGCTTGTTAGGTTATGTCACAATCCCATGAAGGTCCTTGTAAACCGTTAATGTCAGTAGACATGAGACTATTATGTAATGAATTGGATCAGCTAAACCTAGAAGTTCTGTAACCAATGAATCAACTAACTCAAGTGTATGTTAATTATCTTATGATGGTCATTTATGACTGTTATTCTTAGTAGACATTAAGCAGTTCGCTAGATAGTTGGTTAGTAAACCAGTGAGTTAGTTGGCTCAAGTGTATGCTATTTATCATATGATGGTCATTAATAACCATTATTGTTAGTACACATTAAGCAAATGGCTTCTTTAGATGGTTAGTAACTAGTGAGTTTGTTGAGATCAAGAATTGGATGTACAAGTCGAGCAAGGGAGGTGAACACTAACATCGCATTGGTGCTTGCAATGTTAAAACCTTGGCCAAGATGGTGATGCTTTATCTAAGTGATGAAACTGGTCATTTGAATTCCTTTCTCATATTGATTAGCTTAATAATATTTGTTCAATTTTTTTTATCGTTAAAAGATTACCTTCCTTTTAGATAAACTTAGATTTTTATTATGTTGAGGAACATTTAGCTAGTTTTCTCCTTCAACTGAAGTAGTTATGTTTTATTTTGAAATGCTCAATTTTTTATCTTAATATAGATCAAAATTTATTTTCTTTAAGTATAGAATTAATAGAATATTACATATGGTATCAGAGCAACCAAGTTTGACATTGAACCTTAGGCTTTCCACCTATAAACAAAACTATATACATATGCAGGCACACCATGGTTGAGATAATATGCAGGTGCACTATATACAAAACTATATTCACAATTAAATCTTTTATTCAAATCCACAATATGAAACACAAAGTTTTACTGGAAGAACACAAGTAACCTTATTTGCTTTAGATAATATCACAAGCAACTGCCTACAAAAAGATGTAATAATCCACAACATATACACAAAGGAAAGACGACTGATTATATTATGTATGTTCCTAAAATGGTACAATAGTAAGCCTGAGGCTATATTCTACTTCTTCTCTAATGATCCTTATTGTTACAAAATTTCCCTCATTTATATGAGGGTATACATTGTCACCAAGCATCGTGGCTTTTCAGCACATAACTATTAATTAGCACTTTTGTTAACAAATTGGGAGATAAACAAGTTCAACATTCCTATGTGTTCAATGTACTTATCATCTTTATACATTAGAACGTCATTGTTTAGTGTCCTCATGTTTCTTTCTGTCTGGAAATGATTGGATAGAATATGGTTAACACAGAGTGACAATTCTTTGTCCCGATCCAACTCTGCTACTGCTCGATTCTTCTCATCACTGAACTCTTGTTTCCACTGTTCCAACGATAGTCTCACCATTACTGTAAAAAGAGGGCACCCTAGGGGTATTCCCATCATCCAGCCTCTAAAGCTCTTTCCTTAATTGATTTGCCAATTCATCATGGGACTTCAAGTAAGCCTCAGCTTCAATTTTCTCACCTGGATTAATCGGACTATTATCATTCATCATGTCTTCCAACCAAAACATGAGCCTTTCATGCTCTTTCAAAGCTCTGATTGTTCCAGTGTATGTTTTCCAATAGATTTCTGCAACTTGCATTATACTTCTGAACCTATGTTCAATGATCTCCAGAATCAACTTATCCATCTTTTGCTATACCTTTTCTACTTGCTGAGATGTCTTTTCGGCCTTGTTCCTCCAATACATATCTTTTGTCAAGGCATCCATGGCATCTCTGTCAACACCATATGTCATCCCTGTTTGACTGGTACTTGTATCAATCTGAAGCAATCTTGCTTGCAGCCTCTGTTTTTCTTCATCGGTTTTCTCATATAGGCTTTTGTATGTAGAATTTTCTCTGACCAGAAACTCTACCTGATCTTGGTTCAGTTTAGCGACATCCAAATTTAGTTTGGAAGTTGTTCTAGGGTCAGTCTTTCGAATCCGTTGCACCATCAAATGTCTAAAAGCTTCTTGTGTATCAACCAATATAGGTCTTTTATCTTTGGGATAGATAGCCCACTATAGAAGAGCCTTTTGATTTGCATCATATCATGATCCTCTAAAGAGTTTATCATTCTCTTTTGGCATCATTTGCCTACTTGGGTCCTATTTCTTGAGGAATCCATCAAACAACAAGGTAGAGTTCATGTCCTATCCAGAGTATAATAGCACACCAGCTTCCTTAAGCAACTATCTTCCCTTCTCGGGTGTCATTTCTCTCATCACAAGATCCATCTCCTCTTGTAACTTTTGAAGCTGCTGCTCTTCTTCACTATTTCTCATGTTATTCCTAATTTCAGATCCTTTATGTTGATAGAGGAATGCGATGAGCTCCTTGGAAGCAATGAAGTCACTATCAGCAATGAAATCCTCATGCTCTAGGAATCTGATGTCAGACACTTCTTGGACATTCAGTTGTCCTGTTGCCAAGTCTATCCGTGTATCCTCTTCATAACCAGGGGGTAATCCTCTCGAGGAGTGAATGGAATGATGCTAGATGTGGAAGCAGGAGACATATGAGCCAAAGGCTCTGTATTCCTAATAGTATCAATGTAATCCCTAAAAACATGAGGCGGGACACCCTCAAGTATTTTCAATTCATGCTCCACAAGTTTGTTGGCCAACTCCAAGGGGTCTTCAATCTTTTGTAGAACGTTCTCATCCATTTTCCTTCTAAAAAGCTTCCATTTATAAGCCTGCATTGCTTTCTCAAACTTTATTCGCTTCACTCTGGCCTCTTCTCTGCCAATGTTCTTAATGAGGTCATCCGGTAGGTAAGATTTATGCTCTCTAGCCTTCAGCTTTTGTGATGACCGAGCTATCCTTATGTATCCTTCAGGATCAAAATTGGGCCTTGGATCCCCCATAGCCATGCCATAATAATCCAATTTTGTGTGTAGCAGGCCATAACTCTTTGAACTTTTTACAATAAAATCTGAAAATACTAACAACCCAGGTACAATTGATTGTTTCCCATGGCTTGTTAGATGTTCTATACTCACTATTGACAATTGCCTCACAATATCCAAACAAGCCACTTTGTTAGGGACTGTAAGTGGTAGTAAGTATGGTCTTCCTTTGAACCCATATACCTTGACTTTTGTGCAGTCTGAAAAACAATACCAATCTCCCCAATTGTGTTCAATTGAGGGATCTTTAGCGAAATCTTTTGGTCTTAGGAAAGTTTGAACCTCTGGTGCAAGGGCATGATCGTACGGGCATCCCAACAGTCTATATAATGGCTTGATAAAGAACTCCTCAAAATGCCAATATTGATTATTCACATACCTCTGGTCCCATGAAGAAACCCATAGTTACACTGGTTTTCTCATCCTAGCATTGTCATATGTCCTGACACATAACTCTTTTGGCCATAACCCTTCATCTTGGCCCACATACAATAGCATATGCATAAGTAAGGAATAATGCTTGAAATGAACATTGATGACATCCCCCTTTAACTTTTCTAACCCATGATTCAAAACCTCAACCAAATAAGCAGAAAAATCAAAGAAGCGGGGGTCCTTAGACTGCAAATCGGCACAAATGACAATGGCTGCAATATCCATCAAAGGATGGGCTTTTATCCCTATCACTTGGGCAACACAGTAATAGGTATACTTGAAATATGGATGGAAAGAGTTGACATCATAGGGAGCTTTGTCATCCTGACCTAGTGGCACTAAGGACCCTGCATTCCTAGGTCTATGTATAGGGAGTCTCCATGTTTTGTAAATGTGCTCTAGGTTAAAATATTCACTTGTTAACTTCTTGAGGTCAATCAATTCTTCAAATCCCCAATCCATCTTGAACATGGTGTCAATAACCTCCTTTCTGATTGCAAGAATTGGCTCACCCATGTAGTTATATATGGTCCTGGTTTTAGGGTCATAATTGTTTGCCAATGCCTTCATGAGCTCCACATTCATGAATACATTAGCCACAACTAACCTTCCTAAGTTCAATCACCATAAATTGTTGATAGGTTGAGGGGAAACTCTTTTGTTGTACCCATATGTGAATAATTCATACCCTCTCAATTCTGTCCATATGTCTCCAAGATCCTCAAACCGGTCCTCCAGGCCTTCCTCATCAGCTCTAATCTTCTTGGACCTCAAACTGGATGATGGGCACTGGTCAATCAGGTCCTGGGCCAAAGAACGCCCTTCCCTTTTCTATCTTTTAGGTTTTTCTTCTGCAGCGATAGGTTCTTTTCCCTTTCTGGTCTTATTAGTTTTAGATGATGATTTCATTTGAATTTTAAAAAAGAGGTCTGTGTGCAAACAACTTACTTGGAATTACTGAGCTTTATCTGTGAATTCGCCCAATTCCTGCTTTCAGTTCATCGCCTATGAATTCCTTAATGTTGTGTCCTTTGATGTTGATCCACTACTTATGGTGTATTTAATCAGTTAGTAATGGCCGTTTTGGACAACGGTCACTCGGGCACACGTTCGAATTTAATGGTGATGTGACCTTTCATGGGATTTGTTTATGATTTTCACAGCAATCAATAATCATTTCGATGAGGATATGTCTTTCGATCATTTGTTTCTTTAGTCCATCGATCTCTTTGTTTCTATCGACAATACTTTTGTTTCGAATATTACTTCGATCAAGTATTTTTTCCCTTCATCAAAATACTATATTCAGGCAGTATGGTTGTCTCCTCATCGAAACATATCTGATATCCATTGAGTCTTATGTCGAAGAAACCTTGGGCTTCAGTGTCCTCCTTTATTTTTCCATCGAAATACTTCTTTCATCGATATCACTATGCCCCATCGATAAATGAGTCTATTATCTCACCGATAAAGTTACATTGGCAAAACCACGCATATCGAGAACATGCCTTTTAACCTCCTCGAAACCTATATCCTCATCAATATCTTTTATTGATGTAGCTTCCTTTTGTCTGATTGATATTATTCTTTTTATTAAAACGCTCCTTTCGGTGGGTCCTTTTTATGTTGCACCGATAGTATTATTTCCTTGAGAACTTTTCCCGTCGATGAAGACCCTCTCTGCTTTCTTCGATATCTTTTGTCGATGAAGTTATTATCTTCGGTGAGTCCTTTCTAGAATTCATCGGTGTTTCCTTCCTTCGATGGCACTTTTATATCGATGAGACATCGCTGGGTCTCATCGATTCGAATTCAAAAGGTATCAATGAGACCCAATGATGTCTCATCGATATAAAAGAGCCATCGAAGGAAGGAAACGCCGACATCGATAATAATTTTTTTTTTTGATAAAAATTATCATCGTCGAAATTATGACGAATACCAAGCTTTCGACCAACGATGTAATCGGCAGACATACAGTGTTGGCAGAGTCCATTTTATTGTCATATTTCCGATGGGCATGGCATCATCGACCAATCCGATGTCGAGTTTTCGATGGTTGATTTTGTTGGCACTCCGACAAAAATTCGTTGCAAATCTGACAAACGGTCGTCGAAAATCAGCTCCGAATGTACAAGTGTCAACATCCTAAAATCCATCTAGAAGTCGCACCAACATCACTTATGCATCATGTCACGATTCCTCAGTGAAAGCTCTGCCGGTAAAGCCTTAAACCAATGCCAGTAAGGGTTTACAAGAGTGTATGATAGTATCCAATACCAAGCCAATACCAACTGACCAAAAAATGCTCCAGAAGCACGTATCAAATGTAACCAATCACATTCCATAGATCCAAACATGTCGGAAGTGTCCAACAGATAATCTCTTCTACCGGTAATGCTAGATCTTCTACCAGTAACCAAAACCTGTCTGTCGGTCACCATCCATAACAGCTAGTGTTGACATCAATGACAAACAATCAATGCAACACATAATCAATTCATCCATAATTCCAATAGAATAATCCCACAGCGCCAGACCTAACTGAAGAAGAACTTCATGCATACATTCTCAATGGGTTTGTATCTATTTTGGGAACATTGAAAACCAGTTGGGATACTTAGTTAGGATTTTTGAAGGGTGCTTACCTGAATATATTCAAGTACATCTAGATCTGGTAAACACATTTTTTATTTCATTCTTTCATTCATTTTCCCTAGCCTTTGTCATTGATGTCAAAGGGGGATTGGTTGTTGTGAAAAATGTTAAGGGACATAAGAAGTAATGTATAGTTCAGGGGGAGCAGGGTCAGTTTTAGGAGGAACCAGGACATCACTTTAGTGTTCCATTTTTCACATGAGTGTTGCCATCAATGCCAAATGCAGAGATTGTTGGCAATTGACACTTATTTAGTTGTATTGTCATTGATGGCAACACACATCATTTTGGGTTGGACACTTAACCAATACTCACTAGTATTCATGATTCGGCAACCGACATTCAAGTCATCCGACAGACAAGGGAAAATGACAAACTAGGAACCGATATATGAGGCCGACATAGAAGATTGATCTGACAGGTTTACACGACAACAATTAGTGACATTGGTCACAAAGTTTAATGTATTTATTTTTGTCTAGGACGACATATAAATAAATTGTAATATCATTGTAAGCCGACATAAGGCATTCATGTTTTTGATTGCGAAGGGTATTTAAGTCAGTTCGGTTAGGTTATTTTGGATATACATATAGAGAGAAGGAATATATAGTGGCGTAATATTGTGCGAGCAGTGTTGATCGACTGAATACGAATATAATATTTTGTAGTCAGTCTTGGTTATTGGTTTAGAGGTTCGAGATGCAAAGTAAGTTACCGGTAAAGGAGGACACAATGAAAACTGGCACAAACAGTGCTTGAACTGGAACTCATCCAGCATAGCAGATGCATTCTCTGAGTTTAGAATTTTGTTTGTAAACTAGTATTTGGTGTTTGTAGTCAGTGAGGCTCCTTTTGTGATGAGCAGTGCACTCTAGGATATTGGCCTTCCTGCATTTGCAAGCCCCTATTGTAATATTTATTCATTTGGCCAGTGGATAGATATTGTGGGTCACCAATCCAACCGTGATTTTTCCTCTTTGAGGTTTTCCATGTATATATCTCTATGTTTTGGTGTATGTTCTTGTGGTGACATCATTTCTACTTACTGTTATATTCTTTTATGGTTACCGGTTACTAAATTACTTTGTTAATAAGGTTAAAATTGATCTCATCGGTAGAACACTGATTCACCCCCCCCCCCCCCCCCCTCAGTGTTCTCAGATTCCAATAAAAACCTGGTCAATTGTGTATTAGAAGGAGAGAAAATAAATGTTTATGTTATGATAAAGGATGGTGTTTCTTTGTTTCTGATTGTTTTTGTATTTAAGTTATATTGCAAGTCCTTTAGTTATAAATAGATTTAGACTTTTTCGTATTGTCTTTTCCTTTGGTCATGTCTCATGAGTAGACCGTGTTTTGCTAGTTGGTTAAACTTTTATGCAAGGGCTTGTATGACCAAGTGTTTCTCATTTGTCTTGAACTCCTTTTTCTAAATTGGTTTTGGTACTTTTACCTTGGAGTTATTTGGGAATTTTGTGTAGTGTCATAAGGAAGAGTGGCTTTCGAGTGGGGGTCACACTGAAAGAGGTTAGCAGGATAAACCCTCGAAAGTTGGATAAGTAAGTGATAACCTAACAATATATTAGCGGTTTGGGTAGCTAAAATATTAGTTAAGATAATTGTACCCCACTCATGGTTGAGTGCTAGTAGAGACTCAGGATGTAGTGGGAAGGTCTGGAATGGCAAAACAACAACCTTGTCCTCATGAAAGGATTGTTTGGGCCCGCATGATGCTTTTCCTTCTGGGATTCGGTAAAACACACTGGGCATTTGATATGTCGGCAGGGAAACAAATAAAATATTTTATAAGAGGCTTGGGATAGGACAAGGAAATAGACTCCATTTTATGGGGTTATTTTAACTCTTTTCAAAAGACAATGAAGAAGAGAGAGGGAGTACCTAAGTATATTGTTGATAAGTACTCTACAAAAATCTGCTTTATGGTCAAGAAGGATGGAACATTGATGGAGGCAATGTAACCACGAAAGATCTAGATCACTGAGATGGGCTATGAGGTTGATGCTAAGATCTTGGACTTATATGCGAAGACTCTTTTTGATGCCTCGGTTGATGAAGCTAAGAAACCTTTGGGACAACAAAGAAAAAGGAATCCTAAGTTCAGATAGGTTTTAGCAAGAAGAAGAGGGAAGGAAAAATCAAGAAGGTTGGGGAAGTTGTGGAGAAGATGCCCTCTGAAATCAAATAGATCATTAGACTAGCAGAAGGGTCATCTTCGACAACAATTCAGACTACACCGGCAGCAACAACTGGCAAAGGTATATTAAAGAGGAAGAAATCGGAAACTTATATTGCCCCTGTTGAATCTAGTTTTGATATTAATTTTGTGCTCTCAAATATTCCCAAGACTTACATCAAGATACAGAGGAAGAAGCCTGAGGAAGGAAAGAAACATAACGTGAAGGTCACCCCTCCGGCAACCCCAAAGAAAATTTTGAAGGAGAGGAAACCCATAGAGAAGAGGAAACCGGTTAAAGAGTCTACTTCTACTCCTGACAAGAAGAAATCAGATATAGATATGGCTCTTGAATCCGGTAAGAGTATTGAAGTCATTCCTCCTCTCTCAGTTGATGAATTGATAGATCAAATAACTAAAGATGTAATTTTGAGTAATATCCAGCATTACTATATATATGTGGATGATAAGGAACAAATGGAGATTGAGGAAGCAATTTTGTTATAATTAGATATATATAAGAAGGTATTACTTGATATTGAAACACAAATATCGGTATATTTATACAATAAGCTAGATGCTAGGAGATTGTTTGCAATTGAAGAGGATAAATATATAAAGATGCAAGAGTTATTGACTGTTTGTGGTGCAATAACTGATGAGGAGTTGCAATAGTGTCTGGAATATGCAAATAAATCAATTTTCTGGAGCAGACATTGTCATGTGAGTCTAATGGTAGGTAGAGTAAATGAAATAGTTAAGGAGACCCATGAGGCATGGGTAAAATTATTTGTAGATAAACCTGATTTCTTTACTCCACCGGTATTCCCTCCTAATTCTGGTATTCAAGATATCTCAGTTGATGGTAAAGGGAAAGTTATATTAGGTTTGGATTCACCGATTTTGGAACAGAAACTAAACGAGGATATTCCTCCGACAATATCACTTGTACATAATGTAGAGAAACCGACAGTTTATAGAGAGATACAATGCAGCTAGGAAGGTCACCTGTGACAATATGATCATATCAGACAAGGTGAAGATGATAGAGCGACTAACAAAGATTGATGAGGCTCTTAATCAGTGCAGTTGTCTATATAGGTCTTGTACTAACACCGACAAGATTACAACTAACCTAGAGGTAAAAATAAAAGTGGCAAAGGCCCAATTGGAACATATGGCTAACAATTTTGATTGTACTCGGTCATTGACCAACACTATTGATGGTCAAATTTTGGTTACAGAATCATAGATATCAGCCTTGGAGAAAGATATGGATAGTTTGATACAATGAGCTAGGGAATCGAGAGGATTGGTAAGTCTTCGGTTGAACACTTTGTTACTTCATAAGCGGGAAAGTTTAGAATTGATGAATAATCCCACACCGCCAGACCTAACTGAAGAAGAACTTCATGCATACATTCTTAATGGGTTTGTATCTATTTTGGGAACATTGAAAACCGGTTGGGATACTTACTTAGGATTTTTGAAGGCTGCTTACCTGGATATATTCAAGTACATATAGATTTGGTAAACACTTTTTTGTGTTCATTCTTTCATTCCTTTGTCCCAACCTTTGTCATTGATGTCAAAGGGGGATTGGTTGTTGTGAAAAATGTTAAGGGACATAAGAAGTAATGTATAGTTCAGGGGGAGCAGGGCCAGTTTTGGGAGGAACCTGGACATCACTTCAGTGATCCATTTTTCACATGAGTGTTGCCATCAACGCCAAACGGGGAGATTGTTGGCAATTGACACTCATTTAGTTGTGTTGTCATTGATGGCAACACACATGATTTTGGGTTGGACACTTAACCGGTACTCACCATTATTCATGATTCAGTAACCGACATTCAAGTCATCCGACAGACAAGAGAAATAGACAAACTAGGAATTGGTATATGAAGCCGACATAGGAGATTGATCCGACAGGTTTACATGGCAACAATCAGCGACACTGGTCACAAAGTTTAATGTATTTATTTTTGTCTAGGTCGACATGTAAATAAATTGTAATATCATTATAAGTCGACATAAGGCATTCATGTTTTTGATTGGGAAGGGTATTTAAGACAATCCGGTTAGGTTATTTTGGATATACATATAGAGAGAAGGAATATATAGTGGTGTAATATTGTGCGAGCAGTGTTGATTGACTGAATACAAATATAATATTCTGTAGTCGGTCTTGGTTATTGGTTTAGAGGTTAGGGATGCGAAGTAAGTTACTGGTAAAGGAGGACATAGTGAAAACTAGTACAAACAGTGCTTGAATCGGAACTCATCCAACATAGCAGATGCATTCTCTGAGTTTAGAATTTTGTCTGTAAACTAGTATTTGTTGGTATTTTGGTATGGTTTTATCATTGATGTCAACACCTACTAAACACTTATCAACTCTGGCACTTTGGAGAATCAGCAACATTCACCGGCAAGCAAGTGACTCATGCATAGTCACCGGTATCTGGTACACCGGCAAGATATAATGATCACCGACACTTGGAATGATATGGAAAATACTTGGTTATGTTGAAGACATCGTGTGGACACTTTGTCTTGAAGTTTTTGTTTATTGGCATACTAGCATTTGCATATTTGCTGTTATCAGTAAATAGGTCCAGGGTACAACGGTAGGTTTATCTTTTGCAGATCAGTACGACACGCTATGGAGATGATTAATTATTGTTGTAAATGCATGAAGCCGACATGTTCAATCGGTTATTGCATCGGATATTATATTGTTTGTAAAATGTTTTTATTGTAATATCTTGTAGAGACGACCTACTAAAATAGGTCTTAGGTTATGGTATAAATGTAAGATCTTATTTGTAAGATCAAGTGTGGAATGCGAAAAAGGATTGTGTGAAGATATATGCGAGAATAAGCAGAGCTATACACACAGACATCATTTGAAGATTGAAGGAGGGTTTTTGTGAAGACAATTAGAACTACACCGGTACTGAATCCAACATATGAAGATGTTATTTTAAGCAGTACATTCTTATTGGATTTAACCATCCAACTGTAGTCAGTGTGACTCCCATTTTGTGATTGAGCAGTGAGCTCTAGGCGCTTGGCCTTTCTGCATGTGCAGACCCCATTTATGTACACTTACTATCTGCAATAGTATCATCTGATTGTGGGTAAGTTTTCCCACCATGGTTTTTCCCCTTACAAGGTTTCCACATACAAATATTGGTGTTATGTGTTGTGGATGACTTTGTCTTTATGTTTCATGCACTAATCCTTACTGGTATAGCAATTAACCGTTAAAACCGTCTAGCGACATATTGGATTGGTTTACCGGTATTAAGCAATAAGTTGGTTAAGTTGTTTTTGGTTTGAATTTATTTGACAACCGATTCACCCCCCCCCCCCCCTCTTAGTTGTCTCCAAGACCTAACAATTGGTATCAGAGCCTAGTCCTCTTTTGCAAAAGTTTAACAGCTTGAGGAGATCCAATGTCTACTAGCTATTTCAGGAAGGATAGTCTTAAACTTGATGGAACCAACTATGGCATATAGAAGATTAGAATGGAGACACATCTAAATTGCATTGGAAAGGACATCTGTGATGTTACAAAAAATGGTTATGCTGCTCCTACTTAGAGTCAACCCACTCCACCCAACTTGACTAAAGATGAGGAAAATGATTGCAAAGCAAGAGAAGCACTTTTGAGCGCATTATCAGACCAACAAATCATGGGACTATCAGATAGGTCTACTGCTAAATCTATTTGGGATCATTTGGAAACACTGAATGAAGGAGATTCCACAGTCAAAATTGCAAAACTTGAAAGCTTCCGGGTCAGGTATGAACATCTGAAAATGGAAGAAGATCAAAGGATTTCTACTTTTATGGAAAGAGTAAATGAGATTGTTTTGGGTATTAAATGTTGTGGAGGAACTTTAAGTGAGGATGAAATTGTTTCAAAAGTTTTAAGAGGATTGCCACCGACATATAAAATGAAAGTCACTGCTATAAATGAGTTAAGAACAATGCCTAATACATCAGTCACTAGGGATAAATTGATTGGGAAACTTTTAGCTTTTGAAATTGAAGAATTTGGTCCTGTTGCTACTATAAAGATAGATTTGGCCTTTAAAGCATCAACATCATCTGCTCCATCATTTGATAAATCTGATTGGAAAGCCTTTTATGCAAGAGAACTTGAAGAACTTGAAGCACTATTTGCAAAGAAAATGCCTAAAGGTCTAGTTGGAAGTAAGTATGAAGGTAAAGCGCCCTTTAAATATTTTAACTGCAATAAGATTGGTCATATGGCTTCGAGATGCCTTGATAGACATGCTAGACTAAGAGAAGAAGCTAGAAGAACATACAAGCCTAACCCTGAATATCGGAGATACGGATTTAAGAAGAATAAAGACAAATCTTGTTACATTGCTGATGAAGGTGTGACTGATGATTCTGATGAAGATCTGGCAGACAATGGATGGGTTTTTGTTGCTATAACAGAAGATCAACCGGCACCTACTACTCAACTGGTAGAATAGGCCTTGGTAGATAAAGTTGAAGTAAAGGATTAATGGATCATTGATTCAGGATGCTCACATCATATGACAGGAGACAAAGGTAAATTCTTGAACTTTCAAGAATATAATGGAGGCTTAGTGAGATTTGGAGATGACAAAGCTTGTTTAATCAAAGGTAAGGGTATAATATCTCTTGATGGTAAGCATAACACTGACAATGTCTACTATGTTGAAGGTTTAAAGTATAATCTTTTGAGTGTTGGTCAATTAGTTGAGAAAGGATTTCAATTACAATTCAAAAAAGGAAAATGCAAAATCATGAATAGAACTGGTTTGGAAATTACAACTAGTAATCAGACTAGAGGTAATATCTTTCATTTGAATAATAGTGAAAAGACATGCTTGATTTCACATATAGATGAAATTTGGCTATGGCATAAGAGACTCTGTTATGTAAACTTTGATTGCATGGTGAAAATTAGTACTACTAAGGCAGTTAGAGATTTACCTAAGATTGTCAAACCTTAGAATACAGTATGTAAGAAATGTCAATTTGGAAAACAAGTTAGAGCTAGTTTCAAAAGTATTCCAGAAAAATCCAATAATGCTCTTGATTTAATTCACACTAATTTATGTGGTCCAGCTAGAACTAAAAGCTTACAAGGTGATAGATATTTCATGCTAATCATTGATGACTATTCTAGAATGTGTTGGGTTACTTTTCTTAGAGAAAAATCAGAAGCACTTGGAAAGTTTAAATTGTTCAAAGCAATGGTTGAAAATGAAACCGGTAAGAAAATCAAATGTTTAAGATCAGATCAAGGAGGTGAATTTACATCTAAGGAATTTAATACATTCTGTGAAGTGAATGGAATAAGAAGACAACTCTCAGCACCTCGGACACCACAGCAGAATGGAGTTGTTGAAAGGAAAAAAAAAACTGTCTTGGATGCAGCAAGAAGTATGTTATCAAAAGAATACCTACCACATGTATATTGGAGAGAGGCAGTCAGTACAACTATCTATATATTCAACAAAGTTCACATCAAAGGTGAAACCGGTAAGACCCCTCATGAACTATGGTTTGGTAATACTCTTACTCTTAAATATTTCAGAATATTTGGAAGCAAATGTTACATTAGAAGAGATGAGTATATTGGGCAATTTGATCCTAGAAGTGATGAAGGAGTATTTCTTGGTTATTCATCTAAGAGCAAGGCATATAGATGTTTTAACAAAAGATTACAGAAAATTGTTGAAAGTACAAATGTAAAGATTGATGAACAATTCAGAGGAACTTCAAGGTATATATACTCTGGACCGGCAACAAAAATTTTGACAAATGAACCTACACTGAATCCACTGGTACAGAATGAAGATCCAGTTACCCCGGTATCATTTGAGGATTCCACAGTAACTGAGGAACAACAGCAAACAAAGACACCCCGGTATGTAAGACTGAATCATTCTGAAGATCAGATAATTGGGAACAAGTTTAAAGGAGTTATGACAAGAGGAAGATTGGCAAATGAAGAGGTATGTCTTATTTCTCAAATTGAACCATCATCTCTTAATGAGGCATGTGAAGATAAATTTTGGATTAAAGCTATGGAAGAAGAATTAGAACAAATTGAGAAAAATAACACTTGGACATTAGTTCCCCGGCCTAAAGATAAAAATGTAATTGGAACCAAATGGGTATTCAGAAACAAACTTAATGAAGATGGTAAGGTTGTCAGAAATAAAGCAAGACTAGTGTGTAAGGGATATTCTCAGAAAGAAGGAATTGATTACAATGAAACCTTTGCACCGGTAGCTAGAATTGAGGCAGTCAGATTATTTTTGGCTTTTGCAGCACATAAGAACTACAAAGTATATCAAATGGATATTAAATGTGTATTTTTGAATGGAGATGTTGAAGAGGAAGTCTACATTGAACAACCTGATGGATTTTCTTTGACAGATGACAAAGATATGGTTTGCGGGTTAAGAAAAGCTTTGTATGGATTGAAACAAGCTCCAAGAGCTTGGTATGCAAGATTGGATAAGTATCTTTTGAAAATTGGTTTTTCTAAAGGTAATGTAGACAAAAATTTATACTATAAAGTGACTAATGATGACATCTTGGTTATAGAAGTATTTGTTGATGATATAATCTTTGGAGGAAAAGATGGATTATGTAAAGAATTTTCTATTAAAATGCAACAAGAATTTGAAATGTCTATGATTGGAGAAATAAAATTATTTTTAGGATTGCAGATTTCACAGACTAATAAAGGTATATTCTTGAGTCAATCCAAGTACTTAAAAGAGTTACTAAAGAAATTTGGGATGGAGAACTCTAAATCGGTAAGCACACCTATGACAACAAATGACAAATGATCACTAAGGGATGAATCTACACCTGTTAATCCAACTAGATACAAATCTATGATAGGAGGTTTACTGTATTTGACACAAACTAGACCTAATATTATGAATGCAGTATGTATTGTTTCAAGATTTCAAAGTAATCCTAGAGAAAATCATGAATCAGCAGTAAAAAGGATTTTCCAGTACTTACAAGGTACTATAAATCTTGGATTATGGTATCTTAGAGATGAAAACTTTGAATTATGTGCATACACAGATGCAAATTGGGCAAGAGATGTGGATGATAGAAAAAGCACTACCGGTAGAGCATTCTTTCTTGGAAACAGACTAGTTTCTTGGTTGAGTAAGAAACAAAGTTGTACATCTTTATCAATAGCAGAATCAGAATATGTTGCAACAACAACTAACTGTACACAGGTACTATGGCTTAAGCAAATGTTGAAAGACATAAAGGTAAAATGCAAGGAACCTATTACTATCTATTGTGATAACACTGCAACAATTGATATATCTAAGAATCTGGTATTACATTCTAAAACCAAACATGTTTCTATCAAACTGAATTTTCTAAGGGAAAATGTTGAAGCAAAGGAAATGAAATTGGTTTATGTGAATACTAAAGAGTAGATTGCAGATATCTTTACTAAACCTCTACCTAAGGAGACTTTTGAATAGCTCAGAGATCAGCTTGGGGTCATACCCCCACCAGTAGAGACTTAGGAAGTTGATGATTGTCATCAACTGGCAGAACTAACAGAGAAATCTTTTTTCTAGCTTTGATGGGAAGCTACTTCTCATGGGGATTAGTTGGTATACTAAATTGATTGGTATTTTGTATATGAACTTGGTTTTGTTGTAACTTTGGCATTTGATGTCAAAGGGAGAGAGATTGGTATGGAAAAACACAAGGAAAACACATGTTTCTCCTAGGGGGAGAGATTGTTGTTTGAGAGAGATTATTACTCTTTGTATCTGTATCTTGATTTCTGGTTATGATCTCTTTCTGGAGATTGTTGGTTTTTGGTATTTGGCATTTCTGTTTTGGCACTTTGATGGTTTTTCTATCTTGTTTTGCCATCAATGCCAAAGGGGGAGATTGTTGGTATTTTGGTATGGTTTTGTCATTGATGTCAACACCTACTAAACACTTATCCACTCTGGCACTTTGGAGAATCAGCAACTTTCACTGGCAAGCAAGTGACTCATGTACAGTCACTGGTATCTGGTACACTGGCAAGATATAATGATCACCAGCACTCGGAATGATATGGAAAGCACTTGGTTATGTTGAAGACATCGTGTGGACATTTTGTCTTGGAGTTTTGTTTATTGGCATACTAGCATTTGCATATTTGCTGTTACCGACAAATAGGTCCAGGTTACACCGACAGGTTTATCTTTTGCAGATCAGCATGACATGCTATGGAGATGATTAACTATTGTTGTAAATGCATTAAGCCGACATGTTCAATCGGTTATTGCATTGGATATTGTATTGTTTGTAAAAAAAATTTATTGTAATATCTTGTAGATCCGATCTACTAAAATAGGTCTTAGGTTATGGTATAAATGTAAGATCTTATTTGTAAGATCAAGTGTGGAATGTGAAAAAGGATTGTGTGAAGATATATGCGAGAATAAGTAGAGCTATACACACAGACATCATTTGAAGATTGAAGGAGGGTTTTTGTGAAGACAATCAAAACTACACCGGTACTGAATCCAGCAAATGAAGATGATATTTTAAGAAGTACATTCTTATTGGATTTAACCATCTAACTGTAGTCAGTGTGACTCCCATTTTGTGATTGAGTAGTGAGCTCTAGGCACTTGGCCTTTCTGCATGTGTAGACCTCATTTATGTACACTTACTATCTGCAGTAGTATCATCTGATTGTGGGTAAGGTTTCCCACCGTGGTTTTTCCCCTTACAGGGTTTCCAAGTACAAATATTGGTGTTATGTGTTGTGGATGACTTTGTCTTTATGTTTCATGCACTAATCCTTACAGGTATAGCAATTAACTGTTAAAACTGTCTACCGACATATTGAACTGGTTTACTGGTATTAAGCATTAAGTTGGTTAAGTTGTTTTTTGTTTGAATTTATTTGACAACCGATTCACCCCCCCCCTCTCAGTTGTCTTTGGGACCTAACAGTATTTGGTGTTTGTAGTCAGTGACGCTCCTTTTGTGATGAGAAGTGTGCTCTAGGCTGTTGCCCTTCCTGAATTTGTAGGTCCCCATTGTAATATTTATTCATTTGGCCAGTGGATAGATATTATGGGTCACCAATCCCACTGTGGTTTTTCCTCTTTGAGGTTTTCCACATATAAATCTCTGTGTTATGGTGTATATTCTTGTGGTGACATCATTTCTACTTACTGTTATATTCTTTTATGGTTACCAGTTACTGAGTTACTTTGTTAATAAGGTTAAAATTGATCTCATCGGTAAAACACTGATTAACCCCCCCCTCTCAGTGTTCTTGGATTCCAATAAAAACTTGGTCAATTGTGTATTAGAAGAAGAGAAAATAAATGTTAATATTCTAATAAAGGATGGTGTTTCTTCGTTTCTGATCCTGTCTCGCATGACAAAATGAGAAAGCCCAACTTCAACGTACCAAAAATTGAAAAATTCAACAAAAAAATTCAAAATTGAAATAAATAAAAGGCTTAAGATCGATCATTTACCGTTGGCTCATAGTTCTGAGGTCGATTATGCTGTCTCTGGCGCTCGAATCGATGCATATGAGTGGGAACCACCATTTTTCTTCACAGGAGGCTTTTTGAATTTTCAAACTTGGAGGGTTAAAATGAATTGAAAATGACACTTTTACACCTTATATAGTCAAAACCCTAATTTTCAACTTGCTCCGATGGACATGAAAATTGTACCCTTAACTAATTTGCCCATTCTGATTCCATTTTCGGGATTGAAATCAAAATATGAGATCATTTTCCTAGTCAATTTCATAATTTGGACCACTTAGCGCTTTTTCATCAGATGCTCATTCTTGCTTCAATTTGTGTTCATCAATCAATGCTAAATCTCAATTCAATTCTACATATCAACTTTGCGCTCAATTTCTCATCAATCAATGCTAAATTTTCAAAAATTCCTCTGAATCAATTTGTTTTCAAATAATTATCATCAATAAACAATTGCCTAATCAACATGTACCCTCGCTATCTTTCGATTTCTCTCCCTAGGGTGCATACTCATGACCTCATGACTTCACATCTTCAAAGTCAAGAAAATTTTCAAATCTTCATCAAAGTCGAGCAAAAAAAATATTTTTCAACTAAAGAAAATCAAATTCTTATTGCTAAGGGGCATCTCAGCTTCATCGCTTTACATCAAGTTGAGATTGTTGGTATTTTGGTATGGTTTTGTCATTTATGTCAACACCTACTAAAACACTAGGACTTTGAAGATCCAACAACATTCACCGGCAAACAAGTAACTATTGCATAGTTACTGGTATCTGATACACCGGAAAGATATAATGATCACCGGCACTTGGAATGGCATGGAAGACACATGGTTATGTCGAAGACATCGTTTGGACATCTTGTCCTGGATTTTTGTTCATTGGTATATTCATAGTTGCATATTTGTTGTTACCGGCAAATAGGTCTAGGGTTACACCGATAGGTTTATCTTTTCCAAATCAATATGGCACGCTATGGAGATGATTAATTATTGTTGTAAATGCATTAAGCCGACATGTTCAATCAGTTATTGCATCGGATATTATATTGTTTGTAAAATATTTTTATTGTAATATCTTGTAGAGCCGACCTACTAAAATTGGTCTTAGGTTATGGTATAAATGTAAGATCTTATTTGTAAGATCAAATGTGGAATGCGAAAAAGGATTGTGTGAAGGTATATGCGAGATTAAGTAGTGCTATACACGCAGACATCATTTGAAGATTGAAGGAGGGTTTTGTGAAAGCATATCAGCATTACACCGGTACTGAATCCAACATATGAAGATGCTATTTTGTGCAGTACATTCTTATTGGATTTAACCATCCAACTGTAGTCAGTGTGACTCCCATTTTGTGATTGAGCAGTGAGCTCTAGGTTGTTGGCCTTTCTGCATGTGCAGACCCCATTTATGTACATTTACTATCTGCAGTAGTATCATCTCATTGTGGGTAAGGTTTCCCATCGTGGTTTTTCCCCTTACAGAGTTTCCACATACAAATATTGGTGTTATGTGTTGTGGATGACTTTGTGTTTTACTTTCATGCATTAATCTTTACCGGTATAGCAATTAACTGTTAAAACTGTCTACCGACATACTGAACTGGTTTACCAGTATTAAGCATTAAGTTGGATAAGTTGTTTTTGGTTTAAATTTATTTGACAACTGATTCACCCCCCCTCTCAGTTGTCTCTAGGACCTAACAGAGATTTCTCGATCATCTTAATCGAATCAATCGCTAGGGGCATATCAGTTTCATCGCTTCAAATCAAGCTGATATTGTCTTCATCTGAATCACTCTCTTAACGTTAATCAGTTTCATCGCTTTTCATCAAGTTGATTATTCATTTAAACTCAATCAAGGGTTTAAAGAGTATCTTCGATCACACGCTCAATCTAAGCAGGTGTTCAGTTTCATTGCATCAAATCAAGCTGGATAGTTTATCTTCGTTCATCGTATCTTGATTCATCAAGTTCAAGATCGATTTTATCTTCACTCACTGTGTCTAGTTCAATCAAGTTCTAGATCAGTAAGATCTGCTTCTTGATCAATCAAGTTGAAGTTCGGTATCTTTGCTCTCTATTGTTCCTAGTTCAATCAAGTTCGGGATTGGTATTGCTTTAATCAACTTTGTTTAGCTTCATTGCTTTAAATCAAGCTAAACACCTCGCTATTCATCTGGGTCGTGATCAATCAAATTCAGAACTGGCGTCTCCTAGATATCAACTATTCTTTGAACCAACGCATTGCTCGCACATTAATTCAAAGAGGGGCAAATGTAATACCCTAAAATTGGTCATCTAAACCATGGGTCCCTAATCTCGACAACATCACCAAGGTCCTAACCAAAGGCAATTAAATCAATCTTGAGCACATTATTAATTCATTAATCATCAAATGTCACATGGCAAGTGAATTACTCAATATTAATTAAATATTTATTTAATTAATTGACTCATTCCAAGAATATCATTTTAATCAATTATCCTATTTAATTTATTAAATATTCTAGCATATTTAATTAATTAATAAATTTGCCATTTAATCATGCAAATAAAGAATTAATTTATCACAAAAGAGGAATTAATCACAAAGAAAGAGTTAAGTTGAAAATAAAATAAAAGAATTAAATTGAGAGAGAAATCAAACTTGAGATATTATTTCTTCTTCTAAATTGAGATTAACTTTGAATCATAAAAGTAATTAAAAGGAATTTAATCATTCTCTAAAATTGGAACTCAAAGCTTTTGAGAAAAAGAAGTTCAGTTGCATTAAAAAGACTCTTTTCTTGAATAAATCAAAGAATTATCTATTTTTATCACAAATGCATGGAATTAATTAATTCTTATTTCTAATGCAACTTGAACTTCTTTTCTGAACACATTTCAATTAAACTATAATTGGAATCTATCTCAAAGTTAACTGAACCTGATTTCTCAATTATTTCAATTAACTCTAAATTGTGCTTTTCTTGATCTCTCTTGTGAATTTCTATAAATTCATCCTTCCGCTCTCATTAAAATCACCCTAGAGATACTTGAGAGACACCTTGGAGATTATTATTATGCTGATTTTGCTCTGGAGTCATTAGAGATATTGTGCTTGCTTTTTTGAGATTATTGTATCTTAGTTTAGCTTTTTCCATATTTAGTTTATTCCATTATTGCTTGAATCCATATTGCTTGAATTAATCATCCATCTTGCATCCATTTAGTTTAATATCATGCTCATATAGATTAAATCCTTCGTCTTGGTGTAGTCTAGTCACCAGTATTGCTTATAAAAATTTGAGAGCAATCTTATACTCACATCTTTTAGAAGGCAATTAGTCGCTTTGTTATGGTTTATTATTTATTGATTATTGATTTACTAACCATACATGTAATGACTTAACTGAAGTATTGTGCCTGCAACTATCAGACCTCTTTTCACTTTTTCACACACACATTTCTTGTATTTAAGTTATATTGCAAGTCCTTTAGTTATAAATGGATTTAGACTTTTTCAAATTGTCTTTTCTTTTGGTCATGTCTCATGAGTAGACTGTGTTTTGCTAGTTGGTTAAACTTTTATGCAAGGGCTTGTATGACCAAGTGTTTCTCAGTTATCTTGAACTCCTTTTTGTAAATTGGTTTTGGTACTTTTACCTTGGAGTTATTTTGGGAATTTTGTGTAGTGTCATAAGGAAGAGTGTCTTTTGAGTGGGGGTCGTGCCCAAAGAGGTTAGCAGGATAAACCCTCAAAAGTTGGATAAGTAAGTGATAACCTAACAATATATTAGGGGTTTGGGTAGCTAAAATATTAATTAACATAATTGTACCTCGCTCATGGTTGAGTGCTAGTAGAGACTCAGGATGTAGTGGGAAGGCCTGGAATGGAAAACCAACAACCTTGTCCTCATGAAATGATTGTTTGGGCCCGCATGAGACTTGGATAGGACCGGGGGTTCGGGAGACACTCTTCCCTTATAGTCACTAGTGTGTAGCCTTGTTGATATCACCTGGAGTTTTACTATGGAGTCATGTTTGTGAGCATGTGTTTTATGTGAGATTCCCGATGTCATGTTTAGACAATGTGTGCATACCTTGTAGTTTTCTAGTGGGTCTTATTTCTATCTCCTAGCATGGTGGGGTGGTTTTTTTTTGAGCCACATGGTCGGGTGGTAGTGCCACTTTCCATCGGGTGTGTTTATTCCTTCTTGCGGGAGTTGGCTTCACAGGTGTTCCAGTTGCTCTTTTGGATTCGAGCATCTCGTATTTCCAATTGATCCTATTTGTCTTTTTGGATCATCTTTGTAAATCTTGGACCTTATATGGTCAGTTGTATTATTTGTTGTGTATGCCTTCATGGCAAGATGTAATTTTAATGTAAACATTATGGGTTCTTATGAGACTTAGTGGTTAAGTGCAATGTAATATTATTTCAATCTTGAAATGTATTGATGAGAATTAGATGGTTAAATGTATATCTTTTATTAGAATCACTGATGTAATGTAATAGAAAGTATCATCATGAATGAAACATAGGAATGTTAATGATTTCACGTGCAATTGAATGAAATAATCATTGTATAGTGTAATTGTGTCTTTATGATTAAATTATCTTAAGTGGATTAATTAATGTTAAGCAATGTTTAGTTTAACTATGTAAAACATGTTGGGAAACCCTTTAGGAGTTTAAGTTAAGTCTTCCGTTTGTGCAAATTAAATGTTATGTTTATCTTAATGCATCATTTAGTTTATTAAAGTTTTAAAAAAATTAATGTTAACACTCTTTTCAAGTGTTTTAGTTTAATCCCTTCGAGGTTTCTTGGTGGGGTGTTACATGTCTTCTACCATTTAATTATCTTCACTTTGAAATCTTGTTTTATCCTTGAATAATACAATGGATACAACAATAAGCTTATGTTGTTCTTTGACAAAATTGCTAAAAATGTTAACATTTTAATTTGTATTTTTATGTGATAGAAGTGAAACAAATGTGTAATGTAACCATTCTTTAAATTGCAAAGGGAAGATCCCTATAGATAAAAACTAACATAAAAATTCGTAATATAAACATTGTATAGTTGCTTTCCATTTACAACCTACATTAGTGTGCTACTTGAGATAATTCATGCATAACAAACAAAATAATGGGTATGTCTTGAAGCATTTTCAATACAAACTCAAACTATAATATCTTTTTGTTCTCAAGTTGGGGTAAAAGGTTGCTATGCATTTTCACTCGAAGCAACATTTTTTTAATATTATTTTGATTGATTTACACCCTACATAGCTATCAAATGACAAATTTGATAGTTATAAGAAAATGCATAAAAGATATGAATAAAACACATGAATTGAATAGGTTTAAACACAAAGCCACAAATATTTTGATAAATTGTATTAAATAATTACATACAAAGTCACAATCTTCCACTTCAAGAAAACTTTTAATACAAAGCTTGAAAACTTGTTAAAAACAATTTAAGTTGCCTCCTACACAAGATTATGAATTCAACCAACTTACATACTATAGTACAAAACTTTAATCAAATACCAAACAAACTTCAACTCATGAAAACACAAAAATATGTTAAATCCTATTGAATGATACTCCCTCACATGAAATCCCAACAATACTTATTTATAATATATATAAAATTATGTATGAAAATTAATTAGAAACCAACTTCTCATGCAAAACGAGTTATTAGATAATTTTGTCCATAAATACTAAATTCTAATTTAAAAATATTAGATTAGACTCTTGATCACTATCACCTAACAATAAACTTTGAAACCCTAGTATTTAGTAACCTAGTTAGTATATGTTCGCAATCAAGGGCACCGAGAAAGTTTTCAATATTGAAATAATCTTTGAAACCATGCTAAAATGGTGATGAACTTAATTGAAATCATACATTTCTAGCCGATAGGCTATTCCCTGTGGGGAGCATCCCACCGGAAATGTGTCTCGCGTTGTTTTTTGTGCATCGGTAAGATTTTTTTTGCCGCTTTCCTCGCATCAAATAGTTTTTCCGGCCAGTTGAAATATCTAATGATACTCAACCGAGAATTCTAACACCGCCTCCAATGAATAAAAAATTAGGGAAGTCATGCCTACAGTAAAGAAAGGAGTACATGCCCATGTAAAAAAAGGAGTACGCCCACATAAGGAAAAGAGTATAGAAGTTCTTTTAAATATTTTATTTCCTTTAAAAACTTAAATCCTTAGAGTTTGTCCACCTTTATCTCTCAAATATGTGGTGGTAGAGAATCCTATGCTTCTATAATAAGGGGTCTAATTCATATAGTTTCACTGGAAAATTTGCAATTTATTTAAAATTTTATATAATTAATAATATTAATAATATTATGTAATAAGGGGAGTAATTCATGAAGAGCTTTTTTGGAAAATTTATAATTTATTTAAAATTATTATGTGATTAATAAAATTAATAGTATAAAAAAATTAAATTAGAATTTCTTAATGTTATTTTTCATGGAAATTAAATAGAAGGGGAATTAAATTATAAATTTTTAATATTATTTTTTATGGAAATTAAAGAAAGGGGATTAAAGAATTTAGTTGAATTTATTTTTATATTAAAGATAGAGGGAACAGTAACAGAAAGACAAAGGTTGGGCCTCACCAAAAAACAACAGTCACCACCAAGGACCTGCCCCAAGTTTAGTTACATGAGGAAGAACATAAAGACAAAATTTAAACAGTATTGAAGAGTTATCAAAATGAAAGTCCAGCAAAGAAATTTAAAGAAAAGCACTAGCTGAGAATGTTGTCATAAGTCACAACCCAAGCAGTCCATCCCTGGAGTCCCTCCATCCAACCAATGCTCTTATGGTTCTGGATCTGGCTCAACGTCTCCACCTGCTCATAGGAAGGCTGCCTGTTCTCCCTGATCTCGTTGTTCAGCATCCTAACAACTTCTTCAAAAGAGGAGAGGTCATCAAAACTGCGCCTCCAGTCAAAACCACACTTAAGCTCGTAGATGAACATGGTAGCGTGTCCATCCCTCAGGAATCTCCTAAGCTTGTTCCTTTCCACGTTGAGCATGAATGAGACTTGCGTGACAATATTATAAAAGGTGAGTCTTCGAAAAGACTCAGTAAGGGCCCTTGACTACAAAATCTGTCAGCATTTCTAATTTTCCAAATGAACCATAGGATATATGCAAATAAAATAAACCAGAATAGATTTGCATCTTTTTTCAGCCCATGAATATAACCAGAAATAATTTCCATGATATTAACCAGGTGGGGGAAAGAAAAGCTAAACATCAGCCATACTTCCCTAGCAATAGAGCACTCAAGGAGGATATGCTTGCCAGTCTCAGGCACCTTACATATGGAGCAAATATCATGCGAGTCATAGTTCCCCCTTATAGGAAGCCTGTTAAGATTAAGCAACCACTTAAAGCATTTGAATTTGGGTTCAATAGTTCTTTTCCACAGCCTGCTGAAATTCTTCTGCCACTGCATAACAGAGAGGTTAGCATACCAAAGATTATTCACATGAGTAATAATAGAAGTATCAGAAATTAGGAGAGAGTAAATATTTCAGACCTTGATTTTAGATAAAAGAGTGCCATCCGCCCATTTGAAAACCAAGAATCTATGAGAGTCCACATGACAGTCCTTAGGGAGGCCAAGCGAAGTACAAGCATGCTTGATTAGGTTATACGTTCTCTTTTGGGCAGGGGGGATATTGAATTTAACATTGAGATCTTCCCATGAGATAAGGGAATCATGCTCAAGAACATCAACAAGGAGTTTGATCCCTTTGTTATCCCACAATCTAGCCGAGCACCCCTTAGTTAGAGCCAGGGGTTTACCCGCATGAGATAAATTCCACCAAAGGGATCTTTCGCCATGAATCAGATCAACATTGCAGACACTGGTGTTGACCAAGAACCCTTTGACATGTTCCCAAGCCTTCCAGATGGATCCGAACACACATGAGCCCTGGACAGACACAGGAAAGCTACCAACCACCAGGTCAGTGAAAGGCAGACCTTTCCAGGATTTAGCCTTCTGAGGGACAACCCTCTCAATATTATTCCTAACTAACACTTTCCAAGGTTCTTGCCCATCAAGGGCATGAAAAATCCACTTAGCCACAAGAGCAATTTAGTTGAATTTTGATTAAGTGGGGTGAGTATATATATTTTGATTTTGGTGGTATTCTATTTCTTGAAAATTAGTAAATAAATGAAAAAATGATAACAATAAAAAATTATATAGGCAATAATAATAAATAAATAAATAAAAGTAAGAATAAATATGAATAATTTTTAATATTGAAATGTAACATTGGGAGGTCTCGTAAATATAAAAATTGTATGCTAGAGAGAACTTTCATGACCTTGTAGTGAAGTGCTCTAGTAATCATGTCACGTTGTTTACCTTATGAAAATAATGAAACTCATACAATTTTATTTGAATTATGATTAAAAAAATTCATGGGGTTATGATTCTTCTATGGGTCTTGAAGGTGGGATCAATGATAAAAAAATTGAAATCCCAACGAGTAGATCATCTAAGCGAGAAACTGCAGAGGTTTTTTTGAACAATTTTTTTTATTTGTAGGAAATAAAAGATACAATGTAAATGTTTTCTATTATTTGAATAATAAATCTGATTAAATAAAATTTAAATTATTTAAATGATTTAAGATTGAAATATGTAATTGTAAATGATGATTAAAAATAAAGGAGATATGATATTATTTAACTTTTTTTAATTATATATAATTTAAAAAATGCATATTTTATTATTACATATTATATAATAATCTATGTAAATTCAATTCAGATCTGCACAGTATTACCATGCCATATTCTTGATTATGATATCTTGAAGGGACCTTTAAAAGAACAAATCAGATCTTCATAAATCCAAACTGAACTATGATATATAATTATGTTACATATAGAATCAATAGAACTGGTTACTTTAAAAATGGGTTTATGAATAGCTCTACATAATATTAATATATTTGTGAATGCTTGGTTTCTTTTAAAATAAGTTTATTAATAGTTATACACTATAATATTAATATATTTTTGATACATTTACATTGCTGAGATAAATAATTGATAATATAGTTTAAATATGTAAGTATTTTGATAGATATTTTTTAGGGCTAAGGTAAAGCTCCACATTAGATGTGTATATGGACATGCTTAAGATATTTATTTGACATCACATGTATGGATATACCAACATGTACCAACACATATTCAACACTTTATGTCACTTGATGTATCAATCATGTTACATGACCAATGATGTTTATAAGTATAATGACAGATTTATGAGATTCACCATTCTATTATAAATAGACCATGTTTGTGTCGATTCATGATGTATGATATGTCTACTATGATTCATTCATTTTAATGATACAATGATATATTTTATGCATGCTAGATGGTATAAATACTATGAAACTTAACATTCACTTTTTAAAAAACATTCACTTTTTAAAAAACCTCTATTTAAAAATAAAAAGATTTAATTCAAATATCCAAATAATTTAGCAATAATTTCCTCATAAAACCTTTTTAATGATGAAAAAATTGATTCCCAAAACTCATACTCTAATAATAATTTAAAATTAAATTCTATTCAATTACAACACAAACTATCTTTGACCAAATAAACTATAAAATAGTTCTATCATATTTTATTGTATTGATTGTCCCAAGGCTATAGCATAGAATATTCCTTTGTTCATACATTGATTTACCACTAAATTCAGTTTTCACATTCCTTGATATGTACCCTTTAATATATTATATAACACATATTTTTCTATCGGCGTACCTATTGCACCTTCTTTAGTGCAAGCACTAGTTATAATGATTGTTGTTGGATCGTGCTGAAAATCACTAAAGGTGACTGAAAACTATTTGAAAATCCTCACGTACAAATCACTGTTGATAACCTCAAAGGAAATGTGTTGTTGTCAATACATAGGAATGAAAACTAGCTACTTTTTCGCTTTTTAATTTGCTAAATAAACTAAGATTATGTTAGACAGTTCAAATAACTGGAGGACAACTGAGAGGGGAGGGGGTGATTCAGTTGTCACCAGAATACCAGAACTTTAAGCAATTAAAACTTTATTATCGAAACACATAAGATAAATACCAGAATACATAAACTAGTTACCAAAATAGCAGATATACCAATTAAGCACAAGAAACAACTAGAGAATAGTTACCATCTACATGACACCAAGATTTATACGTGGAAAACCCGATAAAGGGAAAACCACTGTGGGAAGCCTACCCATAGTCAGATAATACTTCTGCAGTAAGTATGTGATTATAAATTGAGGGGCTTGCACTTGCAGGAAGGCCAATAGCCTAGAGCACACTGCTCATTACAAAAGGAGTCTCACTGAATACATAGAAATCTAGACTACAATTCGAAAGGAAGAATGAACTGCAATAATATCATCTCCTATGTCTAAGTACATTTCTGGTTAAGCTCAATACCGAAGGTCTTAAACCTCTTGCATAAACCCAACTTGATCACCTATGATCGACCAAATCCTCTGCATGAATGATTATTACATTATTTGCTTGCATACCATGATCTACAATGAGATCATACACATATATATACAAACCCTCGACCTTAAACAATTAGGTCAGCCACCCAGACAATAAAACCTATCACATAATTATAAAACATGTTGGCATGAGGCTAGACAAATATCATCCAGCTCATAAGTCATTCGGGAAACACATCGAGAAGTCCCAACAACATATTACATTAAGTTGGTCCAAAACCTAGATAGTACCAGACCCAATTTAGGTCCACACACGCTAAAGCAATGATCCCAATCAGCCAAGACTCAAAAATGATCACCATCAGCATCCTGAATCCCTACTAGAAGTCGCACCAACACCACTTATGCATAATATTTAACTATCTTCAACAAATCTCTGTTGGTGAAACCCTCACCAAATCAATAAACTAGGCTTACCAACATATAAGATAGTATCCGATCACCAAATCAATACCAACTAACTAAACATATATCTGAGTAGCATGAATAGTAGATCTAAGCCAATTCCATAAGCCAAAGCATACCGGAGTATACCAGATCAACATGATCTAACCAACTAGATACCGGTAAACAACCAAAGTGGCTAGTGTTGACATCAATGACAAAACATCAATGAAACACATAATAAATTCCTCCAAATCGCAAACAATATCCCCCTTTGGCATTGATGACAACACTAGATGTGAAAAACATCTAGTGCCAAGAAATGCCAAACAAATCTCCCATACAAGAATATAGCAATGAAGTTCTGATCCATTCTCTCCCTGTAGATGATATCACAGTTAAGTTCTGCAAATTTCTCCCCTAATGTATATAACTCCTTAAGTTTTTCACATGAATGTCTCTCCCCCTTGGACATCAATGCCAAAGATCTTACATAAATATCAAAGAAAAATCATAAACCATTGAATCACAAGACTAACTATTCCCCCTGAGTAGTAGCCTCACCACATCAATCCAGAATGGATAATAGCTCTGATAATGCATACCAGATTGATGCCAAATAGCATTAATCAGTTTTCTATCGGAGGGACAGAAACCTCTAATCTATCTCTGAGGTACTCAAATGATTCTTTTGGCAAAGGTTTAGTGAAGATGTCTACAATATGCTCTTTAGTGTTCACATAAACCAATCTAACTTCATTTTCTTCCACCTTTTCCTTCAAAAAGTTATACTTGATAGATATGTGTTTTGTCCTAGAGTGAAATACCAGACTCTTTGATATGTCTATAGCAGTAGAGTTATCACAGTGAATAACTACCGGTTCATTGAAATGAACTTTTATGGCCTTTAACATTTTCTTCATCCATAGAACTTGTGTACATTTAGTAGCAGCATCAACATACTCAACTTCAGTAGTAGATAAGGAAGTACATTTCTTGCTGATCCATGAAATAAGTTTCTTTCCAAGAAATAAAGCTCCACCGGAAGTACTTTTCCGGTCATCAACATCACCTGCCCAATCTGCATCTGTATATGCACATAAAGTAAAGTCATCATCTTTAGGATACCACAAACCATATTCACATGTTCCTTGTAAGTACCTAAAAATCCTTTTCACCGCATTCTCATGATTTTCTCTAGGATCACTTTGATATATTGATGCAATGCAAACTACATTCATTATATCCAGTCTAGTATGAGTCAAATATAGCAGACCTCCAATCATAGACTTGTATCTTGTAGGATTTATCGGTGCTGATTCATCTTTCTTTGTCAATTTCTCACTTGTAACCATTGGAGTACTAAGTTTTGATCGGTTTAGAATTTTCCATACCAAATTTCTTCAACAACTCTCTAACATACTTATTTTGACAGATGAAAATACCTTTATCAGTCTGATTAATCTGCAAACCTAAGAAATTTTTTATTTCCCCAATCATAGAACTCTCAAATTCATTCTCCATATTGTTAGAAAATTTCATCCACAACTTATCTTCACCTCCAAAAATAATGTCATCAACAAAGACCTCAATAATCAGTATATCATCATTACTGATTATAATATAGATTACTGTCAACATTACCTTTAGTGAAACCAAGTTTTAAAAGATATTTGTCCAACCTTGCATACCAAGCTCTAGGTCCCTATTTGAATCCATATAAGACTTTCTTTAACCTGAAAAAACCATGTTTTTATCATCTGAAAGTGAAAATCCATCAGGTTTCTTAATATAAACTTCCTCATCAAGATCCCCATTCAAAAAAGCACACTTAACATCCATTTGATAAACCTTGTAGTTTTTATGTGCAGCATAGGCAAGAAATAATATTACACCTTCAATCCTAGCTACAGGTGCAAAGGTTTCACCATAATCAATTCCTTCCCTCTGAGAATATCTTTTACAAACCAATCTAGCTTTATTCCTCACAACTTGTCCATCTCCATTTAATTTATTCCTGAAAAACCCATTTAGTTCCAATAACATTCTTATTTTTAGGTTGGGGAACTAAAATCCATGTGTTATTCTTTTCTATCTGATCTAATTCTTTTTCCATAGCTTCCATCCAACATTCATCTTTACATGCTTCAGTTACTGATACTAGTTCAACTTGAGAGATTAAACATACCTCATCAGCTGCCAATCTTCTTCTTGTCATCACTCCTTTGTTCTTATCCCCAATGATATGATTTTCTAAATGATTCAACTTTATATACCTAGGAGTCTTCTAACTGTTTGTTCCTCTTCCCCGATCTTCAGTTATTGTTGAATTTGCTGATACTTCCGAAGTAACTAGTTCAACATTCTGTTTTGGTAAAGGTGTTACCAGTTCAGTTATAATCATTTCCACTACCGGTTCTTGCTCATAAATTCTGATTTGACTTCTATTCTCCTTGTCCACCTTGACATTAGCACTCTCCACAATTATCTACAATCTTTTGTTATAACATCTATATGATTTAATTTCATTAGAATAACCAAGAAATATTCCTTCATCACATCTAAGATTAAAATTTCCAATGAAATAATCTCTCTTGATATAATATTTACTACCAAAGATTCTGAAGTACTTAATTGTAGGTTTATTGCCAAACCATAACTTATAAGGTGTCTTACCAGTTTCTCCTTTGATATGAACACTGTTGAATGTATAAACTACTATGCTCACTTCTTATCTCTAGTAGATATGAGGTAGATTAGCTTCCATCATCATGGTTCTAGCAACATCCAAGATAGTTATGTTCTTTCTTTCCACAACTCCATTCTGCTGAGGTGTCTGGGGAGTAGAAAATTGTCTCCTTATGCCATGCTTTTCACAAAAGTTATTAAACTCACCGGATGTGTATTCTCCACCATGATCTGACCTTAAGCATTTAATCTTCAATCCCATCTCAATTTCAACCTTAGCTTTAAATATTTTAAAATTTTCAAAAGCCTCAGATTTTTTCCTTAGAAAAGTAACCCACATCATTCTAGAATATCATCAATGATTAGCATAAAATATGTATCACCTTGAAAATTTTTGAATCTAGAAGGACCACACAAATCGGTATGAATAAGATCAAGAACATCATTAGATTTGTCTTGTATACTCTTAAAAGAGGTTTTGACTTGTTTTCCCATTTGATATTCCTTACATACCAGATTATAGGGCTTTACAATCTTAGGTATATCTCTAACTACCTTAGTTGAACCGATCTTTACCATGCAATCAAAATTCATATAACATAGCCTTTTATACCAAAGCCAACTCTCATCAATTTGTGCAATCAAACATGTCTTCTCACTAAAATTCAAATGAAATATATTACCTTTTATTTGAGTACCAGTAGCAATCTCCAATCTAGATCTATTAATGATCTTGCATTTTCTATCCTTGAATTGTAATTGAAATCCCTTATCCACCAACTGTCCTACACTCAAAAGATTATGCCTTAAACCTTCAACATAATAAACATTATCAATATTGTGCTTACCATCTAATGATATGGTTCCTCTTCCTTTGATCATGCATGCTTTACTATTTCCAAATCTAACTAGACCACCATCAAATTATTGCAAAGATAGAAACTTCCTTTTATCTCCAGTCATATGATGTGAACATCCACGTCTATTACCCATTCATTCTTATCTTCAATTTTAGCAGCAAGGGCCTTTTCTTCAGGTAGATTATCTTCTAGTACTAGATCATCTTCCTTGATAGCGAGGAACACCCATTCCTTTCCATTGCCGGAACCACTAGCAGAGTCTTGTGTCGGGTCATCATCAGAATCAGTCACACCTTCCTCATCCGCAAAGTAACATGATTTATCTATGTTTCTCCTATACTTATGCTTGTTCTAATATTTAGGATTAGGATTAAAATATCTTCTATCTCTTTCTTCAAATCTTGAATTCCTTTCAAGACATCTAGATGCAAAATGACCTATCTTATTACATGAAAAAAATTTAAAGGGTGATTTTCCTTCATAATTACTTCCTTCCGGTCCTTTAGGTACTCCTCTAGAAAATAGAGCTTCAAGTTTCTCAAAGTATTTATCTTCCCTTTTCATATCATTAAATTCCTTTGCATATAAAGCTTCCCAATCTTGCTTGTCGGTTGATGATGTAAATACATGAAAAGCAGATTCAGACTTCACAACTCTAGAAGGTCCAGATTATTCAAGCTCAAAAGAAGATAATTTCCCAACCAAGGTATCCCTATTGACAGAAATATTTTCCATTGTCCTCAATTCATTAATTGTAGTAGCCTTCATCTTGTAAGCCAATGGTAAAGCTCTTAGAACTCTAGAAACTATTTCATCTTCACTTGAAGATCCACCACAACATTGAATTCCCATGATAATTTCATTTACCCTTTCCATAAATGCAGTAATCCTTTCATCTTCTTCCATCTTCAAATTTTCATATCTCACCCGATAACCATCAAGTTTAGCAATCTTAACAGTAGATTCACCTTCATTTAGAGTCTCCAACTTGTCCCATATAGATTTTGTTGTTGATTTGTCAGTCAATCACATTATTTGCTGATCAGAAAGTGCACACAAGAGGGCTTCTCTAGCTCTACAATCATTCTCAAGCCCCTTATCCAATTTTGCCAGAGGAGGATTTCTAGATGCCAGATTAAAAGGGGTTACACCATTCTCAGTGATCTCCCAGATTTCCTTACCAAGACATCTTAGATGAGTCTCCATCCAAATCTTCCATATTCTGTAATTTGTTCCATCAAGCCTAGGAATTTCTCTCTGAAAGACAATAACATATGAAGTAGATGAACTTGAACTGTTAGACACCATAGGATCTTCCTCAAGTGGTTAGGCTTCTACAAAGAGGACCAGAGCTCTAATACCAATTGTTAGATAGTTCAAATAACCAGAGGAAAACTGAGAGGGGGGGTGAATCAATTGTCACCAGATTACCAGAACCTTAAGCAAATAAAACTTTATTACCAAAACACATAAGATCAATATCGGAATACATAAACCAATTACTGAAATAGGAGATATACCAATTAAGCACAAGCAACAACTAGAGAATAGTTACCATCCACATGACACCAATATTTGTACGTGGATAACCCGGTAAGGGGAAAAACCACGATGGGAAGCCTACCCACAGTCAGATAATAATTCTATAGTAAATATGTGATTACAAATTGAGGGGCCTGAACTTGCAGGAAGGCCAACATCCTAGAGCACACTGCTCATTACAAAAGGAGTCTCATTGACTACATAGAAATCCATACTACAACCCGGAAGGAAGAATGAATTGCAATAATAGCATCTCCTATGCCTAAGTATAGTTTTGGTTAAGCTCAATACCAGAGGTCTTAAACCTCTTTCATAAACCCAACTCGATTACCTATGATCAACCAAATCCTCTGCATGAATGATTATTACATTATTCGCTTGCATACCATGATCTACAATGAGATCATACACATATATATACAAACCCTCGACCTTAAACAATTAGGTCGGCCACCCCGACAATAAAACCTATTACATGATTATAAAACATGTTGGCCTGAGGGCAAACAAATATTATCCAACCCATAAGTCATCCCAGAAACACATCGAGAAGTCCCAACAACACGTTACATTAAGCCAATCCAAAACCTAGATAGTACCAAACCCAATTTAGGTCCACACACATTAAAGCAATGATCCCAATCAGTCAATGCCTGAACACGATCACCATCAATATCCCGAATCCCTACTAGAAGCCACACCAACACCACTTATACATAGTATCAAAATATCTTCAACAAAGCTCTGCCGGTGAAACCCTCACCGAATCAATAAACCAGGCTTACCATCATATAAGATATAATCCAATCACCAAATCAATACCAACTGACTGAACATATATATGAGTAGCATGGATAACATATCTAAGCCAATTCCATAAGCCAAAGCATACCAGAGTATACCAGATCAACATGATCTAACCAACCAAAAAACAATCATCCTACCGGGACCAACCATATACCAGTAAATAGCCAAAGCAGCTAGTGTTGACATCAATGAGAAAACATCAATGCAACACATAATCAATTCCTCCAAATTGCCAACAGATTCTATGTGGATGGGATCCCATATATCTAACATGTCCATTGTGACATATTACATCTGATTAAATTTCAATTGAAATGTTGTAAGGAAGACTTCAATATATTTTTGCTCTTTTTTCTTTGGGATGTTTTTGTATGGTTAGACTTAATTATTATATTTTAAATTTTAATTTGTTTAAGTGAGTCATCTAGAATTACACTATTTTTTCTATTAGGTTTCATCTATTAAGTTGATTTACACCACATAAGAAATCCAAAGTTTAGAGCATGTTATTTAAGCTAAACTCATTATTTTGGATTTCATTATTTTCCATGTGAATGCATCTGAAAAGTCTCATTTATTGATCTTTCAAAACTTGAACTAGAGATGACAAGGCCAACATATATAAAGAAGATAACATTTTCAAAAAAAAAAATGATTTTGAGAAAAAAAGAAGACAACAATTCAACTTAAACTTGGGTATGATATGAATTATTTGTATGGACCTACATAATGTGCATTTTGATTTTCATTGTATAAAGTGCCTTACTCTTTATTCTAGTGTGTTGCCTCTTTTATTTTTATGCCTTTCTTTGAAATCTTCCCTCCTCCTATGTCTCCTAACTCTAAATGTTAGTTCAAGATAACATTACAATATAGTAGATAATATGAGGAAACCTTCTGTAGAGGTTGTTTACTGGTAAGTTATCTCTATCTTCCCATTATTGTGGCCCATACCTATTCTGAGCCACAACTTCTAGTAGGCCTAGTGGGACTTCATTCTTGAAGCTCTTGTGGATTTGTTTGTTGAGAAATCACTTTTGAAGAAATCCATCAACATAAATTTTTTAAACTTTAAGATTTTGAGTATAAATCTTGAAATTTTGAGTTTCGAAGCAAAATTTCCACCCCCAATATTTATTATGTGATTTTTAGTGTAACAACTACAACTCACTTATGCTTGGAGCACCCTCATTCACTTGGAGACTTCATTATGCTAAACATTAAAACTCAAAGGAAGGGCTACACCTTACAAGTCTTTCTTTTTAAATTTTTATACAAGTTTACATGTTGCAATCGTACATGGACTTAATACCCCTATATTTGCTATCATGTTTGCCAAATAAGACACTCAACTATATTTTGCCCTCTTGTATTTTGGAGGTATTGTTTGAATGAATTTTTGAGAAAGAATGCATTAAAAAATGTGTTTGAAGAGTTTATGATTGTAGAAACATAAATAGTGAGAGATGCCATGGAAAAAATAAGAAGAAAGCAAGCATATAGTAAAGAGACATACTACCAAGAAAAAATATACAAGTGGAACTGGAGTAATGGAAACTCTGTGCCAAAAATTTGAAGGAAGGAAACCCATTTTTCTTCGCTAATGCACAATTAGAAAATACAATTATGATCCCACCTAACCTTTTCACAAAGATTCAATAATAAGACCCTTGTATGTAAGTTCCTTTTTGTTATGAATACATGTTGTACACCTTGTATTATGGAGTATTTTAATTATGTAAAACACATAAATATTTAGTTGTGGTACATCTAGGAGATGTGTTCAACCACATTCAATATTTATTTGGTTCCACTTTTCAAGCTGTAACATTGGGTTAGTTATTTTATATATAAGGGACATATAATAATCAATTATTATTTGGGGAAAGATATTTAATAATGTGAAAACTTAGCATCAAAAAGTAAATGAGGGGTCAATATTTATGTGTACTCATGTTTTTGAGGCACATGATTTTATCTTACCACATGGTTTCCTTTGTGTGAGATGTGTGGTTACATGCTTGAACAAATGGAGAGTGATTTGGAGGAACTTGATGTTTTAGAAGTATTTGTGGAAATTTTGCAAGTGTATTGTAATTTTCCACTGCTAAATAAATACATAGAGTGTGGATTCTTTTCAAGGTTGGAATTTTTTACCTTGATGGTTTTCACAAGGTATATCTTACTTTATTTTGTGGCTTGTTGATTTGTCTTTCCATTATCATTATGCTATAAGCTTTTATGCATGTTTTATTTCATTAGGTTATGTAGAAATTGAATTAAACATTTTGGGCATAATGATTTATTTTCTAACAAGTGGTATCAAAGCTTTATTTATGGTTGTAGGAGGTATAAGTTGTCAGGTTTTGTATAAGCCTTGTCTGAGAAGATCTAGTGCAATGTTGAATCCATGACAATACAAGAAATTTATAATATATTTCATGGTGTGAGGGTTTTGTGCAACTTATTTTTTGTAGATGTAGCTCGTAAATTATCATAAGTCCAATTTACACCTCATGTTTGTGCTTCCACTTTAGCGTGTCCTATCCTCGTCCCCTCTCTAGGTCCATTCAGGCCCAATTGTCCAAATTTCATGTCATGTACAGCCTCTTGTGGGTCCCGCTATGATATGCCCACCCCCTAGATTGGTTATTTTGGTCCTCTTTGCAGAAGGACCAGGGCACCCCAAAATGCCTTGGTCCCTCTCAAAGGGGACCCAACTTGAAATGGGGTAGGTGCTATCTCTCCCTGCTAGAATTCGATCCCAGGGGCAACATATGACCATTGGAGCTCTACCTAATCGATAAATTACCTAGGGAACCCTATATAAAGACATCCTATCAATCATTGTGAGATCCATAAGCTACCTAAGGTATTCATGCATCCATGAAGAGTTCATCATCAAGCATTTTCAGAGATTCAAGGTTGCATATTCATCATTCAACCATTGTGGAGCAAAGTTACATCAATGTTCATGCAAGCGTGCGTGTGATTAGGGTTTTTCACATCCATGTGTTTGTCATGCCATTACATTCAAAAAGAATTGCATCATCATCAACAATTCCAGATCTAAGGTATATCTCCCTAACATTTATTTCAATATTTGCATTATTTCATTCATGGTTAATTCCAAAATTGGGGTTTGACCTAAGGAAAACCCGTATTCCCAACATATTTCCCTTTCTTTCCATGTGTAGGAAATAGGTGTAGAGTTGTGCTCAAGAAATCAAATGGAGTACACAGTGACGAATAGGTCAGGTTTCAATGGTGGAAAATTCAAAGGACCAGGGTGGATCCATGCTACATGGTCTTGAAAAATCAGGCCAAACTTTTGATGACATGTTTTAAACATCTCATTTTTCTTAGATCTTGGTTAATGGCTCTGTGGGACATCTGTAGCTTACTATTTTTGTCTGAGCACTTCAATAATCCCTCAAGTTTCCCTAATTTTATAAATAATCACAATTCAACTTAGAAAGAGGATTAATCAATACACACCCAATTGAATCTAATCATAAATTTTAGACTCCTTTTCTATTAAGATTGAGCCTAGTTCTATTGGGTTCAATACTCTTTCAATTTATGTGGGTTAATTGGGCTATTTAGTGGTTTTATTATTTTAAACCCTAATTCCTAATTTCCCCACATTATAGTAGATTTGGGATTTTGAGGCTTGTATATTTGTTAGTTATATTGCATATCTTGGGTTTTAAATGTGTTTGGTCAAATGAGTTTCCTATATGGGATTCGTATGAGGTTTTTATAGGGATATTTTCATAGATGACACCCTAGAGAAAAAGAGATATCAACATTGGATCCAGGAGGGTCAAGAAATAAAGTTTATCATAAAATTTACCCTATTTTGGTCACTTGGAAAAAAAATGCCTTAGGCCTACCTGTATAGCATTATAGGGGCATCTACAATCAAATTATTTTGTCTATGCACTAACAAATATTAAAAAGGAAAAAAGAAAAAAAAATGTAATGCTTGTTGTATTGACTATAGGCTATAACAATGTCTACCATATGGGGTTTCTAGCCCTTTCCAGTAGCTTGTTGATCACCATCAACAATGTTGGGTTGGTGGGCTATTAAACCATTGATCAAATGGGGAATCACCATCAGAGTCTCATGAGAGATCTGGACCCAAAAACCAATAAAAATAGTTTCAAATTCCTTTTGTGACCATGCAATAGATTTTAAATTAAAAAAAAAATGAATTTTATAATTTTTGAGATCCACTGCATAATTTCACCACATATATCCATCCCATGCACTACCATTGACATCATGTTGGCATTAGTTTGGTGTTAGTGTTGTATGATAGGTTGTACAACCTCTAGCCCCCCTTTTAAGCTTAAAGGGGTGGTGTCTTTTTCCAACAATGTTTTTTTTTTTTTTTAAACTTAAAATACTCATCAAAAAGTTATCTCCAATCGCTTTGTAGTGGTATAGGTTTGATTCTTTGATTTTTTCATTTTCAACAATTTTGGGGGCCATGAAGTTATGTTTATTTGAAAAATGGTTTTGGACATAATTTTTACATATAGAATCAATTTTTTTATTTTGAATAGGCATTGGAGATGATTCATAGTGTACTACATAGTTGAGCATATAGATTTTTTAAGTTGAGCATATAGATTTTTTAATTTGTGGTGTAGAGAGAAAATTGTACTTGTTTGATCACTTGTAGATGCCTAATATTTAAGGTATTATTCTATGAGCATTTGAATGAGTCAAGGTGTGTATCTTCATGAGAAATATATGATAGTAAAACAAAATTTGAGAGTTTATGTTATTTGATACAGTTGTATAGGTGTTTTCAGAGTTTGAACTTTGATACTGACAAATACATAAATTATGTTTTGGTTTGAAGACATGGATTGACATACCTAGAGACTTCAAGTCTAGGTATAGTGATATTTAAGTACATTACAATAATTATGATCATTATGGTGTAATTTCTATGTAGGTGCATTTGAGTATTAGCACATGACATGATCATGAATGTGATTCATTGATGGTGGTTTGGTTCAGTATTAGTAGGTTTTTCTTATCTCCTAGATGCTTGTTTGGTTTCTTGAGTATGTTAACTCCTTTGTAGATTTTTGAGAAAATTAGACAATGGTTGATATTGTATTTGAACCTTGAGTTCTATAGGATTATCTTCTTTGATATATTATTTTCCATGTTACTATGGGATGATGAGTTTGCATGTTCTATTGTCTTGGATTTATAAATTATGTAGGTTGTAGATTAGCTACTCATTTTATTGTAGTGGGATGACCCATATGTGGATTTCCTATATCGATGATATTAATTTAATTTTGTTGTAGATATTAATACTTGGCCTTTTTGTGGTGTACATTGGTGTAGTCACATTGGGATGCGAGGATGAATGATTTGAGTACCTAGATAGTTGATAATTGGGACTTGTGAAATGTTTATTATGATGTCATAGATAGTTTGGATACATAATTTTATGTGAGCTTTTGATAGTGATAGTTTATTTCTTTGTCTTAGAGATCTTGGTTTTACCTTAGTGTAATTTTCACTACAATTGTGTGTAGGGGGGGCACGTTGACTTCAAATTAGGAGATAGTTTTTAGGATACCATGGATAGATTATATCATGGTTTAGGGGGAGCTTTGGTAGTGATGTGTATTCATAGTCTAGTCACTATAGTGTTTGGGTGTCATGGAAGAGCTCTTAGATCCTACATTTATAGTGATATTTATTTCACATTTTTAGTTTGATTATAGGAGATAATTATCTTCATGTAGCATTTGCCATTAAATTTATAAGCAGTAGGTTGTCTTACCGGTTTGCCATGATCCTGTGTGTTTGCAGTACCAGAGCTTTCACCAATTTTAAAGTCAAGACCATTAGTGTCACCATTAGGTTTCTGATTTTTCAACAAGTCACCAAGTTCTTCTGAGCTTTTCTTGAATTTTTCTTTGTGCTGATTTGCAGTATCAAGTTCTCTTTCCAAGATACCTTTTTGTCTCATGAATTCATTTGAGTCATTTTGTGCATGCATCAGATCTGTCTTCAACATATCATTTTCATAGCTAAGTTTGTTATTCTCATTTCCAGCATCACTTAGTCTTCTAGTCAAATCTTCTTCATTCTTCTTTCTATCTTCAATTTCTTTACAAAATCTCATAGTCATATCCTGCATCTCATTCTTTGTTGTCAAGTTTTCTTGTTTTAGCTTATTCATCAAATCACTAAGAGTTTCCCTTTCATTATTCTCATTTTGCATCTTTTCACAAAGTTCTCTTCTCTTATTTCTTGCAATAGTAAGATTTTCTTGAAGTGCTTGAATAATATCTTGAGCAACCTTTAGATCATCTTCAAGTTTGATATTTTTCAATTTTTTTGCATCATAGTCTGAGAGAGCTACTTCTAGTTGCTTCATCAAGTTTTCCATCTCTACCAGTGTCAAGATCTTCCTCAAGCTGTTAGGCTTCTGAAAATAGAGGACTAAGCTCTGATACCAATTCTTAGGATTCCCACAGATACTGAGAGGGGGGGGTGAATCAACATCTAGTTGATGAATTGATTTTCTTGTCTTAAAACATGTAAAGCATATTAATACTGTATACCGATAAACAAGAAATAATGCAATGAACAAAGATAACAGTAACCACATGAAAAACACACCATAACACAGTATTTTAACGAGGAAACCCGGTGGGGGAAAAACCTCAGTGGGATTTGTGACCCACAATATTCACTTACTGGCCAATAAGAGAATATTACTGCTACAAGAGGGGCCTACACATGTAGGATGGCCAAGTGCCTAGAGCTCACTGCTCAATTACAAAATGGGAAGTCTCACTGACTTACAAAATGGATTATATAAATCAAATGTCTTGTACTACTTCAAAATAGCATCTACTATGCCAGATCCAGTACCGGTTTATAGCTCTGCTTCTTACATAAACCCTTAACCTATAATTCACATAATAGGTCTGCCTTATTTCACCTAATTACTTTCCTCTATGCATATCTAATTGTTCTACAATGATCTCTTATATATATAGTCATTTTACAATTTGCCAAGTTGGCTTACAATGATTTTACAATAATAAACAAAATAAATTACAATCAAAATTCCTGTCGGCTTTCATGCCGGTATGCTTCCTTTCACTGCCGGTGCTGGTGGTTTGTGTGCCAGTGTAGAATCTAACTTTGCTGGTGCCGATGGATTGCCTTGCCAGTGTAATAGGATTGTAAGGTTGCCATCAATGAAAAAACCTTCAATCACCTACAATGTCTCATTGGAGTGTGCATTTGCCAACAGACAACACTATACTTCATCAATGCAATCTTCATGCAATGCCAACAGGCTTAGGGAAACACGAGGTCACTATAACCTAGAATAATAAGATCATAGGGCCCATTGTCATCTCTAAAAGACTTCAATCAGGGGGTGTGCTTACTTCAAAGCTAGTTCAATTGGGCCTAGTAGCTATTGACGATAAATGGAGTTACGATCTAGATGGATGCCTCTCCACAAGAAAGAACCTATAGTGCACGTATCACGTAGTCCTGTCTAGGATTCCTAGTGAAATCCAAAAGAAGATTACCCGACTTTGTATGTGAATTTAAATCTCATCCCTAAGGAAGAGTTACTGTCTTGGTTACCATTCTATGAACTAACAGGAAAGGTCGATCCTGCGAAGAAATTACCAACTATTTTATATGAAAAAATGGAAAAAGACACTTGGCCTGAGGATAAAAGGCAAGCATTTTGGGTATATAGGCAACAAGTCAAACAACCCCATGTGGGATTGGGAAATCTTCCTAGTGATGTTACTTTTGAAGAACAATGGCAGAAATATAATGATGACATTGAAGATAATTATGAACCTGCCTCGAGTGGCACTAACGAGGGAGCTTTTGCACAAGTGGTTGAGGTGCCTGGGGGAAAAGGGAAGTAGATCGAGATCATCCCTCCACCAGTAGGCCTTGCACCTTTGAACACATACCACGCTATAAAGAAAACCGTCGATGATGAGAGCTAATTGTGTTTGATTTTATATCATATTTTAGCCTTAAATATGCATTCGTATTCATTTCCATATTCCATTTCCATACCCCTTTTACCATTTTATATTGCATATGATCTAACATATATAAGTAATATTTAATTTAGTTTCTAGATAAAATATGTGAATAAATAATATCAAATTGTATTTACTAATATATCTTTCATTATGTCAATAAAATATATCATTCAGTATGTAGATTTAAGAATGCGAATCTTCCTTCCTGTCACTTTCTGGTCAGGAATTGTTGTGTGACCAACAATTTATTCATGTCATCTTTGTAATAGATGGCATCTTCTTCCAAGTCAAATTATGAAGGATGAACTATTAGTTCATGATGGAGGATACATTGCTAGTTGTTTGAATAAATCTGTAGAGATTTCCATTCTATTATTGTCAACTTTCAATTTGTTGCCACGTGAGGAGAGAACCAAAAGTCTTCTTGTTTCCCATTTTTATTTACTATTATAATATATTAATTTGTTGGCATAGAGCTTGGCCACCTCAATAGTATCGTCAATGCTTGTTATTGAAGAGGAAACTAGGAAACCACTGGGAAAGAAATATGTGGTGTACACAAATTCATAGTGGAGATGCATTTAAAAGACTATGTGGAGAAACTCACCAATCTATAGTTTCCTATTTTAATTATTGTTGCAAACAATAACATTACGTGGCCCTTAATCGAGGTCTCACGAAGATCATTATGTTATGTAGTTTGTTGGCCATGAGCCAACAAACTAACTATTTTATACAATATTATTATTATTTGATGTACACACGACCTCTATATATATGGTCAACTGTAACAACAATAGGGGATATAATATAGATTTATATATACGCAGGTTTTTGTACGTGGATTTTTTGGAGAAGAATATTTTATAAAATTTGTATTATTTCTGGATGGATAAAATAACATTATTCTGATCAAAGTAGAGTAAGATGTTGTTCGTGTTCCATCACTAGTGTACTGAGGAGGCGGGATCCACTTCTTGGGATGTATGGTGATTTCTTTTAGATTAGATGTGTGTTTATTTACTATGTGTTATGATTTTAATTGATTACACGCTTAGCATTATTTATATTGGTTTAGATATTGTAATTTATGTAATTATATATAATTCTAATTGATTATAATGTGCTTTAGATTTAATTATGAGTTCAGTAATTACTTTTAAGTTTTAGTTTCAAAGCTTGTTGTCTGTGCAGATCCTGTCGCCAGGAAGTGACAGTTCCTATCACCAGTTGTATTTTGATTTGTTGTAGATTTATTTCCATGTGTTCTAGTTGCATTCATCTCCACTCAGCACATGAATTTCACCCCTTGATGGCATATTTCTCTAACACCTTTCACAAGCTTATGCCCCAAATTGACTAGTATAGACCAAACTGAATTTCATTATTGAACAATAAATTTCATTCCATTTCTGACCCCCGTGTTGGTCTATCAGGTGGTAGGCCTTTCTCCCAAGTCTCGAGGAAGTGATCTAGTGAAATGCCTCAACAATAGAGTTCTCTAGAAGTAGGTGCAACCCCCTAGAAGAAGAAGAACACAACTAATGTTCCTAGGAGTACTTAGGCACAAGTACCTGTATCGTCACTAGCCCCAGTTGTGTCGGCAACGTCTTCAACTCAGGTATTGTTTTTTCCCCCTCTTCTTTCTTCTTAGTCTCTAGTTTCCATTGCAGCATCATCCTCTCTTGAGATTGTCATTGCATCTAGTAGCCCAGAGGTAGTTGTATCCTTCGCAGGTGTTCTACAGCCTCAATCAGTCTTAGCCTCTGCTAGCCTTGTTGTATCCACCCTACCTAGTGTCTCCTCTTTTGGCACTATAGGAAGAAAATATCACTCTGCTCAACCCCAAGTCAATCAATAGAAATATCCTCCATAGTGTACACTTTTAGGTTTGCAAGTTATACGCCCACTACATCAACAAGTGTTGGGTCATTGTTTTCCTCCCCTGTCGATATCTTCCTAGGTATCCCTCCTTTTTCCCCTACTTCTCTCACCTTGATAGCTCAATCTTAGTTGCAAACCATCATAGCCCTAATTCCTTTCATCCCTCCTCTAGGGGCTCCTTTTGTAGGGCAAATGATCCCTCCCCATGAAAATTCATGCAGCATGTGGATTCCGCCAAGCTTTCCTGAGCTCAAAGATCATAGAAAAGGAAAGCTAAAGATTCTCAAAAGCCTACATAATCCTACATACAGATATTGTACAAGGAAGATCATGAAAAACATGTTGTTTGCACCTATGACACCAAGTGTTGTCAAGCTAGCTGGCTAGATGTGGCCTAAATATTATTCAATGCACGCCATTGACATTGATCTAAAGCAAGCCCAACCAAACAACAAAGTGAAACTCATGGAGGAGTTGCAGAAAGTAGTATCTTCTGACTATCTGAAGCATACCCGACACCTAGAAAAACTCATAGTTGAGTTGGAAAGAATAAAAGATACAAACAAAAAGTTGCAGAAAGAAGGAAAGGTCGAGGAAGCGAAGGTTACTCGTCTTCAATCTGCAATGCTTCAAGCAAGGAGTGAAAGATATAGGCTTCTGAGTGCATTTTATAACATAGTAAGACAAATGCAAGTGGAGCAATCTACTCAGAATTAGCAGACCAAGGAGTTGTATGACAAGGAGCAAGAACTTTTGTGGGTTCAAGTCGTTTCCCTTGATATAATTATTACCTATTTTCGCTACAAGCTCAATATGCTTCAGAAGGAGAAACAAGTGCTAAGTATGAAAAGAATACATTTTTTGTCTAAGTTGTTTTCTTCATGTGCAGACACAAGGAAAATAAATTTTTGTTCATTGAATTATAGCATGTGGGGTAAAATGTGGCTCCCACGAGGGTTGAGCTTAGCATGCTGATGGAGATGGGTCTTTCTTTGCAGTTTTTTGAATTTTTGCCTTATTGGCAAGACCTACCCCAAGTAGCAAGACTTACCTTGATGACCCGATGAGTAGTGCGGAGCGTGGAATGTTGTCATCAGCTATCAGAAGGAGTGTTTTCATGTTATCCCGATGACCTGATGGAAAGGCCCAGACGTAGACCATTTATCCCACATTGGTCACTCGGAGGAAATTTATCACATTTATATACAAGGCCGCATATATCCTTAGTGTCAAAGCTTACGGGCTTTTGAAAAAGGAGCAGTTCAGTGTTGGTGGGCCCCCCGCATGCATGCGCGCCTCAAAGTGGCCAAATTTTGTAGTAAAAGGGAAAATTAGTAGGTTGCAAAGGATCTGACGGCCATCGCTATACCGCTATGTGAAAGTGCTCAATTGTTAATCTATGTAACTTAGCGACTAGTGAGGTGGCATCCAGGTGAAAGTTGAGGTGGTGCCCGGGTGGATGATGTAGCAAAATAGAGGCTGACACATGGTGAGACCGTGGCATAAGAGAGAACCGCTCACAGAGGCTAAAGGTCATGCAGGTACGAGATAGATCAATGGTGATCAAGATGATCTGACAACTGTCGCTATGTCGCAATGGGAAGATGATCGTCGAATATCCCCCATGAATTGGTGACAAAGCATGTGCAGAAAAGGGACAAGTTAAAGATCAAGTTGATCGCTGAGATCCAATAGCAGATCAAGGGAGATCGGATGGTGGAGTGACAATCTAGGGCTATCCATGACTGTCGTTGTACCATGGTTGTGAAGTCCCCGCAAGGAATACCCTCGTGACAGGTGGCAGGTCAGGTGGTGCCGAGGTGGACTCTGAGCAAATCACAATGTGACACATGGTGACACGCAGCAGAACAGGTGGCATGTCATCATAAGTGAATGTCGAACAAACCTTGGCCATTATTGATCTCTAAATGGTTTCACCGAATGCATCAGTTTCATCAAAATAAGAGGTATCGATGAAACTGTAGTTTCGATGAGACATGAAAACTGTTCGCCGAGGAAGGTAGTTTGGCCGAAAGACTGATGCCAAACAAACCAAAGTAAAACGATGGGTCTGGTGGCACTGAGGTGGCGGATGAGGCCGTGCTCAGGTGGATCAGGTGGCAAACCAAAGATTGACATGTGGCATGGATGGATGAAGAAGTAAAGGCTGAGCAAATCAAAAAGATCAACGGTGATCAAGAAAGATCCAATGGCTGTCGCTATGTCGCGATGCAAAGATGATCGCCGAATACTCACCGTGACTTTGTGACAAATCACGGGTGGAAAAGGTGAGTGCCCAGGTGAGATAAGGGTTGAGCAAGTTTGAAAAGATCTAATGGCTGTCGCTATACCGCGAGATGAAGATGCTTGATAGTTATTCCTTGTGACTTAGTGACTGACGATGTGGCAGTTAAGGTGGCCATCCAGGTGGGCTCGGAATGAATCAGGATGTGCCATGTGGCAGAGTGTAGAAGAAGAACCAGGGTGGGCCCAAGTCCAGTGGCAAGTCCAAGTGGAGATTAGGTGGATCTGCGAGGCAAAACAAAGGTTGACACATGGTGTGGATGGACAAGGAGATAAAGAGCGAGCAAGTTGGAGCCGATTCAACGGTTGTCGTTGTTCCACAATGCGAAAATGAATGGCAGTTATCTATTGTGGATCAGCAACAAAGAAAGGAGAAGTCTAGCGGTGGGTCTAGCCTAAGGTGAGATGGCGAACACATGGCAAGTCAGACGGTGGTCAGTCGGATATGAGAACGAACCAAATGGTGGGTTCCAACAAAGAATTATGTGGAGTGCTACCATTGGCTATCAAAACAAACAGTTTAACCCTACCCCGATGCTCAATGAGTTTACATAAGGCCAAAGAGGAGTATCAAATATCAGTGGAAGCGTTTTCCACCTACCCCAATATCCCGATGAGGTTGCCAGTGGATTGGAGTGAGTCAGAGTGCGTGGTGGAGTGCGCCATCGGGTATTGACAAGACTAGTTTTTGTGTCGCCCGATAACCTGATAGGAAAGTATACTGTTGGGAGCACGCCACTGGATATATCGGCAGGAGTGTTTTGAAGCTACACCGATAATCCAATAAGAAGGTGCGTGAGTTGTAAACTGTCCGTCCAGGTGAACTCAGCGCGAAATGACGTGAAGTTGTGTTCAATCTGGAAACTCTTTTTGCAGTTTTGGAGGAGTTTCTCTCTCAGTTAAGCCCCTGATTTTGAGGAAAGACTTAGAATTGATGACAGCTGATCCATCTTGGAGCCAAAAAATTCAAATTTTAAATTTTTGCAATCTTTTGTATAAGTGATTGTTTTTCACTCTTTTTTCTAGAGTTCTGGAGTTTGGAGATTGTGTAGCAGAATATACTCATGCTCTTGTAACTCATTTCTTATGAGTTTTTGAGATTTGTAATGTAGATACCTTCTATTGATGAATAAAGAAGTCCATTTTCCTTCTCAGATTTGTGTTGTTCTAGCATTGTGTGTGAGTTCTTAGAGTGAATTTTTGTGATTTTTATAGAATCCTTCTTTTCATCTTATTGTCTCGGTGTTATGATCATATACAACATGTTATAGTGCAGGTCAGTGAATGTGTTGTTATTTTTAATGTTTGAAGTTGTGAAAATATCAATGTTTTCCTCTTGCAAACATATAAAAGTTTAAACGTTTCATATGAATCATTTTTGCAAGAATGCATATTTTGTTGGCATTTTTTATGTTTATGTTGTGATTGTCATTGATGGACACACACTTGCATTAAGATCCTCTTTATATGTATGAGTTTGAGCACAACCGGTATTTGTTCCAACTGGTATGTTGTATTATAGTCTTTAGACTATTGATGTTTTGAAGATTGTGTTTCCTGGTCTGAAGCGGCATATTGACCCCAAGTGGTTCATGGATACCAAGCGGCATGAGGGACTAAAGCAGCATAACACATTTTTACCAGTCTTCATTTTTGTCAAACCAGCAACCGGCATTTTGTATGAACCAGTAATACTCTGTGATGAGTTACCAACCAACATTTTGTGATGAGTTACCATCCACCGATTGTTTGACAGTGCCGACACATTAACGGTGCTTTTTGTGTCGTGGTACCAAGTATGTCCAAGTTCATTGAACCTAGGAAATTGTTATGTAATCCTAATGGACCGACATGAAATCAGATTCCTTTATAAGGACATCATGTCTAGGGTTTTAGGTTGTTGATGTGGATATAGCGAAAGTTTATGTTGTTGCTAGGGTTTAAGGTGATTGAGGAGTTGGAGAGAATATGAATGTGTAGAAGACTAAAGTAATGCTGGAGTGCATTAGGAACAAGCTACCAAGGATCTAACCAAGCAGTCTGTGCTACTAGCTAAATTAAACACTTGTTGATTACTCACATCTTTGACAAGTTTGTAGCCCTTAACCGAGTAGGCCCAAAAGCCTTTTGTAAATCCTCTAACAAGGTGGTTCACACCTGTGGATCTTAAATCCTCTAGAAAGGTAGCCTTTAATCGGACTTATCTCCTAACAAAGATTGAGATTCCTAACAGGATCTGTTCTGGTAAAGAACATTATAAGACCTTAATCGGTCTGGTTCCTATTCTACAGATAGTTACTTGTGAGTTCCATCTCACCGTGGTTTTTCCCATTTGGGTTTCCACGTCAAAATCTCTTATGTTATGGTGTTTGTGCTTCTGTGGGTGAATGCATTATTAACTATTTGGTTTGCATGTTTGTTAACCAGTTTGTCTGCTAAATTGTTTTACCAGTTTACTGTCAGTCTTGCAAAGTGTTTAAGTAAAAATATTTTTGGCATACTAATTCACCCCCCCCCCTCTTAGTATTCATCAATTAGTATCAGAGCCTACCTTTCTATAAGTTTAACCACTTGGAAAGAGATATGGGGGAATACACTTTGAGGGAACTTACCCACCAGCTCACTCAGTCTAAGGAAACCTATGATGATCTTATGGTCAAATACAAGGCATCTCAAGCAAAAAGAAGAGAACATGTAGACAAGCTGATAGAGCTATCTAAAAATAGTTCTTCAGATGAAGCAGACATGGAAGCCCTAATTGCAGAAGTAAATAAGTTGAATGAATCAAACTCCAACCCGAGAAAGGAGTTGGAAGGACTAACTATCCGGATGTGTCAAGAGCTTGAGAACCGGAGGAAAACTGAAGATTTGGTGAGAGAAACAGATGATGAGATCTCCAAGCTGAAACAAGAGATCAGTGCCCTAACTACTCAACTCCATGCAAGCAAAGTGGAAAAGGAGGACATGCAAGGAGAACTGAACATTGCCATCTCTGAGAATGAAAACCTATTGGAAACAAATGTTGCTATTTCCAAAGAACTCTCTGAGTCAAAGGAAATACTTGCTAAGTTCAACAAGAGCACTGTTAAGCTAGAGCAAAAGCTTGAATCTGCCAAACTGGTCAAGAACACCAATGGACTTGGTTATTCTGGTCATGAGGAAGGTGAGACCTTTGGTACAAATGTTGGAACATCAAAGAAACAACCGGCATCAGAGGATAAAGGTAAGCAAAAGTTTAAACATGTTTGCTTTAATTGTCTTAAAGAAGGACATACTGCAAATGTGTGTAGGAGTAAGGCTTACAACAATTTTCCTTATTTCCTAAATGATAAGCCTAGATCCTATAGATTTGATGATAACTGTTATGCATGCAACAAGTATGGGCATAGAGCATCTGAATGCAGGTCTATTATGAATAACACTGGAAGATATCCTCAGAGGACCCAAGGAGTTGGTCCTGAACCTTATGTGAACCAGAATCACAACTGATTTAATGCCTTCAATCATCAGCAAAGAAGCGGTGGCTATCAAGCGGCAACCGGATGGAGAGAAAACTGTATGGTATGTCACGGTCATGGTCACACTGCTACAACATGCAAAAGGAAGAATGGAAACATGAACAATGGACCCTGGAGAGTACCTGGATTGGTTTGCTATCACTGCAACAAACCAGGTCACATTTCCAGATTCTGTAGATCAAGAAAGGACATATTTGATGATATACCGGTCACTCCAAAAGGAAACATTGATGTTGACACTGTTCAAGCAAACATGAACAAAATCTGGAAGAAGAAACCAGTGGTGTTACAAGAGGAACCGGTTTCTGCATCTAGTGTGGAAATCAGGGAACCAGCAAACTAAGCTTCTGAAAAGCTTAGGGGGAGCAAACGGTGAAATGTTTCAAACCCCCGGTTTAAGCTGGTAAAAGACCTTAACCGATATGTGATACCTGTCATCTGGCAGAAGACTGAAAATGGTAAAAAGGCAAATTAGGGTTTACACCCTAATTGAGGAGCATTAATTGTGGTCGGTGAGAAATATGATTAAAAGGATTTTTCAAATCATTTCTCACTATCAGTTTTCGAGCGAAGAAAAGTTTTTCAAAGAGAAGAGCGATGAAAAGGTGATTTGAGCTGAGATTCTGAGAAATTGAGAAACTGTGAAGGAGATTCAAATTCAAACTGCAAACAGTCAAGTGGAGAACACAAAGCGGTGATTCAGCAACCGATGGAGTGTGAAGTGAAGGAGAATCGGCGAGCCCTAAATTCATGTGTTTCAAAAGGTATTTCTTGAGTTCTTGGAATTTCTATCATGGCTTCTGCATCTCATACCAGTTCTAGTGCATCTGTCGAGTCTGCCAGTTTTACTCAACGAAAGTCCAAGTATAATGCCCTATCACAAGTACCAACTGGTGTGATAGTAGAAGAGGGAATTTCTGACTACATAGATTGCAAGATTGAAGACCTAGGGTCTCTAGCCATCCACTCCCAATTAGGTTTATTTTGTGGCAAGGATAAGAAGATCAAACTAGAGTTTAATATTTTGGAGAAGAAGAAGCTCCACAATGTTGTTTACTTCCTGGAGGATTTCATAGAGGATCATATAAGGATCATTCTTAGCAGAGTCCATGGTGATAAGATGTACCTAGAGAGAACTCATGACATTATGCCACAGGTAATTCATGCAGTCACCGGATTCTACAACACAGGGGAAGTGCCAGCCCTAAGGACGGTAAGCAAAATTGAAATGTCCAAGCTCACCGGTTCAGTGAGCGACTCACGAGGCATGACAATCAATTCAATCAAGGATGATCTAGTGAAGTATGCATGTATGGTGATTGGATACCGGACAATCTTAGCCAGCAGAATTAACTCTGTATCTGCTGCAGCGGTAAATGCTGCTTACCGGATGATAAAGCAGGATGCATCATTTGATCTGTGCACCGGTATGTAGAGATAACTCCTATTGAATCTAAAGTCAATCAAACATGATAATGCACTAAGGTTCAAGTTTGGGCAACTACTGGTTGGGTTGTTCTTCTATTTCTAAGGCTACTTTCCAAGAGTAGGAGATGTACAGTGGTCTGCTGACCAACCGGTGACCAAGCAAATCAAGGAAAGCATTGAAGAAATTGGAACCAATTACCCTGATGTTCTGAACAAGTATTTTGATGAGTTCAAAAGGAAAATGAGCCAAAGAATGAGGATATCAAGTGACATCATCAAGAAATATGAGGATGATATCTGTTTCACCATCAAGGTGGATCAATGCATAATAGAGGTTGTTGAGCCTAGACAGGAAGAAGTGGAGCCAATGGGCTATGAGGTGATGTATGATATGCTAGAAGGGTATGCCTCTAACCTTATTGCCTCACCTCTTGATCCTAAGGCAAAGCGGACCGGAACCTATCTGGAAAGGGTTACACCAGTCAAGGAACCCTCTACAAAGAAAGGAAAAGAACTTGTGGTGAAGAAGGCAATGGCAGTGCCTGCAGCATCTGCACCGGTTACTACTGCAACTCCAAAAGTGACCAAGCGGTCACCAGCCAAGAAGAAACCGGAAGCAACACTGGCTAAAGTGTTCGAGAGAAAGAGAAAGACAAAGAATACCTCTCCAAACTCAGAAGAAATTGTGTCTGAGGAAAAGCCAAAGAAAACACGTCAAGCAAAGAGGAAGACAAAGAATGAACCAGCATCATCTGCACCGGTAAATATAGATATCTCTTCCTATAAACTTTTGACACATTGTCAAAGAACAATAAATAATATTAGGAGAAAAGTGCTACATGACTTAATTGAGTGTTTTGATGAATTTAATGATGATGAAAAGGAAGCGGTTGAAAAGGAAATAATTCAGTACTTATGTGTTAATGACCGGTCGCCCTAAGAGATTAAATCTCAGACACCGGATTCTTTATATATGTCATTAGATAATAGATGGTGCATTGCCATAGAAAAGGAACAAGAAATTAGGGAGAAAGTTTTTGCACAGTACTTTCCCAACCTATCAAATTCTAAATTATTTGATGTTATTGATCAAAATAAAAGACTCTTCTTCACTAGAAGAAGAAGACTCTGGCTTTTAGAAGGTAGAGTTGATGATGTCGAAAAAGACACTCATCTGTATATGAGAACCGCTGTCCAGTCACACAAAGTGCGTCTAGCCAACCAGCAAAGCTGAAAAAGAACCGGATATATCCAAACCAGACAAAGTATTTGATGATGAAGGAAATCCGGTTGTTGAGCCGATCGACACCATTGATGTCGATGCTCTGGATGTAGAGGATGTTACTCAGGAAACACCATCTAAGGCAATAGGACAGGAGCAACAAGATAAACAGGTTGACAAGCAAGCCAAGGACAAACAGGGAGTGGAAAAGGAAGAGGTCGAGCAGAGGAAAAAGGATGAAGAAGAGAAGCGGAAAAAGGATGAAGAAGAGAAGCAGAAAAAGGATGAAGAGGAGAAGAAAAATAAAGATGAAGAGAAGAAAAAGAAAGATGAAGAGGAGAAGAAGAAGAAAGATGAAGAAGAGAAGAAGAAAAAGGATGAAGAGGAGAAGAAAAAGAAAGATGAAGAGAAGAAAAAGAAAGATGAAGAGGAGAAGAAGAAGAAAGATGAAGAAGAGAAGAAGAAAAAGGATGAAGAGGAGAAGAAAAAGAATGATGAAGAGGAGAAGAAGAAGAAGGAAGAGGAAGATAAGGAATGGGAGAAGAAGGAAGCAGAAAAGAAAAAGGCTCAGGAGGATAAGGAAGCAGAGAAGAAGAAAGTGGAAGAGGACAAGGTAGGAGAAGCATAGAAGAGCACCCAAATGGAGACTCCGAAGGCAACCGAGAGTCAAGCTAAATCTCACCATTCCTATCGATCTCTAGTCTACAAGTGAAACAGAGCTAATGCAGAGCATCAAGGTTTCTCAAGAGTGCCTTGAAACTATTCAAAGGAAGAAGGAGCAGGATGTAATTGAAGCGGTTGTGGACACTCTTACCAGTTTGATACCCAGTACAAATCTTCCCAAAACTGATTCATCACTAGCTAAACTTAAGCTCTTATGCACAGTAGTGGATGGTCAGGTGCAGAGCCTAGAAGAGGCAGTAGAGGCAAACGTCAAAAAGGAGCATAAAAAATATCTTAATATAGCTCTGGTGAAGAAGTTGAATGAGCTTCGATCTGAACTAAAGAAAGACCAAAAGGATATAAGGGACGCTCTAGATGAGGGGAATCTGCTACTCAGCAAGATCTGCCAACCCCATCTATTGTATGATGATGTGCTAGATCAGAAGCAAAAGCTTCAAACGGACTTGCAATCCTACATGAGCACATTCAAGCCACCTTATGATTCCTTTACAACTTATGGGCAAACCATTCACCGGTTTCACATCCAGTTAGCAAAAATGGAGAAAGAGATCAGCACCCGGTCTAGAGATTTGCAGGAGTTACAACTGGTTCTACTCCCACGACTGCAAATTCTTCAGAAGTGCTATCTGAACCTGGATGCCCTAACAGTTACACAAGAGATGAGCACAATTGATACCATGGAAGAACAAGTCTCCCAGATGCAAACAGAAAAGGAAGTAGCCACCTCCCTACTTGAGTCCTGGTCTTTGTCGATGAAACAATTCTTGCAGGATTTTAAATCTATTTTTGACAAGTATCATTCCTTACTGTCATAAACTTTTATTATTCTAATATCAAATGGAAACAGGGTTGTACTTTGTCATTATTGGCAAAGGGGGAGAAGAATTCTATTTGGGAGAAGTATCTGGTAATCAAAATTTTGATTATATGCTTTGAATATCTCAATGTTTATGCTCTATATGCAAAACTGTTATACATTGTATTGTCAAAAGGATAGTGTATATGCTTAGGGGGAGCAATTTTGCAAGTGGCATGATTTTGTTGTAAAACACTTAGATGTCAAAATTTTATTTTCCTAAGTGTTGCCATCAATGCCAAAGGGGGAGATTGTTGGCATTTTTTATGTTTATGTTGTGATTGTCATTGATGGACACACACTTGCATTAAGATCCTCTTTATATGTATGAGTTTGAGCACAACCGATATTTGTTCCAACCGGTATGTTGTATTATAGTCTTTAGACTATTGATGTTTTGCAAAATGTGTTTCCTAGTCTAAAGCGACATATTGACCCCAAGCGGTTCATGGATACCAAGTGGCATGAGGGACTAAAGCGGCATAACACATTTTTACCAGTCTTCATTTTTGTCAAACCGGCAACCGGCATTTTGTATGAACCGGTAATACTCTGTGATGAGTTACCAACCCACATTTTGTGATGAGTTACCATCCATCGATTGTTTGACGGTGCCGACACATTAACGGTGCTTTTTGTGTCGTGGTACCAAGTATGTCCAGGTTCATTGAACCTAGGAAATTGTTATGTAATCCTATTGGACCGACATGAAATCAGATTCCTTTATAAGGACATCATGTCTAGGGTTCTAGGTTGTTGATGTGGATATAGCAAAAGTTTATGTTGTTGCTAGGGTTTAAGGTGATTGAGGAGTTGGAGAGAATATGAGTGTGTAGAAGACTGAAGTAATGCTAGAGTGCATTAGGAACGAGCTACCAAGGATCTAACCAAGCAGTCTATGCTACTAGCTAGATCAAACACTTGTTGATTACTCACATCTTTGACAAGTTTGTAGCCCTTAACCGGGTAGGCCCAAAAGCCTTTTGTAAATCCTCTAACAAGGTAGTTCACATCTATGGATCTAAAGTCCTCTAGCAAGGTAGTCTTTAATCAAACTTATCTCCTAATAGAGATTGAGATTCCTAATAGGAGTTGTTCTGGTAAAGAACATTGTAAGACCTTAACCGGTCTAGTTCCTATTCTACAGATAGTTACTTGTGATTTCCATCTCACTATGGTTTTTCCCATTTGGGTTTCCACGTCAAAATCTCTTGTGTTATGGTGTTTGTTCTTCTGTGGGTGAATGCATTATTAACTATTTGGTTTGCATGTTTGTTAACCAGTTTGTCTGCTAAATTGTTTTACCGATTTACTATCAGTCTTGCAAAGTGTTTAAGTAAAAAGATTTTTGGCATACTAATTCACCCCCCTCTTAGTATTCATCATATTTGAGTTGTGAGATTACAAAGCTTCATTATCTGAGTATTTTGGGAGGTTTGTAAGCATTTGCAAGTTAGTTTTAGTCATTGGTGGATCACCTTTTTATCTATAGTTTCATTTTATGCATATCCTTCTTCCCTTTTCTCAGAAATTCAATTAAGTTTATAGGTGATCAAATAGGAAGTTGGCCTATTATTTGGAGGTCTGCTCTCATAATAGGATACCCACAGCCTGAGAGTAGTCCAATGTGTCACTAGATTGTAGGAATTTCAAGCTTGCATCAAGTACAAATCCATGTGACAATAGTTTTTAGCACGCCCGGTGGGACTGTTGGACTTTATAGTTCATAGAAGGCCACCGTATGTTGTCTTGGTGTGTGCAGTAGCAAATTATTTTTCACACCTGGTGAATCAAATATTTGGTATTTTAGTAGTCCAACCTTCCTAGCTTATGAGAAAATACCAGACTAGGCAAAGTGCAGCCTCAGTCAATCATACCCAGCTATCACCCCCAAAAAGGAGAGCTAGGGTAGTTAACAAAGTTCTAGATTCAGTAGTTGGTGTGTTGCCTGTTAATTCTAATTCTTACCCTGCTATTAAAACTTATATCAGTCCACTATTTGCAAGTTCTTCCAATTAGAAAACACCAAATATGGCTCTTAATCAGCCCCCTAGGGTTCATCCACTTGTGCCTTTTAATCAGGGTAGTTCTTTAAATTTGGTTCAACATGATGACATACCAGCTACAACACTTAAGAGTTTGCCATTTTTCACTGGAGAGGATTGAACATATTAGAGATGTGGCTTCCTTGTGTGGAGTGCATCACATTGTTGCGGAAATGTTTCTTTGAGGCTTTTGGCAGCCTCTTTCAAAGGGAAATCCCTTCAGTGGTTTAGGGGCTTTCGTATGAACTCAATAGCTACGTGGGATGAGCTGGGACAATGTTTAAATCGGCATTTTGAAGACAAGTTAGATCATCTTTTATTGGTGGAGTAACTCACTACCATCAAAATAGCTCCACATGAGCATATGATGGATTTCAACTACCGGTTTCAAAGGACTTGGAATCGGATTCTAGCATCGGTAAAACCTTCTAATGATTATGTTTTTTTGTTTTACCTAAAGGCTTTGAATAGTGGTATTGCACTTATGATACAGTCTATGGGGGGAAATGCTTTACCAACAGCATTTGATGTTGTTGTTAGGGAAGAGAATAGTCTTATTCAAGTAGAGAAGAGAGCACCTAGGCCTCCCATGCCTTTTTTTGCTGATATACAACCCATTATCCCTATAGTTCCACCTGTTATAGCAGTTGTACCTTCATTTCCAACATATAATGCTCAAGTTGTAGCTCAAGAGCATGTTGTCCCTAGTCATTTGTAGGAGATAATAAGTATTAAGGAGCAAAAGGCTAACCTATAGAAGACTTTGCAAGATTTTGGTAATGAGTTGGTTAATATCAAGAAATCCCAAACTCAACCACCTTACCAAATTCCTTTCCAAGCTCTGTACTAGGCCTTTTACCAGCCAAACTCTCAAGGTCAAAGAAGGAATTTTAACCAAAGGCCTTTTCAATAGTATAATCCTAATACACCCAGTTCCTCAATTCCAGTCCAGAATAACTTGGTAGCTAACTATGAGTGGTGTTTTCCTTGCAACTAGCCACATAACCAACCTACATGCTCCAATGGCATGTTAAATCAGGCATTGATGGTGCAAAATAGTGTTGTTGCTCCAAGAAATCAGTCTTAGGAAATTAATGAACAACAATCTGCACCCATGGACCAAGGTAGTCCTGATGTTACTTTGATGAATTGGCAAGGTGAGGAGTTATGTGGAGTTAATCAGCCTCAAAATCAGTCATATATCCATGTAGCAACCAACACAAGATCCAAGAAAAGGGTTGTTGACATGGGGCAATAGACTGATAAGAATAATGATCAGCCTTTCTCAAGTACCCAAGCTCAGGCAGGGCCTTTCTCTGCTCAAAATACACAGTTTATTCAGAGATCACAACCTGTGGTGACCAAAGATTCACCAAAAAGCCAACTTCAGCCAACACAAGTGCAAAAGGATATTGTTGTTACTAAGGGACAATAGAAGGTTAGTATGACTAATTTTAATATTTTGGATCAGCTGAAGAAAACTCATGTTAGCGTGTCAATGTGGGATTCACTAGCTCTACCTGGGCAAAATGATTTGTTACATGATGCTTTGTCTAACCTTTCCTTGACCGCCCAACCATCTAATCAGCAAGCTTCAAAGGTTGTTCTTACCAATAAGCCTCAACAGAAGAGTGAACAATAGTCTCAGCAATCCAAGGTAAACAAACCACCTCCCTTTTATGTCACTTTAATCATTGGCGAGCACCTAGTGCATAACTGCATGATAGATTCAAGTGCAAGTAGCTCAATCATGCCCAAGCAGTTGGTTGACCAGCTAGGATTGACTTATGAGCCATTGAATAAGGGTGTAGTGTAGTTAGATGGGACTGTTGTAAATACTGTAGGAGTCATTAAAAATTTGAGTCTAACACTCCATGCTTGCCCCAATTTTTCTATTTCGCAAGATGTATATGTGATAGACCTGCCACCCTACTTTGAAATTTGCTTATCAAGAGACTTTACATCCAAATTAGGGGGTTATTTGTCATCTAATTGGTCACATATGTTTTTTAGGACTAGGTATGGAACTAAAGTTACTATTAAATCAGAAAATTTAGCTAATGATCATATAGAACCATATGCCCCTAGTGTTGTCAATGCCAATTTGATTATTCATGAGCAAGATGACCAACCCATTCCACATGATCCAAACATCCCTATTGATGGCATTCCTGACATTATTCTAGATGAATGGGTAGTTGAGAATCTTGAGGAAGATCCTTTTAAAAATATGGATGAGGTAAACCTTGGAGTATATATGCTTCATGAACAAGGTTTTGTTGTCCCAAACTTGATGAAGGATGCTGGACAACAAGATAACGAACATCAAAATGAGCTTTCGAAGCTCTATTTTGATGGGTCAAGAAGTAAGAATGGTGCTGGTGGTGGTTGCATGTTGATTTCTCCTATTGATGATAAGTATTATGCAACTTTTAGGTTTTCTTTTAGTTGCACCAATAATACAGTTGAGTATGAGGCCTTAATTCATGGTCTACAATGGGCAAAGAAGAGAGGAATTAACTGTTTGCAGGTTTATGGTGACAATGAATTGGTTGTCAACCAAGTAAGAGGTCTCCATACAACTAAGAATGATCTCTTAAAGTCTTATAAACATGGGGTATGGGATCTTATTGAATATTTCCGAGCTTTCAATCTTCTGTCTATTCCTAGAAATCTTAATAAGCATGTTGATAGACTTGCAACAATAGGAGTACACTATAATATTCCAAGTGATATCGGCAATATTAATAAACATCAACATGTAAAAGTGATTGTTAGGTCTTCCATTCCTAACAATGCTGATCACTGGTAAGTTTTTGATAGTGATCAGCAGATTATTAACTTTTTGAGGGAAGAGGTGGAGTTTTCAAATACCAACCAAGAGGAGCTTAAGCAACAGTATGATGAGCAGGTCATATAGCTAAAAAAAACAAGCTACATAAGGGTTTGGTCACATTGGAGTCAATTTTCAATGATGATGATCAAGTGAGAAAATAAAAATCCAGCTGGCAGATGAAAATGTTGAGATTTTCAAAGATAAGTTGTTAAAGCTTGGCAAGGTGTGCACTTTAGAGGAAAGGCATGCATTTTTTTTACTATGCCAAGAGTTTAGTGACATATTTGCTTGGCAATATTATAATTTAAAAGGCTTTGACCCTAGTATTTCCCAACATACCATAGAGCTTGAGCCAAATGCTAAACCTGTGAGGCAAAAACAGAGTCCTCTTAATCCAGATCTTGAGCCCCTTATGGTCAAAGAACTTAATAAACTCATTGAGAGAAGCATCATTTTTCCTATTAAATACCCCTCTTGGGTATCAAACCTTGTCCCAGTTAGGAAAAAGAATGGTGAAATCAAACTTTGTGTTGATTTTCGAGATCTCAATAGAGCCTCATTGAAGGATAGATATCCGCTTCCCTCTATGGAGTAGATTCTGCAAGTTGTTGCAGGTTCTGAGATATTCTCCTTGCTAGATGGTTTTTCAGGTTATAACCAAGTTTTAGTGAAGGAGGAAGATCAATTTAAAACAACATTTACAACTAAATGGGGCACTATGGCATATAAAAAGATGCCATTTGGTTTGTCAAATGTTGGTGCCACTTTTCAGCGTGCTATGGATATGGCATTTCATGGTTTGATGTATAAATTTGTACTTGTTTATTTGGATGATATCACTGTTTATTCCAGAAATTCAGGTGAACACCTAGCTCACCTAAAGAAAAAATTTGAGAAGTGCAGAGAGTATGGTATATCTCTTAACCCAAAGAAATGTGTGTTTTTTGTTCATGAGGGTAATCTTCTGGGCTATGTGGTGTCAAAAGAAGGTATTACTATTGATCCGGAGAGGGTAAGTGCTATTCTTTCCTTACCTCTACTAGCACATAAGAAGGGCTTGCAAAGCTTCTTGGGTAGGATTAATTTTGTTAGGAGGTTTATTCAAGATATTGCAAAATTATTTAAAACCTCTAACTTCTATGTTGAAAAAGGATATTCCTTTCAGCTAGTCAAAGGATGGGAGGAGGAGTTTTGAGCTTATAAAAGAGGCACTTGTAGCTGCTCCTACTTTGCTAAACCCATATTTCTCAAAAGACTTTATTTTGTATTCTTATGGCAGTATTGACAGCATCTCAGCTATATTGGTTCAAGAAAATGAGCATGGTTTGGAGCAGCCTTTGGCCTTTTTAAGTCAAGGCCTTAAGGATTATGAGGAGAAATATTCCTTTGTTGAAAAACATGTTCTTACTATTGTTAGGAGTTTGAAAAAGTTTAAGTATATGTTGTCTAACAATAGGATTAAGTTGATGGTTGCTCACCCCTCAGTTAAAGAGTTTTTGCTCAGCAAAGACTTAAATGATAAGAGGGTTGGTTGGGTGACTAAGGTGATGGAATTTGATGTTGATATTAAGGTCACCAAGCTAGTCAGAGGTAAGGGACTATGTGAGCAGCTTGTTGATCACACAAACAATAGTGAAGAGGATGAGGAGAAGGTTGTTTTAGCCCTCCAAGACAAAGAACAAGTAGTTGTTCCTGTCCCTCCTACTAGCTGGGTACAAGAAATGACTCATTTCTTGTTGACCAATGAGTGTCCTCATGGATTGAGTAAGTCAAGAAGAAGGTATTATAGACTCCAGTCCATTCCCTATGTACTCTTGAATGGTTTTCTATTTAGAAAGGATTTTCATGGTGTATTATTGAGGTGCATAGGTGTTGATCAAGTTGATAAGGTATTGCATGAGTTTCATGAAGGATCAACAGGAGGACACTTTTCAGCAAGACCTACAGCTCTGAAATTTATGAAAGGAGGCTATTATTGGCCTAATTTGTCCAGAGATGCACATTCCTAGGTTAGAAAGTGTAAAGAACGTGCCATGTTTGTAGGAAAAGAGAGGTTGGCAGCGCTGCCATTGCAGCCTATTCAGGTAGAACAACCCTTTATGAAGTGGGGTTTGGATTTCATTGGAGTCATAAATCCACCTTCAAGTGTTGGCCAAAAGTGGGTGCTCACAACCACTGATTATTTTACTAAGTGGACTGAGGCTGTAGCACTAAAGGAAGCAAATGAGATAGCTATTTTGAACTTTTATGATGAGTTGATCACTAGATTTGGTGTCCCTGAATCTATAGTTTCAGATAATGCTCTTGCTTTTGTAGGGTGTCAAATATCTGATTGGGCAGTAAAGAATGGTGTTTATCTCAACACCTCATCTAACTATTACCCTCAAGGAAATGGACAAGCTGAGTCCACAAATAAGAATCTGCTCAGAATCATCAAAAGGACCATGGAAGGAAATCAGCGAGCTTGGCATAGCAAGCTCAAATCAGCCTTATGGAGTGATAAAATCACACCAAAGAGGTCCACTGGAATGTCTCCATACATGCTTGTGTATGGGAAAGAAGCAAGATTGCCTATTTCACTTGATTTTCTAGCCCTTGATCTATCTAACCAGCTGGGTATGATTGAAGAAAATCCTATGACAGCAAGATTGGCTCAGCTGATTGAGCTAGAGGAAGTTAGAAATGAGGAAATGAGGCAAATTGAGCATCACTAAGCTCAAATGAAAAGATCTTTTGATAAGAGGGCTTCTCCTAGAGTGTTCAAGGAAGGTGACATTGTCCTGAAATGGGATGAATTCAAGAGCAGGCTAGGCAAGCATACAAAGTTTGATTCTTTTTGGAGTGGGCCTTATATGATTTCTGAAATCAAGTAGCACAATGCCTTCCAGTTGTCTAAGTTGGATGGTGAAGTTGAACCAATTCTAGTCAATGGGATTCACCTCAAGCATTGCTTTTGAGGTATGCCTAAAATTTGTTCATATTTCAGTTTTTCTAGTGGTAATAAGTGCTTTGCATAGTATGTCAGTTTGTAGTTTTGTTTTCCCTAAGTTCCTAGTACATAGTTCAGAAGGAGTAATAAGAGTCATACTACTGCAATCCATCAAAGCTATAGAAGAGAGGTGTCCATTATATGAAACAAGGAGTATGTTTATCCCCTGTCACGCACAAAAGGCATATCCCTCATATAGCTGCAATAAATTGTTGCAATAGAGTTTTTAGAGTTCTTTTGTTGTTACCCTGTCTTATTTCATTGACTACAGCCATATCATTCATGACAGCAAGCTGTTTCAGCATATTGTCACAAGCCACATACCTATAAACAATGAAGTTGGACAAGTTTTGAGGAGTTTGTCAAGTTCCTACTGTGTCAGTTGTGTTTTCAATTTTCAACAAGTTTCAGTGACTTTGTGCCCAATGGAACGCATAAGGCAGCTGGTCAAAATGTCTAGCAGGCAAACATATGGCAGATGTCACCAAAAATGTTACCTATTTTCTCTACAAGCTCAATATGCCTCAGAAGGAGAAACAAGTGTTAAGTATGAAAAGAATACATGTTTTTGTCTAACTTGTTTGCTTCATGTGCAGACATAGGGAAAATAACTTTTTGTTCATTGAATTATAGCATGTGGTGTAAAATGTGGCTCCCACAAGGGTTGAGCTCAGCATGCTGATGGAGATGGGTGTTTCTTTGCAGTTTTTTGAATTTTTGTCTTATCAGCAAGACCTACCTCAATCGGAAAGACTTACCCTGATGACCCAATGAGTAGTGCTTGTTAGGATTAATGATAGTCCCAAAGATAATGAGAGGGGGGGTGAATTAGTATCTAACCAGTTAACAGAATATTTAACCTTATTAAGTATTTTGCATTCCAAAATAGTGTACTGGTAAATAAGAATTAATGCAGTAAACAGGAACAGTAAAGACAACATAGAAAACACGCCATAACACAAGATGTTTAACGAGGAAACTCGGTGTGAAAAAAACCTCGGTGGGATTTGTGACCCACAATATTCACTCACTGGCCAATGAATAAATATTACTTACAATGAGGGGCCTGCACATGCAGGAAGGCCAACTGCCTAGAGCTCACTACTCAATTTACAAGATAGAAGTCTCGCTGACTTACAAAATGGATTATGAAAATCCAATACAATGTACTGCTTCAAATCAGCATCAACTATGCCAGGTTCAGTACCGGTTTAAGCTCATACTATAACCAAAACCTTTGTTGTCAACTATATCTCGTTATACAAAAATATCATTCATTCGTGCTATCCTTCTACCATACTTCTTACTACACAAAATGACCTATAAGATCTCATACATATATGAGTCTTTTACAATATGCCTTGTCGGCTTTACAAAAGATAATTACATTAAATACAATAAACAAAAGTTTATTCCCTGACGGCTGGAGTGTTGGTATGCATTGTAGCCGCTGTCGGTGAAGTGCCTACCAGTGTATGTAGATGTCTATGCCTGTGTCGGTGCCTGCCGGTGGCTTTACCAGTTGAATGCCAGGTGGTTGCCAGAAGGTTTCCATCAATGACAACACCATCATTTCTCATTAGAGTGTAGAATGCCAACAGTGTGGAGCACGAAATGTTGTCATCGGCTATCGAAAGGAGTGTTTTCATGTTATCCCGATGACCTGATGGAAAGGCCCTGGCGTAGACCATTTATCCCACATTGGCCGCGCAGACAAAATTTATCACATTAATATGCAAGGCCGCATATATCCTTAGTGTCAAAGTTTACGAGCTTTTGACAAGGAGCAGTTCAACGTTGGTGGGCCCCCGCGTGCGCGCGCGTCTCAAAGCGGCCAAATTTTGCAGTAAAAGGGCAAATTAATCGGTGAGTAGGTTGCAAAGGATCTGAAGGCCATCGCTATACCACAATGTGAAAGTGCTTGACTGTTAATCCATGTGACTTACCAACTGGTGAGGTGGCGTCCAGGTGAAAGTTGAGGTGGCACTCAAGTGGATCATGTAGCAAAACAAAGGCTGACATGTGGTGACATCGTGGCATAAGAGAGAGCCTCTCTAAGAAGCTAAAGGTCATGTAGGTTTGGGATAGATCAATGGTGATCAAGATGATCTGATGGTTGTCGCTATGTCGCAATGGGAAGATGATTGTCGAATATCCCCCGCGACTTGGCGACAAAGTACGTGCAAAAAAGGGGCAAGTTAAAGATCGAGCAGATCACTGAGATCCAACAACAGATCAAGGGAGATCGGATGGTGGAGTGACATTCTGGGGCTATCCATGACTCTCGTTGTACCGCAGTTGTGAAGTGCCCAAAATGAATATCCTCACGACAGGTGGCAGGTCAGGAGGTGTCGAGGTGGACTCTGAGCAAAACACAAGGTGACATGTGGTGACACGTGGCAGAACATGTGGCAAGTCATCATAAGTGAATGTCAAACAAACCTTGGCCGCGATGGATCTCTAAATGGTTTCACTGAATGCATCAGTTTCATTGAAATAAGAGGTATCGATAAAACTACAGTTTCGATGAGACATGAAAAATGTTCGCCGAGGGAGGTAGTTTGGCCAAAAGACTGATGCCGAACAAACAAAAGTAAAACGGTGGGTTGAGTGGCGCTGAGGTGGCGGATGAGGTCGTTCTTAGGTGGATTAGGTGGCAAACTAGAGATTGACACATGGCATGGATGGATGAAGAAATAAAGGCTGAGAAAATCAGAAAGATCAACGGTGATCAAGAAAGATCTAATGGATGTCGCTATGTCGCGATGCAAAGATGATCATCGAATACTCACCGTGACTTGGCGACAAAGCACGTGCAAAAAAGGTGAGTGCCTAGGTGAGATAAGGGTTGAGCAAGTTTGAGAATATCCAATGGCCCTCGCTATACCCCGAGATGAAGATGCTCGATAGTTATTCCTTCCGACTTAGCGACTATTGATGTGGCTGTTAAGGTGGTCATCTAGGTGGGCTCAGAATGAATCAGGATGTGCCATGTGGCAGAGTGTAGAAGAAGAACCAAGGTGGGCCCAAGTCTAGTGGCAAGTCCAAGTGGCAATTAGGTGGATCCACAAGGAGAAATAGAGGTTGATACATGGCACAGATGGACATGGAGATAAGGAACAAGCAGGTTAGAGTCGATCCAACGACTGTCATTGTTCCGCAATGCAAAGATGATCGACAATTATCTATTGCAGATCAACAACAAAGAAAGGAGAATTCTAGTGGTGGGTCTCGCCTAAGGTGAGATGGCGAACACGTGGCAAGTCAAACAGTGGCCGACCAGATATGAGAATGAACCAAATGATGGGGCCCAACAACTAATTTTGTGGAGTGCTACCATCGGCTATCAGAACAACCCGTTTCATTCTACCTTGATGTTCGATGAGTTTACATAAGGTCGAAGAGGAGCTATCGGATATCAGTGGAAGTGTTTTCCACCTACCCCGATATCCTGATGAGGTTGCCAGTGGATTGGAGCTAGTCAGAGTGCGTGGTAGAGCGTGCCATTGGGTATCGGCAAGACTAGTTTTCGTGTCGCTTGGTAACCTGATAGGAAAGTATAATGTTGGGAGCACACCATCGGATATCGGCGAGAGAGTTTTGATGCTACGTCGATAACCCAATAAGAAGGTGTGTGAGTTGTAAACTGTCCATCCAGGTGAACTCAGTGCAAAATGACATGAAGTTGTGTTCAATCTGGCTACTCTTTTTGTAGTTTTGGAGGAGTTTCTCTCTTAGTTAAGCCCCTGGTTTTGAGGAAAGGCTTAGAATTGATGATAGCTAATCCATCTTGGAGCCAAAAAATTTAAATTTTAAATTTTTGCAAGCTTTTGTATAAGTGATTGTTTTCACTCTTTTTCTAGAGTTTTAGAGATTGGAGATTGTGTAGCAGAAGATACTCATGCTCCTATAACTCATTTCTTTTGAGTTTTCAAGATTTGTAATGCAAAAGCCTCCTATTGATCAATAAAGAAGTCCATTTTGCTTCTCAGATTTGTGTTGTTCAAGCATTCTGTGTGAGTTCTTAGAGTGAATTTTTGTGATTTTTATAGAATCATTCTTTTCATCTTATTGCCTTGATGTTATGATCATATGCAACATGTTATAGTGCAGGCCAGTGAATGTGTTGTTATTTTTAATGTATGAAGTTGTGAAAATATCAGTGTTTTCCTCCTGCAAACATATAAAAGTTTAAACCTTTCATATGAATCATTTTTGCAAGCATGCATATTTGAGTTGTGAGATTACAAAGATTCATTATCTGAGTATTTTGTGAGGTTTGTAAGCATTTGCAAGTCAGTTTCAGTCATTGGTGGATCACCTTTTTATCTATAGTTTCATTTTATGCATATCCTTCTTCCCTTTTCTCAGAAATTCAATTAAGTTTTTTAGGTGATCAAATAGGAAGCCGGCCTATAATCCATAGGTCTTCTATCATAATAGGATACCCATAGCCTAAGAGTAGTCCAATGTGTCACTGAATTGCAAAAATTTCAATCTTGTATCGGGTACAAATCCATGTGACACCAATAACTCAAATCCAAACACAATTGCAGGAAGTTGTTGTGGAGATAAATATCATCAAGAATTCATCAATACACAGGCTCTTCTTGAAGAGGAAAGAAAAGTAAAAGATCAAGCTCAGTAAGATTTCCAAGAAAAGCAAGCCTAATCTGCACGAGAGCTTCAATAATTAAGAGTGACCTTGGAAAATGAGTAGGTGAATAATAATCGGTTGCAAGAAGAGCTATAGGATAAACACACAAGGATAATGGTGCGACAACATCAGGAAAGATGCAGGAACTGCATGAGAAGATAGAATCAAACGAAGCTAAAGTGGAACTCCTTTCAAAACCTTCGGCTCCCCATCCTACCCCTCTTGTGGATTTCACCCCCATGGTGTAGGATCTTCATAATGCATATTGGGAGAAAATAAAGCAATTTGTTCCCTCTTTGGAGCTAGCTCTAAAATTCTTAGCAGATTCCCATTCTTTGTATGTTAGAGTTAGTATAACCATTGAACAAACTATGCAGTCAGTTATGCCCAAGGTCCTTGACACTCAGAAGTTAGTAAATTGGTTGTACATTTCTTTTGCCCAAGAGTTGGCCACTACGGGAATCGAGGGTCCTAAAAATGTAGCCCAAAAAACTAACAAATTCCTCAATTTCAACAAAGTGGCCACGTTGAGTGCTTTAAGCCTATCAACTTTAAAATCCTTGGTCACTTCCATTAAGGAGCACTTTGAGGGTTTCATAAAACTTGGCCTACCTTCACCTGTCCTCTCATATGGCTCAGTCCTGAGTGTTGAGCATTTTTTGGCCTAATATCACAACGACAACAAGATCAATCATTCCTACAAGCTTTGAGAAATCCTCCTTAAGTCGACAAGGTAGAAGGTTGGATTCATCCATTGGCCTGAATCCTCACTTTATTTGAACTAACTCATAAGGAGTTAAGAGACCTGCCTTTCAGAGAAATCATCAAGCTAGATTAGAATTCTTAAGCCCTCAAAGCTCAAGCTCTCCCCTCAGAAGATGATTGGCTTCCCCTATAACAGATTTTCAACAAACTTTTCAAAGCAGAAACATGTCTAATTTGTGAATCAGAAATTTTAGGTATCGACATCCCACAAGCATGATTATCCCAGAAGTCACCAAGAAACTATGGACTTTTTATCCATGATGCATGTCAAGGAGTTTGGTTTTTGGTGCTGGGTATCGACATCCCACTCGAGTTTGGTTTTTGGCACTTTCATGTTTGCCACGTGCTGTCACAACTCACATCATTCAAGCCTTTCTTTTCCCTTTGCTCAGAGGTCACGATCAACTAATGCATGGTAGGGCTCTTCTTTTCTTTCACATAGCTAAGCCCATGGTTATCAAGTTAGAATTTTTTGTGATACGTGGCAGCTCCCTACTGGGTTTCTAATTTGCAATTTCGCTAGTTTTTGAGTCTCTATATCCTACTGCCATGTGTCTCTTGTAATGAGGACCGAGAGGTCTCTGCATGTGCTTTCTAGATAGTGGAGCATTTGCATTTCAATAGTAAGGAGTTCAAAAAATGATCGTGAAACTTTCTTTAGTCCGATTAACAAAAGACTTACAGGCGGTTGCGCTAGATGCTGAAAATGGTTTTATCCTTCACTCTCCTTTTTGTTTCATGAATAGTGGTGGTGCTACCAATGACACATTTGGGTGATGCCTTCTCTATTTTCCAACATCGGGCCATTAGGTTCTTCTCTATAAGAAGCTCAATTTTTGCCTTGCGAAGGGTTCAAAGCTTTTAGTTTGAAAAGATATAGACAAGTGTTCTAGATAAGAATTTAGAATCTAATCTATGATTCTATTTTTGAATATGGGATAATCAAACTATGCTTGTGGCCTTTATGATTATTGTTGTTCAATTTTCATTGATAGTTTTTTGTGCATCTTTGAAATTTTGACATAACTTTAGAAATATATGCTTAAGATTCTACCAATTAAACTATGTTTTTGCACTTGTTATCTGGTGGATGAGTGGTGTATATTTCTTTATGTTAAAAGGATATTTGATTATATCTTGATTGGTGTTTTGGGCATGTAGATTGTCGAATGGGCCTTACAATGACATGTATGTGAAGTTCTTTGTGCTTCTTAGTGCATTAAAATCAATTTAGTGTATCGCTTTAGAATAATTTTTTCTTTTAATGTTTCTTTCTTCCCCTTTTCTCCCCCAAATGAAAGGAAGAGTCGGCTTCTAAAATCCCAAAGGTCACTCAGTGAAAATGAGCAGGTCCCCCATCATTGATTTTTCATAAGGTTGTATTCCTAGAAGCAATTCCAGTTATCACCAAGGTTCTCAAAGATGAGACACTTCATTCCATGCAAAAGCACCAATGATGCATCTTATGTTGTAGGTTTGTTCTTCAAGGAAATGGTAAGAAATGGTTTACTTTTGAATATTTTTTTAGATAGGGATAGCAAGTTTGTAGGTCATTTTTGGAGAACCTCGTGGAATAAACTTGGTACTAACATGAGTTTCAGTTCTTCCTATCACCCTCAAACTGATGGGAAGACCAAGGTGGTTAATAGGAGCCTTGGGAACCTCCTAAGATGTCTAACCAAAGCGCATTCAACACAATGGGATCTGAGTTTACCTCAAGCATAGTTTTCCTATAATGACTCGATGAGTAGGAGTGTTGGGACAAGTCCTTTTGAGATTGTTTATGGTTTGCAACCTAGGGGTGTGTTTGAATTGAGATATGTCAGTGGGATGGAAAGGAGGAGTATTGAAGGTGAACAATTTGTTGTGGCTATACAAGAGATCTATCAACAAGTAAAGGATAGTCTTCAAAAGAGTGTAGACAAGTACAAACACCTGATGAATAATGATGAACAGTAAATACCCAGCAGGTACTGAGAGGGGGGGGTGAATCAGTACAGACAAAAATTTCTCTGACAACTTAAACTGCAAAGACTACACTAACTAGCAAACAACATCATCAACCTAAATCAAGACAATACCGATAAAACATAGTAAGACTGTAAAAGACATAAACCGATAACACTTAGAACTTCTCAAAACCTAATATCTCATCTCAACTTCACCCATATGCTTAAGCAAGTAATACATCAGAAATACAATGACCATTAGATCAGTATGCTTTATCGCTTAACAGAAAACACTAAATCATCACATGAAAAAGCATCACACATAACACACTAATTTTTCACATGGAAACCCAACTGGGAAAAACCACGGTGGGGATGAATACCCACAAGTTGTTCTTGAACTCTTCTGAAGTCCGCTCTATTAGGAGCCTAGTGTGGTTAAAGACTTTACAACACGTTCTACTAGGAACTTATCCATCTAGGGATTACCCGGTTAAGGGATGGCTAAATACCTAGTTAGAGGTTAAAACCCTATTAAAGGTTATCTTGCAAGAGGATTTGAAGAACTCAATGATTTTGAGTCACCCTATTAAAGGATTTACAAAAAGCCTATTAAAGCTACCAGGTAAAGGGATTTTCCAACTGCTGAAATGGTTAGAAGTCAACAGGTAATACACTGATCTGATAACAACACTCAATGCCCAAGGCAGATCTACTTCAGTTCCTTTACATCTGCAATCACACTCTACAAATATCTACTCACTTCTCTAGTTTGGAAAGAATCACCTCACATACATTCATTTGCCAACAACTTCAAATGAAAATCATCATCGACCTTATAGACAAAAATCATGTCGGTGGCAAAAACCTAAAACCCTAAGCATCTAGGTTAACAATACAATCATTTCAATCCTGACCATTTAAACACATTACATAGGGTAAAACAATCTTGAACAAATCTCAAGATGTTCTGCATCGTTTGTTCTTCACTACTTTTGGAAGTTGGTAACCCATCATGCGCTCTCCATTATTTACTAAGACTTTGCACATTCTCGAGGTAGATAGAATCAATCTTCTTATGCAAGATCTTTAAGGAAATTCTTCACATGCACAAGGCTGACATGGCAATGTGATCTAATCTTTATTTCAATGCTAACTCATCACAGGATGTCATCGGTTGAATCACACAGACTTAGAATGCATCAGCCGGAAACCCTGAAACTGAGATTACCAAATGGTAGTCATATCAGGTGAAACCCCGATACAAACTTTGCATATACTAGTTCACTTGCCGATTTACTTACTTCAACATATCGGTTCATACTTCATCATACCGGTTCACTCTTCAGTATATTGACATCAATGATAACATACATTATTATCATGTCATCAAACTCTGCACATATGCCAACAATCTCCCCCTTTGGCATTGATTGCAATACACAAAGATATCTCTTCATCTTCTTCCATATTATATGTCTTCAATACTGCAAATATCTTCTCTACTTTACATCTTCTCCCCCTTTGACAACAATGCCAAAGTAGAGGCACAAGCTTCCATGTACCACTATGCTTCTCCCCTTGAGGAGTAGCATCCTTCAACACATCAATCCTGAAAAGATTTGACAATGCAATACCTGACTGATCTGATGTGGAGCACATACCTTTAGTTCACCTCTTGAAGGGGCAACACCCCTAATTCAACTCTTAAATAGGTAAATGTAGCCTTCAGTAGAGGCTTGGTGAATATATCTGCTAACTGCTCCTTACTAGAAACATGTTCCAATACAACCTCTTTGTTCTGAACTTTCTCCCTCAAGAAATGATATTTGAGCTCGAAGTGCTTGGTTCTAGCATGCAATACCGGATTCTTGGAAATATTAATTGCACTTGTGTTATCACAAAATATACTCACTGGTTCAAATACAAGGACTTTGAAACCATTTAATACATGCTTCATCCAAATTGTTTGAGTACAGTTCATAAATGCTGCTACATATTCTGTTTCTGCTGTGGACTGAGAGATACAACTCTACTTCTTGCTCATCCATGAGACTAGTCTACCACTGAGAAAGAATGCACCACTGGTTGTGCTTTCTGGTCGTCCACATTACCAGCCCAATTGGCATCGGTAAATACTTTGAGATTGAAATCATTATTGTATGGATACCACAAACCATAATCTATAGTTCCCTTTAGATATCTAAGAATCTGCTTGACTGCTACCAAGTGGGATTCTCTTGGACTTTTCTGAAAACGTGCAACAATGCCCATTGCATGTACAATGTCCAGTTTGTTGTGTACTACATAGTGCAACTTACCAATCATTGACTAGTATTCCTTCTCATTCACCAACGTGGAATCATCTTCTTTTGACAATTTACAACCGGTCATCATTGGTGTACCAACCAGTTTGTTGTCTTCCATGCCAAAGGTTTTAAACACCTCTTTGACATACTTGGACTGAGTGATAAAGATACCATCTTTCATTTGTTGAATCTCTAGTCCAGTGAAGAACTTAATCTCTCTGATTAGTGACATCTCGAATTCCTTCTTCATTTCATCTGCAAACGCATGGCTCATCTTATCATCTCCACCAAAAATTATGTCATCAACAAACACTTCACAGATCAGGATCTGATCTCCTTCTGACTTTAGATAGATATTTATATCTTCACTTGTTCTTTCAAATCCAATCTTCACAAGATGAGAGTGTAAACATTCATACCATGCTCTAGGTGCTTGCTTCAATCCATACAAGGCTTTATGTAGCCTACACACCATATCACTGTCTTCTGATAGGGCAAACCCATCTGGTTGCTCTATATACACTTCTTCTTCAAGTATTCCATTTAGGGATGCAAATTTTACATCCATCTGATAGACTTTGAATCCCTTGAAGGTTGCATATGTAAGTAGCATTAGAACTCCTTCCAATCTAGCTATTGGAGCAAAGGTTTCTCCATAGTCTTCTCCTTCTTCTTGAGCATATCTTTTACATACCAATCTTCCTTTGTTTCTTGCCACTGTGCCATCTTCATCCAGCTTGTTTCTAAAAACCCATTTGGTACCAATAAAAATTTTATGCTTAGGTCTGGGTACCAAAGACCATGTACCATTCTTTTCTATCTGGTCAGGTTCTTCTTCCATAGCCTTAATCCAGTCTTCATCTTTGTGTGCCTCTTTAAATGTTTTGGGCTCAAATTCAAAAATTATGCAGGAATTCTCTCTGACTTTTCTTCTTGTAAGTATTCCTGCATCCTTATCCCCTCTGATTTTCTTTGGATCATGATGCAACTCTACATACCTAGGAATGATCTTAGCTGATTCCTCTTGCTTTTCCTCTATATCTTCATCTTCATCTTCATCTACATCTACCACAACATCTACTAGTGTAGGAGCACTGTTACTTGTACTTGATTGTTTTGCAACCAATTTCCAGAAGGTTACACCCGGTTCATCTACTGCTCGCTCGCTACTGGTTTCCTCAAGTTTCTCAGAGGTTTCATCAACTCTAACATTGATACTTTCAACAATTTTTTGAGTCCTATTGTTAAAACACTTGAGAGCTTTGCTCTTGGTGGAATACCCTAGGAATATTCCCTCATCACATTTTGCATCAAACTTGCTCTGGTGTTCACTTCTCTTGATATAACACTTGCTACCAAATACTCTAAAGTAGCTTACTATTGGAGTCTTACCGATCCAATACTCATAAGGAGTTTTATCCTTACCTTTCTTGATGAGTATCCGATCCATAGTGTAGACTGCAGTGCTCACCGCTTCTCTCCAAAAAGTGTGAGCAACCTTCCCTTGAATCAACATCATTCTGGCTACTTCAACTATAGTTTGGTTGTTCCTTTCTGCTAGGCCATTCTGTTGTGGAATCCAAGGGGCAGATAGTTGCCTCTTGATACCATTCTCTTCACAGTACTTATTGAATTCACCAAAAGTGAACTCACCTCCTTGGTTGGTTCTAAGGCATTTGATCCTCTTACCACTTTCCTTTTCAACTAGTGCTATGAAGGCTTTAAACTTTCCAAAAGCTTCAGAATTGTCTTTCAAGAATGTGACCCACATCATTCTTGAGCAATCATCAGTGAGAATCATAAAGTACCTGTCTCCCTGAACACTCCTAGTTTCATAGGACCACACAAATCAGTATGCACAAGATCAAGTAAATTATTTGTTGTGAAAGATTTACCTTTGAAGGTTGAGGAAGATATTTTCCCCAGTTGACATTCTCTGCACAAAAGATTCTCTGATTTGTTCAGCACAGGCAATCCTCTAACTGCCTTGATCTTACTAGCCTTCACAATATTATCAAAATTTACATGGTAGAGTCTTCTATGCCATATCCAACTGTCATCAAACTTAGTCATTAGACATTGATTGATATTTGTATTTAACTGAAATAAGTTACCTTTGGTCTGCATACCATTGGTCATCAGTTCACCACTCTTTCCTTTTATTTTTCACACTCCACCTTTGAATTCCAGAGTGAGTCCTTTATCATTCAGCTGGACTACACTCAAAAGGTTATGTCTGAGACCTTCTACCCAATACACATTATCAACACTTCTTTTTCCATGTAGAGAGATGGACCCTTTGCCTTTTACCATACATGGTGCATCATTACCAAATCGGACTACACCTCCATCGTACTCTTCCAGTGACAGAAATTTTTTCTAGTCACCGGTCATGTGGTGAGAACATCCACTATCAATAATCCACTCATTAGAATTATCAAAGCTGGAGACAAGAGACTTCTTGTCTGACACATCTTCCTTCATGGCTACAAACACTATGTCTTCGCTTTCTTCATCTTCTAATTTATCATTAGTGACACCTTCATCGACTGCAACAAGATGGTTTCTCCTATTTCCTCCTTTGAACTTTTTAAACTTCTCCAGTTTGTCCTTATTATCACTATTAGGACAGTTGACAGCAATGTGTCCTATCCTATTGCAAGAAAAACATTTCAAAGGGATCTTACCTCTATATTTTCCAGTTCCCTTAGGAAGTCTCTTGTCAAGAAGAGCTTCAAACTCCATTAGGATCTCCTCATCATCCATATCTCTTCTTTGTCTAGGTTCATAGCTGGTACCAAATTCTTTTCCCTTTCTAGATGGTGCAACAGATGCTCTAAAGGCTGATTCAGTCTTCTGAACACTGCCATCATAACTATTTAGCTCATATGCGGTCAACTTAGAAATGATGGAGTCTAGGGATACCTTTGTCTTGTCAATAGATCTCAACTCCTGAATAGCTACAACCCTTATTGCATAGACCGGTAACAAGGATCTCAAAAATTTTCTAACAATGGTGGGATCATCCATTGTACCTCCTGCACTCTTGATGTCTCCAACAACAATTTTAATTCTTATCCCATATTGTTGAATGGTCTCTCCTTCAACCATCTGCATGTCTTCAAATTTTCCTCTAAGGCTCTCTTCCTTAGCTTGCTTCACATGCTCATTACCGCCATAGATAGTCTCCAAAGTATCCCATACATCTTTGGGATTGTCTTTACCCTGAACATCTATAAACCCAATATCATATAGACTACTAATAAGAGCTTCCATGACTTGCCCATTCTCCTGATTTTTTCTTCTTTGATCATCGGTGAGAGTACTGATAGGGACAACATTAGTATTCTCAACATAGTTCTAGTGTTGACCACCCATGCTTTTAATATAGATATTCATTACGTCCTTCCATATCTTAAAGTTATCTCTGATGAACTTAGGACCTCCCCTCTTCATCATTAGAATAGGATCTTTTCCTCAAGTGGTTAAGCTTATAGCATCGAGGACCTAGAGGATGCTTTGATACCAATTGATGAATAATGATGAACAGTAAATACCCAGCGGGTACTGAGAGGGGGGGGGGTGAATCAGTACAGACAAAAATTTCTCTGACAACTTAAACTACAAAGACTGCACTAACTGGCAAACAACATCATCAACCTAAATCAAGACAATACCAGTAAAACACAGTAAGATTGTAAAAGACATAAACTGGTAACACTTAGAACTTCTCAAAACCTAATATCTCATCTCAACTTCACCCATATGCTTAAGCAGGTAATACATCAGAAATACAATGACCATTAGATTAGCATGCTTTACTGAATAACAGAAAACACTAAATCATCACATGAAAAAGCATCACACATAACACACTGATTTTTCACATGGAAACCCAACTGGGAAAAACCACGGTGGGGATGAATACCCACAAGTTATTCTTGAACTCTTCTGAAGTCCGCTCTATTAGCAACCTAGTCTGGTTAAAGACTTTACAATAGGTTCTGCTAGGAACTGATCCTGCTAGGGATCACCCGGTTAAGGGATGGCTAAATACCTGATTAGAGGTTAAAACCCTGTTAAAGGTTACCTTGCAAAAGGATTTGAAGAACTCAATGATTTTGAGTCACCCTGTTAAAGGGTTTACAAAAAGCTTGTTAAAGCTACCCGGTAAAGGGATTTTCCAACTACTGAAATGGTTAGAAGTCAACAAGTAATACACTGATTTGATAACAACACTCAATGCAAAGGCAGATCCACTTCAGTTCCTTTACATCTTCAATCACACTCTACAGACCTCTACTCACTTCTCCGGTCTGGAAAGAATCACCTCACATACATTCATTTTCCAACAACTTCAAATGAAAATCATCATTGACCTTATAGACAACAATTAGGTCAGTGGCAAAAACCTAAAACCCTAAGCATCTAGGTTAACAATATAGTTGTTCCAATCCCGACCGTTTAAACATATTACATAGGGTAAAACAATCTTGAACAAATCTTAAGACGTTCTGCATCGTCTGTTCTTCACTGCTTCTGGAAGCTGATAACCCATCATGCTCTCTCCACTGTTTACTAAGACTTTGCACATTCTTGAGGTAGATAGAATCAATCTTCTTATGCAAGATCCTCAAGGAAATTCTTCATGTGCACAAGGCTGACATGGCAACGTGATCTAATCTTTATTTCAATGCTAACTCATCACAGGATGTCGTCAGTTGAATTGCACAGACTTGGAATGCATCAGCCAAAAACCCTGAAGCTGAGATTACCAATCGGTAGTTATATCAGGTGAAACCCCGATACAAACTTTGCATATACCGGTTCAATTGTTGGTTTAATTACTTCAACATACCGGTTCACTCTTCAGTATATTGACATCAATGATAACATGTATTATTATCATGTCATCAAACTCTGCACATATGCCAACAACACCATGCTGATATGAAAAGGAGAGATGTTCACTATGAAGTTGAGGACTTGGTTTTGGCTCATTTGAGGAAGAACAGGTTTCCTAAGGGGTAGTATTATAAACTACACATGAAGAAGATAGGGCCATGTAAAGTGGTGCATAAGTTTGGAGACAATGCCTATGAAATAGAGCTTCCTCACAGTGTTGCCATTTCACCTATTTTTAAATATCTGACCCATACCCTTATATAGGGGATGTTGTTGTAGGTGATAATGTAGGTTCATCAACATTCTCAAATGAGGAATGGGTCAAATATCTTCCACCTAGAAAGCCTTTGGAGTTGGAGTGTATTCTTGATAAGAAGGAACTCGAGAAGACAAGAAAGAAGACCCATTTCCAATATTTGGTCAAATGGTGAGGTCTTCCTATTGAAGATTCCTCTTGGATGATTGAATATTGCATTGTGAAGCATGGCTACATAGCTGCAGATTTATCCTCAAGTGGGACTTGAGCTTTTCTTCCTTCGGATTATGGTGCAGGAGCACCTTAAGCGCACCTTTATGCTCACATTGGTGAAAGTTGGGTTTTTGTCTCATTTTGTGTTGGTTTGTGTTAATAAGGCAAATTTTGGGTCATTATTGTTCATTTGGACCCATTTGTGAAAGTTTGGGGTCCATTGGTTCAAAGTTGTAAAAGTTGTCAATTATTGTCAAAGTTGTCTTGACAACTTTTTGTATTTTCTTTTCAAATTTTTAAAATGTTGTTAAAATGGTAGTTTGGGTCAGTTAGATGATGCAAACTAATTGTACAAGCATAAATAGGCCTGATTTGTATGATGAAAGTTGGATTTATTGTATTTTTTAAGTTTGAGCAATAAAACACATCAAATTTGTACACTTTTCTAACATTTTAGTTTGCAATTTCTTTTTGTATAGACTGTACTTATAATTTTGAGGTCTAAGACTGATTGGGAATTATCTTGATTTGAATCTAATCCATTTTTTCTTTGGTTTCATCTATTTACATTGACTAATAAAGAAGATATTGCATTTTTGTTCAAAATTGGTAAAAACCCTAGGCAGGGTAACCAGTGAACAAGAAAAATGTGTATCTTTTCATTCCACTAGTTGAAAACTGTAAAACTTGGTTAAATGAATTTTTATCATATATATTTTAATATCCTAATCTTGCAAGGACATATGTGGAAGGATGCACACATGTTGATGTCATGAATGGTCTGATACCCTATGTATTAGACTAAGAAAACCTGTGAAGAGATACAAATTGCATTGTTGGAGGCAAAAGAATGGTTTTCCTTATGTTTGGAGTTAAGGAGACATGTGGGGACCCTATCAAACCAAGTGATATGTTTGGTTTCCATGATATTGCAACAAAAGCCTTGTATGAGTGACTATCCTAGTGAAGCCATTTGTCATAGTTTTGGATTACTAGTAAGGTATGCTACAAATTAGTGTCTCGGTAAGGGTTATTGAAGTTTTAAGCCCAAGAGTATGCCCATAATTCCTTTGTAGGGTCCCAAGTTAGGTTAAGAAAGGTTGTGCATATGTGCTTTGAGTTAGCCTTTGGACATCAATGACTGTCAACTCAAGTTGAGTAAGCCTTATGGTTGTCAACTTGGAGAGTGTGGAGTTGTTCAGAGCCTATCCTTAGTGGTATTCTTGTTTCTTAAAACATGATCAATTTTCCATGATGCTTGACTCTCTCCTCATGATGATTTTTCAAGTCATATTGGTTTCCCCAATCCTAGAAGCCCAAGTAATGCATCCAAGAGTGTCAAGAAGGATGGGGTATATGACTATTGTCTTCGTATGTTAAAACCATGGTACATGTGCCTACCTCTTAAAAATAAATGGTGTTTGAAGACAACCTATATTTTACATCTTTGTTACTAGAAGGAGATGCTTCCAATAAGTCATCTAAGACCTCATCCAGCATATCGAAATCATCTTTAGAAAATGCCTTGTCAAACAAATCAAACTCTAAAAGAAAGAGATCCAACACGAGGCATTCATGTCGGGTTCACTAAAATGTAGAGGAGGTAATTTGTTACCTCTAAGATGACAAATCTTAGAGAAAACACCATTCGTTGCTACCTCACTTAAACTAGCACTAAAGGTGAACTGAGAGATAAAAATATAACAATAGAATAAAAACTAAATTAAGTTATGAGATCACATAATATTGAAGTATATATAACAAAGCAATAAAATTCTAACTATTATGAAAATATAGAAACAAAGTTAGATTATACCAGAGGACTTATTCGGTCTTTGTCCTTGGACATCAACACACTGTGAGGATGTCTATGCACCACGTTGTTGTCTATATGAACAGAGTCTCGTAGATGCACTAGAAATATTCTAGAACTTGCACTGAGCCATGCAAAACCTCTTCACCACCTACACACATAGCAACATGGGAAAATTTTGGGGCTATATAGGGGTTTGCCTTAGTCAAACCCCCATTTTAGTGTTTCCACCACCATGTGGATAGCCAGATAGATAGAATAGATGAAAAAGATAACAGTAATAAAAACCAACCCTGCTTAATGGAGGAAAGCCCCTACTACATATGATTCAATGATAGATGCAATAGAAACAAGCCTTGCTTAAAGGAGGAAAACCCCTATTGCAAGATATATGATAAAAATGATGGATTAAATACACCAAGACAATAGATAGATTCAAATATGTAACAAAGTAATGCATGCAATGTTAAAGATACAAAACAAGAGATAAGAGAGAAGACAAAGCATTCTATCCCAACTCCTCTCTTGAGATAGGAGCATGATGAAGCTCGAGATAACATTGTTGTTGCAAGATAGTTGCTAACTATTCACAATGAGAGCTAAAAAAGTGAGAGAGAGTGATCCTTGAAATCTTTTCTTCCAAGAGTGTCTAGAGCTTGCAATGGACAAAGTGGTGAGGTTTTAATGCAATGAAAATGTGGGAATAGCCATTATAGATGAGTTCAAGCAAAGGGGAACACATTTGAAAACATCTGATGTGGGATATTTGATTCCATATTTGGCAATCTAACAGGACGTTAGCACGATGTACAGACGTTTGTGTGACACGCTGCCATCCACACCAAGATGGTCCCAAACAAGGTTGAAGGGCAATTGGAGGCACTTTGTCTTTTTAACTCGTGATGTCAAAGTAATGAGATCTTGATCATGACCCTTGTCATAAATGGAGTGAGTGTAATGCGTAAGTGTCATAAATGCACTAGGCATAATTAAGGACACTACAAAAGGGCCCAAGAAAAGAAATAAAGGAGGTACTAGCTTAGGGTTTTGGGTCTCGCCAATCCCTAACTAGGGAATCAATTGGCTCGATCATTTGAAAAGTTTAACAAAGGTAGGTAAAGAAACAAGAACCTAAACCGAAATAATCAAACCAACACTAGAAACCTAGGGCACACACCCAACTCACTAGGGCTACAAAGCAATCCAAAAATAAAATCTTAAATTGCAAACCTGAGGAGCAAATGGAATGATGGGGTTTTGAGGAAACCCTAACACAAAATAGGCAAAAGAAATGAAAAGAGGAGAAAAAGAAAGGAAAACCAACCTAGGCCAAGACACTCAAATCTACCACCACTCTCCTTGTTCTCCCAAACTCACAACAAAATCACAAATGATTCTAAAAAAACCACAAAAGCATGAAGAAAAGTGTAGAAAGATAGAGTGAAATTGAGAAAATAAGTGGGGAACATGGCTTATAAATGCCCAAAAGGGCTCACTAAATGCACACAAGGGTATTTGGGACCATCGGGGGTTGGTAGTACCAAAGGTCACCTAGGATCACTGATCCCCAATCTTTGAGCTTGGAGAAGCGGGGGCCAGAGATGGAAGGACCTTCGATCCTTGATTACCCAACTAGAAATTGCATCAACACGAGGTGGGGTTTGGGGATCAGGGTTTCAACCCCCCCAAAATGGAAAAGGGATATATATAATCCCCAATCTCAGCTCCCCAAAAACACACAAAAATAGGAAGATAAAATAAAGAAAAATGGAAAAAGAAGAAAGAGAAAAGAAAAAATAAAGGGGGAATGAAAAATAAAATAAGGAGCAAGAAAAGGGAAAAGGAAAAGGGAAAACAAAAACAAAAAGAGGGGTCCCTTTTTTCTCAAAATGAGGAAAAGGGGTGTGAGTTGTGGAGGCACAACACATACAACATGCATACAAATACAACTCATAATAGAAACAAGTTCTTGCGCTTAATAATTATGTCAATAAAATGTTGATACTTTTAAAGATTTGTCCACTTAACATCATTTGTTTTCTTTGCAATTTATACATTTGTTGTCTCTTATTTCAATCTTCTTGCATGAAGTTTGGCTTATTTCCCTCTCAATCTTTTGTCTTCTTTTCATGGCCGTCCTTTATATATGTTGTCATGATCTTGTTAGCTCTATCATTCTTGACTTTTTCTTCCATTATTCAATGTGTTTAGATGTTGTCTAGGGCTTAAAAACTCATCATTCTATAGCTAATCCCCCTCTTTCCCATTGTCACAAACTAGTGTTCATAATTGCCATACTGCCTTTTGTCATCTTTGTCTTCTTAAAATTTTAAGGCATATGGAAAAACTACTTATTCGTTATTTGTCATCATCCACCATGTAAACTTTCTGTTTCAAGAGGCTTTTCACAACTTCTATAGTAGCTGATATGAGAGGCATGGCTACGTTCACACACAATCCCCTTGTGCTTGACCATAGAGCTCCACCTTGGTGTAGTCTTCCCTCTTGTAAATTATTTAACTTCAAAACCAATACTTTACTTGTATTTACATGGCTTGAAGCACCTTTTAGTTCTTTGTTTCTCATTATGGAGGCATATCTACATGAAACTTCACTACAACAACATCTCATAGCATGAGATTCCTTGACACTCACCATCCAATCCCTATAAAATGCCTTTGTCACCATAATAATCTTGTGATTTTTTTGGGAAAGCTTGGAATGAGATAAAACCCTAAAATGGTTACTCTCTCTTAACAAAAATCAAACTCCTATTAAAATCTTATTCCACAAATATGAGAGTATGGACTTGTAAAATCTTCGATATTATTTTTGCTCGATAGCTAGATCAAATAAGTTTTTGAGAATAAGAAAAAGGCAACCAAAAGATGTATTTAGCATGAAATCCAAGCAAGAATTAACAACTACACAAACTTTTCATACATAGTTTTATACTCACCTTGTCAAAATTTCTCAAGACGAGGCATAATTGGAGTATTGCAATAGCAAAAAATGAATCTAAAATGTGGCTCAAACCTTAAATGAACTCCTAAAACCTTTCTTGATTCAACAACATGACATTTGGTTCCTTTGGACTTATTCAACATAATAGGTTATAACAACAAGTGTTTTTTCTATGCCAATGGATGCATATGCATGGACAACAAAATAGAACCTTCAACTCCCTCTTGCAATGTGTGCAAGAAATCATAATTGCCAAAAATTCCTTAATGCCCTTGTAATGTGGATATGGATAGAGCAACTGCAATGTGGTAAATCATTTGCCTAGACTTTCAATGCTCTGATTCCTCCTTGACTAGCAACATGTGTAAGACTTGGATAAGCCATAAGAAAGGCACAATTTCCTTTGCCAAAACATGGAGATTCGACGAATAATGATAAAAGAAACCCTAGAACTTATGATGCTACGTGCCCAAAAAAATTCAAGGAGAATCTTTCAACATGAAAGCTAGCAAAAAGATTAATAAAAGATGTTTTTTTCCCTATTTACATTTAAGTCTTCACCAAAGACTAAAACTAATAGAGCCATTCTAAAAACTTCACTAGGGAAATATTCGATCATTGTGACAAAAATATTAACAGTTATAATTGTTAGAATTTGAAGAATAGACAAAGACCTTTTGTAGTGTTGTAAATTGTATCCATATGCAATTACATTCTCACTTGGGCCTCACTTTGGCATTTCTTCTTTCTATGCCTTGACTATGCCTGATTCTACTCACACTAGTTCCAAATATGCAATCCTCATTCTTTGTTCTAATTTCTAATCTTTCATTTAACCTAAATGGATTGGTCAAGGGCACCTAGCACCCTTGACCTCTTTCTCAGGGACACCTAGCACCCTTGTCCAGACCAAAAGGGCCCATTTGTCGAGAAATTTTGAGTGGGAACCTATTTCCCGTTTCAGCCTTCTTCATAATTTTCAATATGTTTCATAAGGATAGGTATTAAAGAAAGACTTATCCCCTCATTTGTAACATATCTCTCAATCAAATCTCAATTTTGAATTCAAATCATATCAATAAAATTCAAGTGAGCAAGTTGTCAAGCATTAGTAGAGTAGTGAAGGAGAGGTCAAGTATTTTGGTTTCAAGCATTCAAGATGACATCCATGATCAAGTTTTAATGAAGACACCCATGAATTCATACATAACAATGTCAACCTTTTAGTGAACACATCAAGACAAAGAAGATTCATACATTTATAACATTTCCATTCCAAATCTAGCCTCTTCCCTTTCAAAACATGATTTCCTTTCATTTCAATTCATCACAGGGTTAACTCCAAACCTAGGGTTTGAACTAGGAAAACCCCTATCAATTCAACGACGTTTTTCCCTCTTGTGTGTGCAGGTGACATGTTCTAGAGACAACTAATATAGATTTGGAAAGAGCAAACTGAGATGGACACGAATAAATTTTAAAGAAGCAAAAACACTAGGCCAACTAAAATCATGTAAGTGAATTCCAATATATTCTCAACCCCTTTCCCAAAAGGTTTTGAGGAAGAACCTATTGAATTTCATTTACGTTATGTGATTGTTGTGAAATGGGATTGATTTCTCGATTTGCATGCCTAAACTACTGAACCCTATATTTCACAATATTACACCTTCATAATATTGATTATTAAAAGAATAATATGAGAAAATGTATACATTGGATCCCTTTTCCTCTTGGTGAAGTTCAATTAAATTTTATAGAAGATATAAAATAAATTGTGATATAGCTAGTGCTAAGGGAATCATTAGATCTAAAATTGGTGATCTTGTTGGAGATTGCTAGAAGTATGCTACAAATATGTGGTAGAGAGATATTTGAGAGATGTGTTGTCATTGATGTCAACATATTTCTCTGTCTGTGATAGTGATGCAGTGAAATTCAATGGATTGGTTTGTTCAACATGATGAAGATTAGAGTTTTCGGATTAAAGGGTTTTTAGAAGATTGTCTATAGTTGATTTAGTGCAAGTTTTAGAGTCGGACAAAGATTTGATTGAGTTATGAGTATTTGAGCCATGGCTGGAATTTCAATTGTTCAGTGGTGATAGAGTATCAGTATTTTGATCTACATTGCTCTGCATTGTAATAACTTGATTTGTGGATTTGGAGGGATATTTGGGATATTGATGTGTATCCTCAATTCAAGTGGTTCATGGTTTGGAGTTCCGCAATTGATTTTTTCAAGTTGATAGTCATTGTCGTTAGTGTTCTTCAAGTTCAGTATGATGATGCTGATGATTCTAGTAATTTGTGTTAGTGTGGATGTTGCGATGGTAATTCGTGATGCTTGTGGATGTTTCTGGATTGTGTGCCTTTTCTGTTGGTGGTTTTCATTGATTGTTGAATTCATAATGATGATTTTATTTGGCGCGTTAGTGTTCTTCATGTTTTTGACTGACCGGATGCTTGTAGTGTGTTGTGTATGATTGACATGTAATTTTTGGAGGTGTAGCATGTTCAAGGCATATGATTTGGGTCTATGTTATGCCTTGATCGACATTGCTTGGTCCGCATGATATATTGTGTTGAGTGTGGTTATATTTTTGTAATTAGGTGATGAGTATTGAGCTAACCTTGTTGATTTCTCCAAGGTTGATGTCATGTATAAATAAATGTAACATCTTTGTATTTGTGTGTGTTATGGATGAGTGTGTATGTGCGCTAAATGTATACATCTTTCAAGGGAAGAGAAGAAGTGTGAAGAGGAAAGTTGTTTTATGCTTGAAAGGGACTAAACCAAGCCTTAAGGGGATGCTATTTCTCAGTTCGTGATTTCCGGATGTGATCCAAATTTGTTTGTATAGGCAGTGAGCCTTCTTGTTGTTGTTTTGAGTAGTGAGTTCTAGGCAGTGTGCTTGATGCATGTGCATTCCCCATTGTAATACTTCTAACAGAGTATACCTATTTTGTGGGTTCATCCCCACCGTGGTTTTTCCCTTGACCGAGATTTCCACGTCAAAATTCTTTGTGTTATGTGTTGTTATGACATGTTGTTGATTTATGCTTTCATGCTTAATTATTAGATCTGAGAAAAAGTTTAAGTTGTGTGAATTTTTGAGACAATTGATTCACCCCCGCCCTTTTAGTTGTTTTCCCTATTGGTATCAAGATATTTTCATCAAATCTTATTGTTTCCTATATTAAAGGTCTAGGTAAAAATGAAGTTTAAGTCAATACTACCTTTTTTGGGAGTGTAATTAACCCATTTTATGGGAATTTTAAATATTTAAGTTGAGAGTGATACCAAACTTATTATTCATGCTATAAACGAATTTTCAAAACATGGATGAAATAATTATAACCTCATCTATGATATCTAAGTATTATCTAGATAATTTGTTCATTTTGATATAATAGAAATTTATTGTAAATGCAACCAACTTGTTGATGTGATGAAAAATGTTGGTATTAGACTCAAGATTGATGTCATTGGCGTAATACTTTTTATCTTCTTGATTCAATCCTTCCCTTTTTAATAATGATTTATAAAATATACTAAATATATTAGGTTTTTGATGGAGGGGTTTATGGTTATCCCTTTAATGGTTTTTTGTGTTTGGTTCTTCACCCAAATTTATCTCATTGTTTAAGGTAGAATCTTTTCAAAGAAGTTTACGTGTTGAATCATTATCTCAATGATGAGATAATAGGCCTTTCTTTTAACATTATCTTGGGGGTGCCTATTCCCCTATGATGCTTATGGTCCATATCAATGTTTTAATAAACATTATTTTAAATCATCTCTTTATGATTATTAGTGACACAGACCCAATTATAAGAAGCTATGGTGTTAAATCTACAAAATCCCAGTAATTTTTTGGGGCTTCTACCTTTTTTTGAATGTGCATAGTTGAGATGAGTACATTATTTTTACTCAATGACTATTTGTGGAGTTACTTTCCATTAGAATGTAAATCTTCATCCAAATTCTAGGTTATTGGTCTCTATACAAATTTTTTTGTTTTCTTTATTCTTTTCTAAAAAAATACATATACTATAGGGGAGATATATGTAGAATGGAGCCTTCCTCCTATGATAAAATTTCAAAGAACAATATGCTATGACATATTTGTAAAGAGGAGGAATTTCTTGATATCACGAGGATTTGTGTGGCTTTAATCAAGTTTTTTCTAGGTACTTTTATTATAATTGGAAAGATAAAAAGGTTTCCATTGGTGGAGTTGATTTTATTGCAACAAAAGAAAGCATTGGAGTTACCATTAGTATGAATATTGATGGGAGGAAAGAGGAGAGCCAAGGAAAGTATTAAGACCTTTCTAAATGATTGTGAGGTGCTCACCAAGTTCCAAAATGGTTATAGTGGATGACCTCTCATCTCCATTGGAAGAAGTGGGTTGAATTTTAATCAAATATTTCACTTTAGAGGATCATTTCAAATGTATTTTCCATTAGCATTTTCTATTGTTGAACCATGTCCACCATGAAGTTATCATTATTTTTTTTCTTTTTCATGATAAGTACCTTAAAAACCTTTGTTATGGAGATTCTACTCAATCACAATGCATGATCTTTAGGTTGTACTACTATCATCTTGTCTTATGCCCTTAGTTTCCTATCACTCCTTACAATTTTGTTAATATTAGTCTCATATAGGGATCTCTTATTTAAAATCTAGGTGCAGGGATTGAGGAGTTCAAGGAACTTGCTATGGCTAAGTATGTGACGAATTGTATGAAAAAATAATCAATAAATATTCCTTTCCTAAAACTAAAATTTTGGACTATGCTAATGATTAATGTGATCTTGAAAAATAAGATGAATTTTGTGGCCAAGAAAATTGTCACTAATAAAGGTGGGAAGGGTTGTTTTGTGAAGTCTATCTTTGTTCCCCTAGGAGTGAGGATTTTGATGATCTTTATGATGTGGGTCTTAAGGATGGTTATAGCTCTTAGGAAAAAGGATAAGAGTGGGAATTACTTTCCATGCCGTAGGAAGAAGAAGGTGAAAATTAATGATGCTAATAAGGAAAAGGGTTTGATTAATATTGATCTTCTAGAATCTCTTATTGTTGAGAGTGTTGTTGTTGTCTTAGGTTCGTTAGGCGAGAAACCCCCTCAAAGATGGAAGAAGAACACAAATAGCAAGAAAATTGAGATTGTTGCAAGTAATTCCAAGCTTATGAATGAGAATGAGGTAAAGCTTAAGATTAAGACCATTTTTGGGGGGTACGCTTCTTTTTTGAAGTAGGTAATATTTTGGGATCTACTATGAGGAGATCAACTAGGTTCGCTATAAAATCCATGCATAATATCAAAGTCCTAGAGGACTCTAATAATAGTATTACTAAAATTCCGATTAACTCCAATGATATGCACAATACTTGATTTGATCAAGATAATTCAACGAATGAAAATGAGGATGAGGAAAGTGATGCTATGTGTTATAGTTTGGGGTTGGTTGAGGATAATGTTGGATATGAATTTTGTTGAGACTAGTGAAGGCACTGGTCACTTTGAGGAGATGAATGAACCTTATTAAACATACATAGAAACTATGGTTAATTCATCCATTGATTTGAATACAAATGATACAATAATTAGTCTTAAGATTTTTTCTATCTATTGTGAAAATAATAACAAACTTTTTGCTATTGCAAAGGTCGAGAGCCACCCGGATCGCTTCTGGTGATAGGAATACCAGGTTTTTCCACCTTTCCACAATGAAACATCGGGCATCCAATAGACCTAAGGCCAAACAATGTCTTATTGATGCTATTCCATGCAATCTTAGAAGAGCATAACAAAATGCTTTCGGCTATTCCTTCTAATCAAGAAACTAAAAAAGTTTTTATTTTTATTTTGAAGGCAATAAGGTCCCTAGTCCTAATGGCTTCCCAATGTTTTGTTTTCACAATTTTTGGTACATTGTAGTTGAAGATGTTTGTAATGTAGTGAAGGAGTTTTTTAGTGCTAATTTTTTTTAAAAAGAGATTAATGCTACCTTCATTGTTCTTATACCCAAAGTTCCCGGTGTTGATTCTTTTGATGCTTTCCATCCCATCAGTCTTTGTAATTCCTTTCACAGCATCATTTCTAAAGTGCTTATGTCCAAATTGCTGACTGTTCTTCCTCTTCTCATATCTTCTCAGTAGACTCGTCTTATCCGAGGGAGACAAATCCTTGATCCGATTGTTACTGTGCATGAAAATATTCATTTCCTAGTTGAATCTAAGAGACAAGGCCTTTTGTTGAAGCTAGATTTGTCTAAGGCTTATGATAGAATGGACTAGAAATTTCTCCTCAAGGTCTTGGCTGCTTTTGGTTTTTGTAATAAGGTTTTGGAACTTATATGGCAATTGATCTCTACTACCAATACTTCCATTATGGTTAATGGTCTTATTTCTTCAAATCCTTCAAGGGGATTAGATAGGGGGACCCCATATCCCCTGTCCTTTTCACTATAATGGAAGAAAGTCTTCGAAGATATTTTCAAAAGATGGTTAGAGATGGTTGTTTAAAGGGGCTCCAACCCTCATCTAATACTAATATATGCTCTCATCAATAGTTTGTTGATGATACATTTCTTATGGGAACATCTGCGATTGGAGAGGCTAGAACTTTCAAAAAAGTTCTTATCAGTTATGAAGAATCTTCTGGGCAGTTAATTAATAGAAGTAAATGTTCTCTCTTTTTCTTGAATACTCCAACTAAAAGACAACAAATAATAGCTAATATATTAGGGTGTAGTATTGGAGACTTCCCTTCTATTTACTTGGGTCTTCCTTTAGGAACTTCACCATTAGATTCTTTATGTCTGTCTCTAGTGGACAGATTTAATATGAAGTTTGTTGGCTGGAAAGGTGCTATTCTTAGTCGGGCTAGGAAAATTCAATTGTTGAAGGCTTCCTTGCAATTCCTTCCAGTTTATGCTCTGATTCTCTTCAAAATCTCAACTAAATATACTGATATAATTGATAGTATTCAAAAGAGGTTCGTGTGGTCTGGAGTTGAGAATAAAAAAATAATTTCGTTGATTGCCTGGAATGAAGTGTGCAAACCTAAGAAATTAGGATGCCGTCGGTTGAGGGACATTAGATCTTTTAATGAGGTTCTCTTGGCTAAGCAGGCATGGAGGATTTTTTCTAAGAGAATGAAATGGAATTCCATATTACATAACAAATACTTAAGTCAAGCAACCTCTTTCAAGGAATTCATCACCTCTGATTGCTTGCCTCGTGGATCCTATCTCTAGAACAACATCATTAAGGTTAGAAGTCTTGCTGCTAAAGGTGCTGGTTGGAAGTTGGGTAATGGCTCTAGCATCCAATTTTGGGAGGATTCCTGGATTGGAAATGAGCCTCTTTGTCTCAACTCTTCATTCAATCCCTTCAAAGAAGATTGCATTAGAAGATTTGGTCGTATGGTTCTAGATCATTGGAGGAATGGTTGTTGGGTTAATCTGGTTCAGATTAGTTTGGAGTTATGCCCTCTTCAAATTCTTCTGAATTCAGTTTGTGTGGACCAATCAGACAATTTAACGGCTTGGAAAGCTGATCCTTCTGGTTTGTATTCGGTTTCATCTGTCTTTGCTATTATTTCTCGAAATCATTACCCCTCAAGCCCAGTTTAGGCCAAGGCTTGGATTAAAAACCTTATCCCAAAGGTTAATATCTTCTCCTGGATTCTTCTCCAAAACAAGATCCTTACTACTAACAATTTATGCAAAAGGGATTTGCATCTTCCCAACATCTATCTCCTTTGCATGGTTGATGCAAAGTCTGTATCTTATCTTTTTATTGGGTGCCCCTTTGCTCAGGAAATTTGGGGGAGAATGTTTCAATTATGGGATATTTGCTAGGTTTTTCCTTCTTCTATGTTGGACTTGTTCCTTCAATGGAGAGCTCCTAGCAAAAATAAAGTTATCAAAAGACTTTGGTCTTATATCCTTCCTCATCTTGTTTGGGGCATATGGAAAGAAAGGAACAACATAATTTTTAGAGACTCTGCCTTAACAACTGAGATTGTCTTCCATAAAATCCATAGAGTTGTGAAGGAAAATTTCAATTGTCTTAATAGCTCCCAGTTAAAAAAAGATGTTCAAAGCTGCACTGCTTATGATTATAAGGTTGCAAATGCTTGGCAAATTCAATTGGACATTGCTAGAGTTTTTAAGCCAATAAGAAAACCCCGTGATGGGACTTGCTGGCATGTGCCTCCTTCGAGTTGGGTAAAAAATAACTTTGATGGGGCACTGAAGTGTAATCTGGGTCAAGCTGGGTGTGGGGGAGTGATTAGAGATAGTAATGGCACTTGTATTTCAGCAGTGGCACTCCCCTTGGGTAGCCATATAAACCATATTGTTGAAGCCATTAGAGCCTATCTGATCCTTTTGATTGCTAAACAAATAAATTGTACAAGGGTGTAGATTGAAGGGGACTCCAAAAACATAACTTAGTGTCTCAATAAAGAATTGAATTCTTCTTGGAACATTGCGAATTGGATTAGCTTATCTCATAAAATCATTGATTCTTTTGATAAGTGTCAAATTTCCCATATATTTAGGGAAAGTAATAAAATGACGGACTATTTTGCCAACCTTGGAATTAAAACCTATGATAAAATAATTTGGCAAAAAGGGGACCAATTAGATTATGACTTGTGAAGGGGCTATTAAGGCTGGACACCTAGCCAACCGAGAAGTTAATTTGCCATGATTTATACTACAATTAGTATTAGTGGTGCATGTGCGACAGACACATCATAGGTTTTCTGCATTTATTTCTATTCCAGAGTCTTCCCCTTGCATGTTTTCTGGGTGCGATTGGAGTTATTTTGTGTTCATTCTCAGTTTGGGGCTATTTCCCCTCGCACACTGAAGATAAAGACAATGAGACCTCCTTTTGACTTTTAGAAGCTTAAGAAGATCATTGACGCCATGATTGAGATTGAAAAAGAGATGGCACAATCCATGAAATTGCTGGACTAGTGCTGGTGTTTTGTTGTCCCTGTGTTGGTTCTAGTTCTGTTGGTCTTTTTGTTGTCTAGTTTTATCTGTTGGTTTCTGGTTGTTGTTATTTTGGTATGTTTAGCATATGCCCCTTCGTTGTATTGAGGCTTAATGATTTTCTATGGGGCTGTTTGGATTTTGTGGTCTTTATGGTTTAATGCCTTGTTAAGTCTGGACTACTCTTTGTTTTATTGTTAAAGGGTTTCGGGTCCATTCAAAACTTGCTTTTGCCTTAATAAAAAACAAACTTTTAACTACTTTTATAAGATAATGTGAACACTTTGAATACTAAGGTTAACAATGTTTTTTCTTTTAGCCCTAAAGTGATGCACATATTTACTACCGTTCTCATACTTCTATTATTTGTTATTAGCAAAAAAAAAATGTTAGATGCCGTTTTTGCTAAGAACTTTAATTAGAAAAAAAGTAAAGAAGAACATTTAATAGAAAAAAAAGTTTTGTTTAAGTTCCTTTTTGAGAATTGGGGGAATGTCTCTATCCCCAAAGGATTGTCTTAACTTTGAGTTGTTTGCTTGACTATTTGTGTCAACACCTTAACTATTTTTGTCTCTTTGCTTTCAATGTTTCCTTTCTAATTATTTTATTTACTATTACCTCTAGACTTACTTTGTAACAAGATTTTAATCTTAATTTTCTACTTCATCTAGTAAAAAATATTAATAATAATCTCACAATTGCAACAATATTTAATCTAAAATAAATTTAAATATATATATTTTTTAGTCTATAAGAATTGAGTGGCCTCCTTATAAACTACAATATATCGGATACATTTTTTAACGTGATCGATGATGCTGGTGCAATATGTCCTCTAATATCATGTGAACTAGAGAAAAATTGAACTTTGTGACCTTCTACCTACCTCACAAAACTTTCACCAATTGAAACATACCCAACTCATTCCTTATTCAACTGAAGTCAAATAACATGATATCATACCCTAAATCCATTAGAATCGAACGCGTCTATTTTGGCTCCAAAACGATAGTATGGTTTGACTAACATGGGTGTTAGTCGCGCGTTTTACACCGTCGATTTTACAATTAACCGCTACGATTGACTAACCTGTCATTATCACGCTGTACAAAAGGTCAGTTTTGGAACCAAAATAGACCCAGGGAATCAAATTACCAAACTAAGGACACCTAGAAAGCGTTAGATTATCCAAATAGGTACTCATCTTTTCTGTTGTTTTGCATCTTACCTAATAGGAATACGAAACCATGGCCGCTGCAGTTAGTTGGTTGTCCCCTCTAAATGGGCACCGTCTTAGCGGCTTCACTTCTCTTTATTTCCCTTCCCGACCCTGCATACAGAGCGGCAACAGAGCGAGTGAGTACTTTTCCTCTCTGTTGCAGAGTAGCAATGGCAAAGGAACCTCTTTCCTGTTGCCTCTCTCTTCGTATTCAAAGGAGAAGGGGAAGAATAATAAGTTTCTACCCAAAAGGAACGCATCAATAACAGCTCAAGCACAGTTGGAGGAGGAAGAAGGAAGAAGAAATACAGGGCAGGGCCGAGGAAGAGACACAGATGATAAATCATTTTATGTGGGCAATCTTCCATATAGCGTGGACAGCGCGGAGTTGTTGAAGCTCTTCAAGGATGCTGGCAATGTCACCAAGGTGGAGGTATGCTGTTCGATATGTTCTAGAAATCTCAGTCCTTTTCTGTTTGAAATTGATGTTATTCATCAATGGGTATTGGAAATCGATTGCCAATGATTCATGCTAAACTAAATGCCGAGTTTTTGAAATCCAATCCATTGGTTGGATAGGATAAAGCGGCCCTTCTGAACCAGATACTGTGTAATTATATAAATAGTCTGTGAGAGGAAGTTAATTTCAGGGCGTCTAGTAGAAATTTGTTCATGAGGATTGTTGAAGGTTTTTTAAACTCTGAATCTTGGTTCAATGAGGTTTGCGCTTCCATTTGAAAGCTTGGTTATTTTTGTGAAAAGTGGTGGTGCATAGAAAGATTTAGTCACAAGGGTGTGTTGCAGGTAATATATAACAAAGATACAGGAAGAAGCCGGGGTTTTGCCTTTGTGACCATGGCAACCAGAGAAGAAGTTTCTGAAGCCGTGGACAGGTTTAATGGATATGTAAGTGTTTTAAGCGGGTTTTCTCCCAAATTAGCTCTGTTTTTGCAAGTTTTGCTGTTGTATATCCTGATTTTAGATGCATTTTCTTAAACCATATAGCCCTTACATATTTCTGGCGTTCTGCAATTATTAATGAAGGTTTTTGTATAGCATGAGGTTTTCCCATGACAAATTTGAGATCTGTAACAGGAGTATCGGGGCAGAACTTTGAGGGTGAGTTCCGGGCCACAGCCTGTGAAGAACAATTTCACATCTAGGGTTGGATTCAGAAACGTACGTTCTGGTGGTGGGGGTTTTGATTCTGCAAATCAAATGTATGTGGGTAATCTTCCTTGGGGAGCTGATAATTATACCCTTGAACAGCTTTTTAAGGGTTTTGGAAGAATTAAGGATGCCAGAGTTGTGTATGACAGAGAGACAGGGCGGTCTAGGGGTTTTGCTTTTGTCACCATGTCATCTTCTGAGGAAGTGGAGGCAGCTATTTCCTCTCTTGATGGGGCTGTGAGTATTTGTTGCTTTGAAATCATCACTAGTGTATTAGCTTTTTTGTTACAGATTCTGTCTTTTACCAGAACAAAAACTTATGAGACTATGATTTACATGATTGAATTTGGTGAAGCATATGTGAAAAGCTTAATTTCACATAAGCTATGGAGTACTGTAGATGAATTTTATCACCTTTCTGTCATAAAACTTGCTAGTGAACTTGGACAAAACCACTAAGAGTATCCATTTTTGGATGCAGGATATGGATGGGAGACCACTGAGAGTGAGGATAGCATAGGCGCACCCTGCCCAGTGTGAGTTTTCTGGCAACGCTTGTGTTTTTCTCTTTCCAATTTTATTTTAGCTTAGCTACTGCGCGGCATTTTCCTAAATTTGTGTGCTACTTTTTTTGGTGGGCTTGTCTATCTCATGAGACAAAATATGAGATGGTTTTTGGCTCGTAAGAAATGAATTTTGTACAGTATTGCTATCATGATTCTCTTTCCTTGTACCTAAATTTTATTAGCAATAGGTTGTATAAAAAACTGCCACATACACAATGTGGAAAATATTGTTAGGCCACTGGAAGGAAGGCTTCATATGCAAAGTTCCATTGTTTAAAATCAGAGTTCAACAAGTGACTGCATACAATAGAGGAAGAGCATCAGTTAGCGTTCATGTTCCAATAACCGTTCACTCCTTGCACACCCAACCTCCCAATTACTAGCTTTAAAAAAAAAAAAAAACAACTAAAAGCTCATTAATAAATTACACATGTACCAATAGCCGCTCATTTTTTAGCCTTTTTGAGCCATAATTGGCTCATTTGTGCATTTTTATTGGTACGCATGATACACAACTATTGGGACATTTATGCATAAGTATTGGTGATTTTTAAGTGCATGGTTATTGGGGCATCTCTAAATAGGTATCAGGCGACACTTTGAAAAGTGTACTTTTTGACTCTTGCATGCATAATGGATCCCACAACGTGCATCGTTACTACCCAGAAGCCAAATCAATAGCTATAAGCAGTTAAGTCGCATGTGGAAAAAAATGTCAAAATTCGATGGTTGCACGAAGTTAGCTATAACGGCTACTATTATGCTTCCCTATTATCATCTCAATGCATTTCTTATTTAGTTTTAGTATTTACATTTAAACATTTGGGATAATGTATAAATGTATCTGTATAATTGCAAATAAGTATACTAAACCTTGCTTGTATCTAGTCTTATATTTATTGCTTATGTCAATGTTATTGTGTGCACAATTCTAGTTCAATTGACTTATTTGTGTAATGCTGATCATTAATCATTTTTTTAATCTATAATCTAATTCTATCAAACATTGATTAAACTTGGTTGTTTTAACTTAGGTCTCCCTTGAGGGTGTGATTATCATGTCTCCTTCTCAAAAAATAAAATAAAATCAAAACTCAGCCATTTTATTTTTTGTGGGTAAAGAGATAAAATTAGATAAATAATTATAATAATATTTTAAGTGGATCCAATCACTTAGTTTTCGAAAAGAGCAACATATATACCATTATAGGGTCTATGTAATATTGTAAAGAGTATTTTTGACACTTTATTCATGATGTGGTTAAAAAGTGTTCATAATAATACTTGGAAGAATAGAACAAATAAAAAATTAAATAAAATAAAAGCCCAAAAGGGAAACCTGCATAAGGAGAGGTTAAGTCCTATTTCAATCATCATCTATTTGCCATTTTCACTTTTCCTTCCAAATTAGAGCTTATAATATTCAAATACAAAAACTTGTGTAGGAGATCATGAGGATAAAAGTCCTCTAATTCATTCGAAAATCACATTTGGGCTGAGTTGTTTGTTGATGATTTGGGTATTTGTAAGAAATTTATTTTTGGTGTTCATTTTGAATCATTAATTGTTATCAAGTATTTTAGGGACATTTGTAAGTAAATATTTTGGTGCTCATCTCGCATCATTTTAAGATTTTGCCCTCAATCACATAGGGTTTGGATGGTTTGTGTTAAGTGACTATGCTAGCATACTACAAGTGTTTTTAGACTCCATTGGTGTTGCCCCTAGGGTTTATAGTGGATAATTTTTGTAGATGAAATTAATCATAGTACTATACATACCCTATACACATGCACAATTGGGCATAAACACAATGTACTTTTTTTTTAATTAAAGCAATATGATTACTAAAATTGTGCTACTCACAGTAGTGATTCATGCACACTTCTATCATTGCACAATCAATAAGAGAAGGACACACTACATAAAGTGAAGAGAAAACTATCATGTAAGTAGGTGCATGGAACTCCATTTGCATCTCTCTACAAAAGCAAAGAGAAAATGACGAGTTGTCAATACCATTATGTGTGACATCACAAGAACAAAAAAAATTTACATATGTTATTTCCCTCTAGGGTTCTTAAGTGAAAGCATTAAAACTATGTGTTGTCCTTTTTTGTTTAAATTTGGATTTTGACCAGTAATAACCCATTTTATGTCTATGGGTTAATCCAAAAAGCATAGAAAGGATAATTTATTTAATATTTATCACCATCCATTCAATTCCATTAACAAAGGGACACATAAATATAAAATAACATGTTTATTAGGCCTATTGGGAAATTGGTAAATGTGTCCCTTAAATTCTACAGGTTAAAAGTAAATTACAAGGAAAAATGAGGTGTTAGAAATGTGTTTTTTGAGCGAGAAATTAGAAAGCAAAGGTTTTCTAGGGTAGCTCAACTATTGGGAACTCAATAGTCATGCATCCCCATGGACATTGGATCTTGTATAGTTATAAATATGGTTGTTTGAATCATTTGGAGGCATGTTGATTATTATCTCCTCTCATATTTGTAGATTTGCAAACAGATTCTTTAGTGGAAAAAAACCTATTGAAGGAGAAGGATTGTAGACGAAAACCAATGAGCTTTGGGTGATTAGAGGATGAAAACCTTTTGATTGAAAAGGGCACACTCATCTAGAGATTGCATTTGGGCTAAAGGAAATTAGTAAGATTGTTAGTTGCTTCTTTTTCAGTATTCAATGTCTCTTTGGGTGTTGTTTTTCAGTGGTTTCCAAGCATAGTTTTGTGGGTTTCTTGTTGATTTGAGTCTTGTAGATGTGATACAACAATATGTTTTTGTTATTATGGTTGTTATCAGATTCATATGTTGGTATTTTCATTTGGCTCTAAAAAAGTATCAATTTGTGGTGTTTTGAGTAAATTAGGTGCACCAAAGTTGTCCTAATTTTGTGGGTTTGTTGAAGATTTTGAAAAAAGAAGCCATATCATTTGTTCCAGTTGTATATCAGATTTCAGACTTGATTATGGGTTGTTTAATATCAAAAAAATTCATTTCTTGGGTGTTCCATGAAGTCTCATATATGGTTTGGTATTCTTTTCGTAAAGTTTGGAGCAAATCAAGTAGTCTAATTTTTACTTAGTTTTGTGGATTTGTGGGAGATTTTGAGAGTATGAAGTTATAGCTTGGTGGTTGTTGTAAAATTAGATTTTAGACCTACACATGTATTGTTCATATTAAAAAATTCAATTTAATGATGTTCTTTGGGAAGTTCATTAATTTTTGTCTTCTTTATGCAAGACTAGTTGATTAGTTTGGTGATTTTGGGTAGAATCGGCATAATATTTGCAAATCAAAATTTTAAATCTAAAATTGTTCTAAATTTTAGGTTGAGGACATTACAAACCACCTTTCCTCCTATAGTAACAAGTAACACTTTAATTGTCAATACTAAATACTCAAATTTTAATATTAAAAATAAAATCAAGCATCTATAATTATTTTAATAATCTTTAATTTAATTTACGATAAAATTAAATCCATGAGATATAAATTGATTCATACACTAAGAAATTTTGATAATAAAAATAAAACATGATCATCATCAATTAGAACATTATTTTGATTTGCATTTCCACCTTAATTGAAAAATATAAATAATTAATAAAGTGAAAAAAAATAGTTGTCTTTTACTCACTAGATTTATTTTACACATAATTATTTAATTAATATATATTTTTTATCAAATTTAAATCTTTATTTTTAATTTTACAATAAAATATATTTGCTAACATAATAAATCAGATTGATTTTCACCTCACATAAAGCATATAAATATATGTGGATTGCAAACATCCTAATTTTTGAAGGGACAATTGTTATTTGTGACGATGGAAACGTGTGCACCATATTGGCAAATGGTGTAGTTCAAGATGTACTTGGCAATTTGTTTTCTAGTAATGTAGGTGAGGGGATGGCTTTGATGAAGGGGAATGTATCTTTCCTACAAGGTTGAGTTCTAGATGAGAAAAGAGCCAAGGAGTACTAACCAATTAAAGTTCTTGAACTTGTGCATGAATGAGATCCCCATGTATCTAACATTAGCAACCCTTCTTGAAAAAGTAGGAAGCATCTCATTCCATGGTAGGCCAACAGTAACTAGTTTGCATCAACTTTTTAGCTAAGGTGAGACTTGTAGACACCTAAAATTGTCTTGACACTTTGATGCAGGAGCATCCCTGGTTCCTGGGAATCTTGCATCAACCAAAAATATTTTCTTTTTAGTTGGTTTCCTGTTTTGCAGTTTCAACATTTCTTTCTGCATTTCTTTGCATTTGATCACTGGATCTTGCGGAGCTCGATTCTGATCGTGGACATGTTCATCTACCTTACCCTGAGTCTATGGGACTTTTGGATCTTTTTTCGGCATGTTATCGCTTCTGGAATTTGAGAGTTTTCTGGCTCGGAAAACTGGAACCGCTTGGACCTATTTGCTATTGGAGAATCTTGTAGATCAGTTCCATAGCTTGCAAAGCTTCAATTCATTGTTTTCAACATTCTATGGTGTGTGGCCGATCTTCCCTTGGGTCCGCACTTCATTCTATGGATTTTCTGGAAGGTGTAATACTCTAAAAATGGGCACCTAAACCATGGGCCCCTAATCTCGACAACATCACCAAGATCCTAACCAAAGACAATTAAATCAACTTTGAGCACACAATTAATTAATTCTTCAATTATTAAATGTCACACGGCAAGTGAATTATTCTATATTAATTAAAATATTTATTTAATTAATTAAATCATTCCAAGAAAATCATTTTGATCAATTATCCTATTTAATTTATTAAATATCCTAGCATATTTAATTAATTAATAAATTTGCCATTAATCATAAAAAAAGAATTAATGTATTAAAAAAAAGGAATCAATATGCAAAGCAAGAGTTAAATTGAAAATAGAATAAAGAATTGAATTGAGAGAGAAATCAAACTTGAGATATTATTTCTTCTTCTAAATTGAGATAACTTGAAATCCGAAAAACAATTAAATGAATTATTAATCATTCTCTAAAATTGGAACTCAAAGCTTTTGAGAAAAGAAATTCAGTTGCATTGAAAAGACTCTTTTCTTGAATAAATCAAAGAAATCACATGGAATCACCTATTTTTATCACAAGTGCATGGAATTAATTGAATTTTATCTCCAATACAAACTCAAACTTATAATCTGAATGCATTTTAATCAAACTATAATTGGAATCTATCTCAAGGTTAATTGAATCTGATCTCTCAATTATTTCAATTATCCTAAATTGTGTTTTTTCTTGAATAATCTCAACCGCTCGTTGCTAATTGATCTTGATCGCTGGTCTCTCTTGTGATTCTCTATAAATTTAGCCTTCATCTCTCATTCAAAACACCCTAGAGATTTATTGTTATTATACAGTTTTTGCTCTGGAGTCATTCAAGATATTGTACTTGCTTTTTGAGATTATTGCATCTTACTTTAGCCTTTTGCATATTTAGTTCAATTATGATTGCTTGAATTCATATAGCTTACTATTCATCCATCTAGCATAATCTTGCATCCATTTAGCTTAATATCATGTTCATATAGATTAAATCCTTCGTCTTGGTGTAGTCTAGTCACTGGTATTGCTTATACGAATATGAGAGCAAGTCTATACTCGCATCTTTTAGAAGGCAATTGGTCGATTTGTTATGGTTTTATTATTCATGCTTATATTTGTCTAACCATACATGTAATGACTTAATTAAAGTGTTGTGTCTTACAACTTGCAGATACTTATTCCACTTTTCACACACACATTTCTGGCACCCACCTTGGGGCAGAAGACTACATCTTTTGGCCTCCAAGACTAACTTTGTTCTTATTTTTTAGATTTTATTTTTTTTGGATTTTGGTCCGTACAGTTACTGCGAAATATCATACGAGTTTTCCCACAGTCCCGAATGACAAACTGCAAGTATCGTACGAATTATCGTATGACTCGGTGAGAATTGTTGTACGATATTCTGTATTTTTGGGTTAAAAGAAGACTTCATTCTTCAGGTTCTTTATTCAATTTTGATCATACTAACGCTGACCCTGACTTCTTGTTCATCTGTCTAAGGAATTTTCATAGCCTAATCATTTTTTGCAGAATGTTTGTCGAAGAATATGCTTGTCAAACAAAGACAATATGACTACTGATTCGTTGTCTTTGCAAGTTGCCTGAGGAGATTCAAGTAAACATCGAGATTCAAGTAAACATCATGTATTCTTTAAATTCATTTTTAGGCACCTAAATTGCTATCTGGTTAATGAACAAATCTGTCTTTTGTGTTTTAAGAAAATTCCGAGAGGTAGGAGAGTATGCTCTTATCTGCACAGACAATCAGAAATCTAGACCCTTGAGGCTTTTCTAAGTTTGAGATTTGTGTACCTTTAGCAAACCTGTTATAGTGGGAAAAAGTAATCACCCTGTGAGAACGACCCAAGTGAGTACAGCTGGACCTGAGCATTCTAACTCACTATAATAAATAGGCCTCTAGTTGATTAAAGTCTTAGAGGACGGGAATATTTGAGTTTTCTCTTTGAGATCTCTCATATCGAACATTTTGTAGGGCCTCGCGGTCTCAATCACATTTACATGACTACAACTTGTTTTGGTACCTTGTCAAACTATAGGCCTCAATCATGCTTGCGCGACTTCAAGGGGTAATTTCAAACGAAATTCCTGACTAAGAACTATAAGATAGAGGCTACCCGGTTCACCTCCGAAAGGGGGGATAATCTTTGTGCAAGAGAGATAGTAACTCTCCCAAGATATTTGTCATTTCGTACCCCCATTAGCATTTGGAGTCGGCTAATACGGCGTTGAGAATCCATTGCGTGAGACTCAGCGGTCGTATTCTGATTATCTATTGGGTGTGTACCTGAGTTTGCAAGCAAAATTTTTCTTCTCTCACCAATTTCCATAGGGTTAGCGTGCTGTGATTTATACATATTGCGTGTTTACTGTGTTTTCATCCTTGAAACTGAAACTGGAATACCATTGGAGAAAACAATAAACAACTCAGTGGTCAAAACTTTGTCCGTATCAAAAACTATTCTACCTTAGTGGTCAAAACTCCGTCAGTATAAAAAACTAGTCTACATTAGCTATCCAAAACTTAGTCCATCTCAAAACTAGTCGTCGTTAGTCATTGAAAACCCTGTTTGTCAAAATTTTGTCTCTGCCCAGTAAATTGTCGTACGAGTCTTCTGATTTATCGTCCTGCTACATACTTGTTTTCGTACGAAATTTCATCAAGCCTTACAGTTTGTCGTCTGACCCTGCATTAGTTGTCGTATGAAATTTGATAAACTGTCATCCTGCTTAGGAAAGTATCATTTGAGCTCTTGTCCTATGTTGTACGAGAAAACATCACATTCATCAGTTTGTCATCTGAGGTATACCCATCTGTTGCGCGAACCTAGGCAGCAACTTGTACGAAATACTGTTTTCATTGTCTTGAAGCTATCAAATTGTCATATGGTCTTGTAAACCCTGTCGTACAAATCTCTGATTTTGTCAGTCCAGAACAGTCAAAATTTCCTAAAAACAGTCTACAACGAGCATAAAATTGGTTATCATCATCCTAAGCATAAACAAATCTAAACAGTGTACTTCTGTCGTTGTGTTGCACAATTTTGTCAATCATCTTTCAACTAGTTCAAATCAACCATTTATCAAACTTAAGTTACTTAGATAACGTCTTACATAGGATTGATCTTTCCTGAAGCCAGTCTAAGTCTTAGTCACTTCTCTCAATTCAAACTAGGTAACTTAGATCACGTCTTACATAGGATAGATCTTTCCTGAAACCAGACTAAATCTTAGTTGCTTCTCTCAATCAATATGTTAAACGAACAACTAGCTCCAAATTTGATCTTGACTTCTACATCACAAACAGCTCTAGGTGACATGAGTCAATAAAAATGCCTACTCAAACCAGAAGTTCTTGTAAGAAAGCCGACAGAGGCAAAGGACCATCCTTTTCATATCAGGATAATCCATTTTACGTAGAGGACCCTGTCACTAATAAACCTTCATCATCATATATACCAGTTTATGATCAACCCTTGTCTCCTACCATATCTGGAACAAAACAAGAAAGACGAGCTACTAAACACAATGCTTATGACAATCTCAGTATCCATGCTACTGATAGTGATTCCTCATTAGACGAATCTGAAGCCTCTGAACCTACCGAAACTGATATTCATAAATGTCAAAAGGATAAAGATTTCTGAAAAATGATGAAGGTTATCATGGCTAGAGAAAAAGAAGACTATTTTCTAGAACTAGCAAAGCAAGGCGCTAAACTTTCTATTGGTTATAACATTGAGGCCCTCATCACTAAAGAGGAAGAGACACCCTTAGAAATGGTAAACAAACAATTACAAGCGTTACGGACTGAGATCACAAAACTGAAAAACAAGGATTAATCATCAAAACAATATTCTCTGGACACGATATGCCCATTTCCATTTGATAAAAACCTTTACATGCCTTCATTTTCTTCACGAGTGGAGATTCCGAAATTTGACAAATATGATGGCAACTCAAACCCTCAAGACCATGTCAGAGAATTTTGTGCTTTATGTATGGAGTTCATGCACGAACAAACCTATCTCATGTGCCTTTTCCTGAGAAGTTTAGGAGGGCAAGCTATGGAATGGTTCTCAAGCCTACCTATGGGAATAAATTTTTTTGAAGAATTAATCCAATTGTTTCTACAACAATACTCCAATAAAATTCATCATCCAGTCACTATGATTGAGCTTTGCAATACCAAATAGAAAATAGGAGAGCCATTTCTCACTTTCCTCCAACGTTGGAAAAATATGTTCTCTAGATATTCACGACCTATTCCAGATTATGAGAAGATGGATATATTCGTCAACAACTTGATCTTTGAATTGAAATACAGTATCCAAATGCAAGTATACCTTTCATTCAACAAAATGGTAGACAGTGCCCTCAGAATGGAAGATGTGCTTATAAAGAAAAGAGATATATCACTTTGGAAAGAAACACGACAAGGTTCTAGTTCCAAAGAAAAGAACAAATATTGGAAATATGGCAAAGACAACAACATAAATGTTGTTAATGATGGAGTGGTAGACACTATTAAAGCAAAATCAAAATCCATGATATTTAATCTGGCTAGTGGCACACAAGCACTCAAAGCAGTTGAAACTGCAGCATAAAATCCTCCGAAGAAAGTAAAAGAGTGGTTTAAAGAGAAACCTTGGCTTTTGAAACCTAAACGCGACTTCACTCTTTTGGAAGAATCATATGAATCCGCTTTCAAAACTTTATTGGCAAATGATCTGATAACCTTACTAGAAAATTCTAGGCCATTTGATCCCGAAGTCAAACCAAAATGGTGGAGAGAGAACGAAAACTATGAATATCATCAAGAAAAAGTTCATAACACAAACAATTGCATGAAGCTCAAGCATGAGATTCAAGATCTCATCGACGCTGACAAAATTGTTGTTGGAAATCACACAACTAATGCTAATCACAAAGATTTTAAGGATCCCTTACCTGTTTATGAACAAGGTGATTCCTCAAAGTCAAAAGGAGGTGCCAAAGTTAATTACACCTATACCAACAATGACAATGTGATCAACATGATTGAGTCTTCCCAACCTGGATATTGCAATGTGATCATAATCAAAGATAAACAAAACGAATCACAAAATTCAAATGTTGTGACCCGCGCTCAAAAGAAAGTCACTCTCCAAGGAGCTAGTTCTTCAACTCCTGCTCAAACAACATCAAACCTACCAACTTCTTCGAACAGAAAAACAGATACAACCATGGCTAAATATAAACAACTGGCTTCATCATTCTCTCCTGGTTATAGCATTGTCGAACAATTGAAAAGAACGAACGCTCAAATCTCCATCTTTGAATTGCTCAAAATCTCTTCTGCTCATAAAGAGATCTTGGACAAAGCCTTTTTCACTACTAATGTCCCAAAAGATTTAGATATCGATCGGTTTCAATCTATGGTGGGTCACCTGACTTCGCCTCATTATCTTACCTTCTCTGAAGAAGATGACAAATCGCTGAATCACCCATATAACCAGCCATTGCACATTGAAGCTATGATCCATAAACATTGAGTTAAACGTGTTTTGATAGATGGAGGCGCTGGGTTGAATATTTGTACCTATAATCTGCTTACACAGCTGGGCTTTTATGAAAATGTCATTGATCCGGCCAAGAAAATAACAATCAAAGCTTATGATGAAGAAGAAAGAACCTCTAAAGGTCTAGTACTATTACCAATCAGGGTAGGACCTGTAGAAAGAGATGTTATTTTTCAGATGCTTGATCTCCCTCTTTCATACAACATCTTACTGGGCAGGCCATGGATTCACGAAATGAAGGCAGTTCCATCAACATATCATCAATGCTTAAAATTTCCTTATAATGGAGTTGAATTCAATATTCCTACTGATACAAACTCCCCCTATAATTCATTGACAAAGAGTGTCGATACCTTTGTGCCTCATAATAGAGCAACCTCTACAGCTGAAAGTTCAGAAACCTTGATGAAGGAATTAGAAAAGAAATTGAAAAATCACAAATACTGGCATGGATGGATACAAGATAGAACTAGTGTTGAACACAAAGTACCACTGAGAGGGGGGTGAATCAGTGGTTCCTAGGTATTTTCTTTTTCTGACCTAACTTGAGAATATCAATTACGTACTTAATCACATAAACAGTCAAACCGGTAATATAAGAAAGAAAGCCAAAGTGACCATGCACACACAACCACTCACAACCACTCACAACACCAGATTTACGAGGAAAACCCAATATGGGAAAAACCTCGGTGAGAAAAGCTGCTGAAGTCTACTACTCCAATCCAACCTCACAGGTAAAACACAGATTTACAAAGGTTTTAGGGCACCAACCCCTGCACTTTTAGGGCACCAACCCAAGGAGCACCAACCCCTGCACCAAGCTCCGACTTGGCGATGTATATTGAAATACTATTTGAGTACAATTAAGGCTTCTTACTTCAAATGAATTCTGCAACTCTTGAATCAATGAACTTTATGTTATCTTTCTCTTCTTCTCACACACAATCTCTCAGTACACTGTGTCACATTGGGATGCCGCTGCTCTGCCACGCCTTACCGATTAGGCTCAACTGCTTGACTATGAAACTACCGGTAGAGTCCTCTTACCGGTCTGCCTGCTTACTCACACTGTAACTTGATCGAGACCCCTTCTCAAGTTTTCTTCTTCCAACTCCTCTCCACACTACTTTATTCACTGCAACATCATCATCTTTTGTTCATTGCTCCATTTTTTTTATAAGATGACTTCCTGCCAAAAAAAACAATTCAAAAACCAGGCGGTTAGGGTTTCTTCACCATCCTCGAGGCAAATCAAATCCAGTCAGATCTTGCAAGATCCGATCTCCTTGAAGTCCATCGGTTCATCTCCGTCATTTCCGTGCCTTTTAAGACACATTTTACAGACAGAGGAAACATGATCCTTTATATAGATTTACATCTGTCAAATTTCTATTAATGCCTCTGTTGTTTCCTTCTCGAGGTATTCTTTCAATCCGTTCTTCTTGCTTAGATCCAGGTGCCAACTACTCCCCTGATTTTCCTCTGTCATTCCTTCTTCCTCGAGCCGCAATCAGTCTGATGCAATCCCTTGATTTTTGGTTCCTTCATTAATGGCGAATATCTATTTCATCGAACCCATGGATGAAGCTTCACCAACCACACCCTACTTACCACCTCAGCTTCACACTAATAAAGACACGACCTTCCAATGTTCAGTCGGTCCGACAAACACATACAGGTAAAACCCTTTACCAATAGAGTGTTCTTCACCTGTTGACCGATATAGCATCCTGTACCGGTTGTACATCTTAACATTCTACCTCTTCATTATTAACCAAGCAACCATCTACCATGCTCAATCTCCATTGGTTGACATCAATGACAACTAAGTGCCAAAATGCTAACAATCTCACCCTTTGGCATTGATGTCAACTTCTCACAGTCCACTCCATATCGGTACATTTCTCCCCCTTTGACATAATGACAAAGGGTACTTGCGCACTCCCCCTTTGAACCACACAATGCTCCCCCTGAACCACACAAACCATAGCTGAGTGTTCCTTGTAGATACCTAAAAATTATGCTAATAACATTCATGTGTGACTGCTTTGGTGCAGCTTGAAATCTGGCCACCATGTATACTGCCTGAACAATATCTGGTCTTGAGGCAATTAGATATAGTAGACTGCCTATCATGGATCTGTACAAAGTCTGATCCACTACCGGTGATTCATCATTCTTACTTAATTTGCTTCCAGTCACCATGGGAGTACTTATTGGTTTTCAATCTTTCAGTTGGAATTTCTTTAACATCTCTGCATACTTGACTTGTGAGATAAAGATTCCTTCATCTTTCTGTAGTATCTGGAAGCCAAAGAAGTAAGTCAATTCACCAAGCATTGACAACTCAAATTCTGACTGCATTTGATCAGCAAACTCTTTACAGAGAGTATCCTCATTGCCACCAAAGATGATGTCATCTACATACACAACCACAATAATCATGTAATTCCCATCTTTTCTTATGTACAAATTGTTGTCAACACTTCCCTTTTTGAATTCCCGCTCCTTTAGATACAGATCTAATCTTGAGTGCCATGCTCTGGGGGCTTGCTTTAGACCATACATAGCTTTCTTTAACTGACATACAAATGTCTCATTATCATGCAACAGAAATCCTTCCGGCTGCTCCATGTATACTTCTTCCAAATTTCCATTTAGAAAAGTAGATTTTACATCCATTTGGTACACTTTGTAGCCCTTGTAGGTAGAGTAAGATAGAAACATCCTAATTGCTTCTAATCTAGCCACTGGTGCAAATTTTTCTTCAAAGTCAATCCCTTCTACTTGAGAGTATCCTTTGCACACTAGTCTAGCTTTGTGCCTGACAACCTTACCTTCTTCATTCATTTTGTTCTGGAAGACCCGTTTTGTGCCAATGATGTTCTTATCTTCCGGTATAGGGACTAATTGCCAAGTCTTGTTCTTCTCAATCTGGTGCATTTCTTCTTCCATGACATCCATCCATTCTTGTATCTTGCTAGTCTCAATGAAAGTTTTGGGTTCAACTTCAGTCATGAGGCATAGGTTGACTTGTTCATCATTTCGGGCAAGTCTTCTTCTAGTTTGCGCATCATCACTCTTATTTCCCAGAATTTGTTCTTCCAGATGATTCAACTGTACATACCGGTTGGGAGCCTTCTGAGGTGCTGCCTCTTGTTCAGTGTCAGACTGAACATCAATATTTTCATCATCGGAGTCATCATATCGGTTAATGTGTGGTTGACATCCTTTGTGCATATCCTCATCAACTCTTACATGCACACTTTCAACAATTCTTCTTAGTCTTTTATTGTAGCATTTGTAGGTCTTGTTGTTTGACGAGTAACCAAGGAAGATCCCTTCATCACTTCTAGAGTCAAAGCTTCCCAAACCATCCATATCTTTCTTAATGAAGCATTTTCTTCCAAAAACTTTGAAATATTTGACTGATGGCTTCCAGTCATACCATAATTCATAAGGTGTCATCTTGTTGTTTGTTCTTAACTGAAACTGATTCAAGGTGTATGCAGTAGTATGCACCGCTTCTTTCCAATAAGTATCCAACAGACTGGCCTCATTCAACATAGTTCATGCCATCTCCTTGACTGTCCTGTTCTTCCTCTCTACCACACCATTTTGTTGTGGTGTTCTAGGAGCAGAGTATTATCTTCTAATTCCATGTTTTTCACAGCAGTCTTCAATTTCATTTGATGTGAACTCTTCACCCCTGTCTGATCTTGAATATCCGGGTAAACATCACATAATCAACATCAGACATGACGTAGAAAACCCAAGAAGGGAAAAACTATGAAGAATGTTAGTTCTCAATTTAAAACACCAGTTAAGGTGATTTTTACAAAGGGCGACTCACTACCAGAATGCTCACTATAGATGGGCTCACTACCTAGAAAAGGCTCACTGTCGAAGAAAGAAAGAAAGGTAATCCACCACTATAACACAATCTATAAAGCCAAGGTGCTTCTGGTGCCTCAATACCAACACACTTTGCACAAAATCAACAATAAAATACTTCCTTATCAATCTTGCATATCTTTAATAATGATGTCACACTTTTTCATACTAACATAATCAGATCATCCTCATATAAATATTATCTTCCGAAACACATAATATTCTAAGACAACCAAGATAGGGATGTAAAACAGGTCAACACTAAAAATTCTAGTGGTGGGAAGAAACGATAAGTAGACCATACCACAACACACATCAATAGTTAGATCAACCTGTTACAACGATTACAAATTCCAGACCCAAATCATGATGTACATGCTACACCAAAGCCGCTACACATCCTCAAATTCCAGACTTAATTTGGACCTAAGATCATTTCCCAATAAACCAAAAATAAGAATGGGATGAAGATATACATGAATACAATTGATCAACACTATATCTGATAAATAGAAATATCTGGATCACCATCAGCTCAACTAATTCATATTGAAATACATCTTTCAGAGCACCAAGATGAACTAGGGACACATTTTCTAGATCACCAACACCACGAGCACATGTTGACACTAATGACAACCATTATGTTGACATCAGTGCCAACCAATCATAATCATCATCATCACATTTGCAACTATCTCCCCTTTTTGTGATTGATGACAACATCCATCAACAACAAACACATAATGGTCTCTGCACTACTCTGAATCTCTCTTTGAATCTCTCCCCCTTTGACAACAATGACAAAGGTGGACAAATCTCCCCCTGTGAAACTCACTCTTGCTCCCCCTAAGAGGAAGCACCCAACCATTAGTCTAGATAATGATATACAAGAAGTTCATTGGAGTAATGCACATTTGAATGTACATTAGTTCAAACTAGGAAGGGGTAATATCCCTAACTGTTGGATATTAGAGTTGTTGGGATATGTTGTTGTCATTGATGTCAACATATTCTTTTGTTGCAAAGAATTGGTGTATTGCAGAGGGTTGGTTTTGGTGATCTAGTGCAGATGTGTTGATACGGTTTATTGGATTTTGAGATGCTTATCTATAGTTGATTCAGTATGATTTTCATGATGCTATGTGGTGATCTGGCTAAGTTATGAGGTTTGGTATGTGGATTGGTTTTTTAGTGTTTTGTGTTGCATAATTGCGGTACTTAATTCATATTGCTCCGGAATGATAATATCTTGAGTTACAGATTTTGGAGAGTGTTTGGGATGTTCATATGTGTCCTCTGATCTGATGGTTTATGATTCAGAACTTCACAAGCGTATCTTATAGTTTGTCAGTTGGTATTCTTTAGCTTTGGTGATGTTGATAATGATGATTCTTGTTATTCAAGCTGTTGCAGTGATTGCGGTGGAATTCATGTTGCTTGGTAATGTTCTTTGATCATGTCCTATGCATTTTGATTGTCCACATTGATCATGGTGCACACTATTAAAGATCTTATTGGTTCGGTGTTGTTATTTGTGTTATGCGACATATTCAATGGTGTAGCATGTTGCAGATGATCTTGGTGAATTATTTGGTGGTGTAGCGTGTTCGAGGATTTGATTTGGGTCCATGCCATGTCCTTGCTGACATTGTATTGGTCCGGTTATGTATTTATGTATCGTGTGATGCAATTTTGTAATCAAATCTTGTGTTGAGATGAACTTAAGGTTAAGGTTGATGATGTATATAAATATGTGATGTAATCATGTTAGTTGTGTGCTTGTGAGTGTTTATAGTCATGTTTATGATTTGAGAGTATTATATGTGTGAACAAGAAAATCTATCATTCGATAATGTGGAAGAGAAGAGAAAAATTGCTGTGCAGACAGTGTGCTTAACCATAACTGTAATCAGGCATTGGAAGATGCTATTCTTTCAGTTCATGTAATTCGGATTGTTGTCCGATCTTTATTAGGCAGTGAGCCTTCCTCTGGGTTGTAGCCCTTATTGTTTTCAGCAGTAAGCTCTGTTAGGTCCCGGAGACAACTGAGAGGGGGGGGGAGTGAATCAGTTGTCTAATAAATTCAAACTAAAAACAACTTAACCAACTTAATGCTTAATACCGGTAAACCAGTTAAGTATGCCGGCAGACAGTTTTAATAGTTAATTGCTATAACGGTAAAGATTAATACATGAAACATAAACACAAAGTCATCCACAACACATGACACCAATATTTGT